>NC_084807.1:12348318-12662502 GCF_963583255.1 Pyrus communis
AATAGATAGTAATTAACTAACTAAATGCAAGGAAACAACATAACTAAGTAGCATAAATATGCTCCTTTCAAAAAGATTGTAATATACCTGGCCAATATACATCACACTTTCTTTCTCTTTTCTTTTTTTTTTTTTTTTTTTTTTTCACATCGACGGGCCTTTTCCGCCCAATTTCACATTCATGGGCCTTTCTCGCCCAATTTCACATTCACGGGCCTTTTTCGCCCCATTTCACATTCACAAGCCTTTCTCGCCCAATCTCACATATCCACCCTTATATCCACAGGCCTTTTTGCCCAATTCACATATACACCCTTATATCCATGGGCCTTTTTGCCCAATTCAATTTCTCAAGTGCCAGGTATAATACAAATTCTCCATCTACTTATCACCACCTCACAATCACCTTAGCATTCAAAATTTTCATAATGCATAGCCTAATATCGATTCAATTCAAGATTAATCCAAAACTTTAATCAAATGCTCATCTTCGAAGTTATAACATGAATACGATATTTTAAAATTTTCCTACCCCTATTCAATTCAATTGAAAGCATCATAATTCATGATAGAAGCATATTTATGTGACTTTGTTAGCCTATTTCCTTGTATTTAGTGAGTTAGTTTCCATCTATTATAGTGATTTAAGCTATTTTCGTGTGTTTGTAGGTTCAATTGGCTAAAGTGGCAAGAAAAGGCAATTTGGAGCATTTTAGAACAGTTTTGGCTTTGGAATGGGTAACACATGCATGGAGCAAGGTGGATGGACGAAATTGAACTTCAAGAAGGGCTAAGAATATGCAAAAGAGATGGAAGAATTAATTCAAGACTTGGAAGACAAGGAATCAGCTACAAAGAAGGAAACATTATCCAAGTTACCTATTTTGTCTTATGATGCGTGATTTATACGCACACAAATTAAACCCTCTTTTTGACAATTGTAGTAATGATATAAGTAGGGATCGTTCTGGACCGGGGATTAGGAGGGATTGTTAATCACTTGGATTTGACTCAAAAACGTAAAAACACAATATAAAACAGTATACTAGACTCAAAGAATTCAAAAATACTTTAAAACATAAACTAAATTGATTTCTAATTAAATTGAACAATAAAGTAAAGGGGGGATTGTGTTTGGACGAGATTAAATTAAATGGACAAATTGTAATTAAAGGCAAAATGTAAATATGAATGTGATGAAAATATGGATGATGGAATAGCCAAGGGGTTCTTCTCCACACATGTTACACTTGCATACAAGATTGATTCTCAGTTGGTCTTTCGATAAATTATGAAACTCAACGCCCTGGGTTAATTAGGTCCGCTTAAATTAACCGTCAAGTTTTCCTTAAGTTAATGAATTGGATGGGTTAGCGCAACGCAATTCACCACATTCTCCAAAAGTCCTTTACGTGAAAAACACAATAAAGATACAATCAAAGATCATTAAGCATTATGAAAACTATAAGTGTTGACGAGGCATTCGTTACTATGATGAGCATGAAACTCGTGCCAAGAATTCATTTAACGCGATTGTTTATAAGCAACCTCCACTACTTGTGAATATAAGTTCATAACGATTAGGTGAAATTCACTTATATTCTAGTGTCATATTCATGCATGAAAATTAAGCGCGCATTCTTAATAAACATTCATAAATAAGTTATCAATCAAACGGTTAAACAAATTGAATCCACAACTTATGAAATTCCAACGAAAGTTAATCAATTCATATTGCAAATATAAACATAGTTTCGAATCACCCCCTAGCTAAAGGGGGTTTAGTTTCTCATAACTTTGAAATCAAAGAAACACCTAAACATTCCAACAACTCAAACTTGAATTGTATGAACGTTTAGGCACTCTTCTCTTCCATTCCTCATACGTACAAAACAAAGAGAATTAAATTTAAACTTTGAAATCAAAAAAACACCTAAACATTCCAACAACTCACACTTGAATTGTATGAACGTTTAGGCCCTCTTATCTTCCTCGTTGTTGTAGCACAAGGTCTAAGGTGAGGTTTGGGGGATTATGGAAATGGATGAGGAGTGGTGTTTGGATTATAAGGGAATGGATGGGAAGCTCACGGCTAGGGAAGGGAGAATGTGTTTGTAATGTGTTGTGTATGAAATGAGATGTTTTTGAATGAATGAATGCAAGGGTATTTATAGGAGTAGTGGAGGGAACATATGGCTATGTCATTTGTAGGTGAAGTAGGTGGATGTTGTAGGTGATTATGAGTGATAAGTGATAAGTGTATGATATGTTAAGTGATAAGTGAATGATTATGATAAGTGATAAATGAATGTATGATATGATAAGTGGTAGTGTTTAAGTATTTAAAATAGGGAACAAAGCCCTTCCTTGCATGGCAAGGAAGGGAGACACAAGGAAACACACGACAATGTCCTAAGGTTGCTAGGAATGTTGTTTTTGTGATCTAAAATGCGTAGGAGTTTTCAATGATGCTCAAACATGAGGTCTTTTTAGGATTTAACTTTCCTACTTCAAGTCTTCAATTTCGTCCATCCTTTTGGCTCCAAGCATATGATATCCATTCCAATCTCTAATTTGCTCCAAAAGGCATCCTTTTGCATACTTTGCCCTTAGAACCTGAAAACACACAAAAGAAGCATAAAGAACTAAAATAACTAAAGAAACATAACGTAAATGTACGAGAACAAGCCATTTAAGTCGCATAAATATGCTCCTATCAAATACCCCCACACTTAGCTTTTGCTAGTCCTCGAGCAAAACAGAAAAACAAAACAAAAAGAACAAAACACAACCTACACCTTCCAACAATCGTATCAGGGACTTCCAATGCACATGACAAATTAAAAATCATTATTCTCACAGATTTGAGCCATCTTTACACTTAAGTACATTCTTACTCATAGTCACCACATACTAGTTCACAATTAAGCATTTAAAACCATGTTTTGAATGTAGTAACATGCCTTAGAGAATTCCCTCAATTTCTTACTAGATGTACTCTCATTTTTCACACAGATTTTCTGACTACACACCCTACACTAGGTATATGTGAGAAGATTGATGTAAACATGTAGACGAACACTCACATATGTTATAATAAGGAAAGCATTTTCTGGAGTTAATAAGCATGTTTAGATATGATCTCATGAATGGAATGCTACTACTTAGACGCGAGAACCAGTGACACCATAAGCCCATACCAAGTTCAAACTCCACAAATTGAAATACACAACACTCAAGATAGAAGTCAAGGGTTGTAACGGGGCTTGGGGTATGTGGATAACAAAGAAGGGATATGGAAAACAAAGGTTTTTAAAGAAATAGTGAGCAAAGCATTTGAATCAACTTAGAATTCACTTTTGAATGAAAACTCAACTTTTGAACAAAAAGGGAGAGTTTAGACAATTTACACCCAGAATTGGTGTTTTGGAACCTTTCTTCAATCACTTATTCTTTCATTTTTTTTTTCAAGCTCTTTTTTTTCTTTCTTTCTTTCTTTTCTCTTTTTTTTTTTCTTTTCTTTTTCTTTTGAATCTCAAAACATAAACACTTAAACATTCTCTCCCCCACACTTATTTTCTTTCATAATGTAACTCAAAAGGAATTCAATTAAGTCATGCTCACTATCTTTTAAGAACAAGGGTGGGGATTGTCCTAAACTAGGCTAGGTGAGGAAAATGTGGGTAAACAAAGAATAAAGGCTAAACAAGGCTCAACGGGGTTAAAACTTACAACATATACGAAGTATGGGAAGTAAGGCAATTTGGCTATGGTGGTGGTCACTACACAACTTCTTCTTGAATATGTGTTATGCAAATCAATAACATGCTTTGAATGAAATGGGCATGAGTTCTAGCATTTGGAACTATATGATGAAACGCCTTCTAAGTAGTAACCAAGCAAAGAATAATGAGATCATGCAACGACTTTAGAAAACAAGAAATCACAGATTAAACTCTCCAAAGAACGTTATAAGCTCAAGTCTCTCAGGGTTGTAGCGTTTGTTTGAGTTCCTTCCTTCAAGCATGTTACAAAAACGAATTTTTTTTCTTTTATGATTGCATGTGAAGTCATACATTATAACCATAACCAAGCATATACCAAGAGTAAATCATACTTTTCTCTATGTTTATAACTCTTTCTAACTGTCATGCAATTATAAACCAAATCCTTATCATTGTGTTGGAAGGTACCCTAAGACACAAACACACAAAAACGACTCAAAACACTCTTTTTAGGGTTTTTAAAACAAGTTTTTCAAATTTTTATGTGATTTTCGGAGTTATAAAACAAAACACACTAAAACACTCTAAAACAACTTAAAAACACCTTAAAACAGCAAGGAACAACATTTGAAGTTATGGGTGATAAAATCCCACGAATTTGCATTAAATAAACTTAGTTACCCCCCCCACACTTAAATCAAACATTGTCCTCAATGTTTTAAGCATATGGTTCACACAAAACATAAGTAAACACACAAAAAACATTTAAACATACTAAACATGGCAGAATGTAATTAACAAAGAGAAGAGTTTAGGGACGCAAATCTGGTTATGGAGTGTGAATTCCCTCTTCTCCTTGGTGATTGCATTGAGGCTTTGATCTTTGTGATTCCACAGGCTTACTCTTGAACTGGTTTCCGCCCATCGTTGATTTTCCTTTGTGCTACTTCTTGAACTGGGCAGCATGATGGTTCATTTGGTCTCCCCCGAAGGTCTGAGCTTATCCCTTTTATCTGTTTCTTTGTTCAATCTTTCCAATTCGTATTGAAAAGGGTTGGAGGATAACTCAGCCTATGTTTGTCTCCACATGCTTCAATGTATCATTTTCACTTGCCTTACTCGCTCCCCTTTGCAGAAGTGGTCCCTTCTCCGGAAGTGTATCAACCGTTGAAGATGACTACTCGAGAGCAACGCTAGGTAAGCAATCAGGAATAGGTTCCAGGCAGTTGGCTCCAGATCGGAAGATTGACTCCAAGTGCCGGCTGATTGCTTCTTTTACTTTGCCATGCGAGTAAGAACAAGGACAAAGAAAAAGACAGGGAAAGAGCATGATATGAGATACTTTTGCTTTTGACCTTGATGATATGAGATACCTTTGCTTTTGAAGAAGTGGTGCATGAATCAGCACATGTATTTCCTCCTGGGTCATCTTTACTCCAGGCATCTGGTATCATCTTTGGGGAAGAAGAAAAAATTTAGTATTTCAAAGGCTTTGCTGGGAGTGCGCCCTCAGAGGTGAGGGAGAGTTGGGCATTTTCTTCAGGTTTGCCTTGCCATAAAAGACGAAGGTCGACATATATAGAGATAATATCAAGTGGTGGTACTTTTTACCCTTGTCGACAAACGTTTTGATCCCGCAATTCCGGCTTTTTGAAATAGTGGCGCCTCTTCGATCTCTGAATACGCCTCTTCGATTTCTGAGCAGGCTCCCCTTCGATTTCTGAACGACGCCCCTTCGCTTTCTGAACGACACGTGGTAGTGCAGATGCGGCTCCTTTTGACAAAGCTGCACGCGTCTTCTGAAAAGCAGAGAAAGCGTCGCCGAACTTTGCGCTTGTCGGCTAAAGATATGTAGTTGCGGTGATGGCCTCCACGTGTTGTCTGAAAAGAAGAAATCTTTTGACAAAGTTGAACGCGTCTTCTGAAAAGCCGAGAAAGCGTCGCCAAAATTACGCCGGAAATTCCGGCTTTTTGAATCGGTGGACGCGTCGCCTTGGCTTTTTTATTGAGCTATCGATCACCACAACAAACACTCTCTGAAGATTTCCCATTCTTGAAGATCGACTCCGGCCCTTTGAAATTTAACTCCATCCCTTTTCTTTGAACACTTTTGAAAAATGGCAAACTCATCGAACCTTAGCTTGGAATTGAGCCTTAGCAGTGATACGGGCGCGCCGCGTCAAGGTAACGTATGGCGCCCTTCTTTCTTATCTTCTAACGGTCTTCTTACAGGTGAAGACTTCGTGATGCAGGACGCCACAACAGCTACAATAGTAGCTAGGAACCTCCTCACTCCAAAAGATAGTAGGCTGCTGTCAGGACAGTCCGATGAGTTGGCCGTTCAAGAGTCCCTCGCACTTAGTGTTCAGTGTGCGAGTTCTATGTCCAACATGGGCCAACGCCTGCTTGCCCGCTCCCGTCAGGTGGAATCATTGATGGCAGAGGTGGAGAGTCTTAAGCAAGAGATCCAGCAGCTTAAGTACGAGAATAGAAGTTTGCATGTGCTTGCAAATAACTATTCGTCGGGCATGAAGAGAAAGCTTGATGAGCTGCAAGAATCTGAGGGTCGAATTCACAGTGACCGTCAAAGGCTTGCGGCTTGTCTCCAGAGGCACCTTTTTCCTGGGTCATCCAGCGCTTGGCCAAGTATTGAGGCCTGGAATGCTCTAGCTCCGATGGCTTCCGCTCCGATGCCTCCCGCTTCTGCGCCTTCCGCTCCTATGCCTTCCGCTTCTATTCCTTCTGCTTCGACGCCTCGTAGCGGGGCTTCACGTAAACATCCTCTGTGAAGGCTCCATCTTTCTCCATGTTTAGTATCTTTTTTTTTTTTGTTTTTTTTTTTTTTTTTTTTTTTTTTTACATAAATAAAATCAAACGGCATGGAATTTATCTTTGAATGGGCGGTGATACTTGAAATGATCCGGTAATAGTTTAAATTCCAGATTGGGTGCCTGAATCATTAACCACATGTTAGTATAAAAGAAAATTGAAATTCGGGGAGGCGGCTTACCTGTGTGCTCCAAAATGAACTCCAGAATAAACACCCCTTCGAAAGTTATGACTTGTCCCGTGTCATAAAATCCAACTTCCTTGGGAATTGTGGTTTCAAATATGTCCTCTTTGATGCCTTCTACATCTTCTCCAGCCACTACCTTCTCTTGAATCATTCTTCTTGGTGTATGATGCGAGAATTACTTGACACTCAAATTAAACCCTCGTTTGACAATTGTAGTAGAATGGATAAGTGAGGGATCGTTCTAGACCGGGGATTAGGAGGGCTTGCTAAAACCTTCTAAATTGACTTAAAAACATAAAAACTAAATTAAAATACTCTTAACAAGACTACTATGACTCAGAAAGGCTTTGAAAAACTCAAATTGTCTAAAACAATCAAATTGACTCAAAAAGAAGCTAGAACTTGATTTAGACGAATTTGCAATTGTTTATGACTCCACAAGCTTAAAGATACAAAAATAAAACAAATACGAATGATTAAGACTTAACAAAATAGGGGGGGAATTGTGGTTGGACGATATTAAAAAAAGACAGAATATAATTAAAGGCAAAATGTAAATATGAATGTGATAAAAAAAATATGGATGATGGAATAGCCAAGGGGTTCTTCTCCACACATGTTACACTAGCAAACAAAATTGATTCTCAGTTGGTCTTTCGATAAGTTGTGAAACTCAATGCTCCAAGTTAATTAGATCCGCTTAGATTAACTTTCAGATTTCCCTAAATTCGTTGGATTGAATGGAATACGCATTACAACCAAATTATTCTTAATCAAAGTCCCTAACTATGGAATACGCATGATAGAGACATTTAACCAAGATCATTAAGTTCAACGGAAATCATAAACATCGACGAGGCATTCGTTACTATGGAATACGCATGAAACTTATGCCAAGAATTCGTTTAACGCGATTGTTTATAAGCAACCTCTACTACTTGTGAATATAAGTTCATAACGATTAGGTGAAATTCACTTATATTCTAGCGTCATATTTATGCATGAAAATTAAGCTTGCAATCTCAATGAACATACATAAATAAGTTATCAATCAAACAGTTAAACGAATTGAATCCACAACTTATGAAATTCCAACCAAACGTAATCAATTCAAAATGCAAATATAAACATAGTTTCGAATCACCCCCTAGCTAAAGGGGGTTTAGTTCCTCATAACTTTGAAATCAAAGAAACACCTAAACATTCCAACAACTCAAACGTGAATTGTATGAACGTTTAGGCACTCTTCTCTTCCCTTCTCATACGTACAAAACAAAGAGAATTAAATTTAAACTTTGAAATCAAAGAAACACCTAAACATTCCAACAACTCAAACTTGAATTGTATGAACGTTTAAGCACTCTTTTCTTCCTCGTTGTTGTAGCACAAAGTCTAAGGTGAGCTTAAGGGCTTTAGGTGTATGTGGAATGGAGTAGGGAGTGGTTGGAGATGGAAGAATGAAGAGAAAATATGCAGAAAATGAAGTGGGACTCACGGCAATGGAATGGTATTTGTGTTGTGTGAAGTGTTGTGAATGGAAATATGAGATATGAATTGAATGGGGAGTGAATGAATGAATGCTAGGGTATTTATAGGGGTGGTGGAGGGAACATATGGCTGTTTGTTTAAGCATTTGTGTGGAGGAATGATGGAAAAACAGCTAGGACACATGTGAAAACTGGAATTGCACAAGGGGAGCAAAGGGAACCCACGGCATAGATGGATTTGCATGTGTTTGGGAAGCTTTCTTGCTCATTTTCTGGATGCAATGATGAAGAGTTTAATAATTAATGCATGTAGGTGGTTGAAATGATGAAGAATGAGTGGTGGATGTGTGAATGATTGAATGTGCATGTGGGTGAATGTGAAGGGAATGCATGTGAGGATGCTGGAAATGCAATGGAACTCACGGCACAAAGGTTCTTTGGTGATGAATGTGGTTGATTTAATGGAGGAACAAGTGCATGTGTTGAATTAGTGGTGCATGTGATTAAAGATGGAGAAGGTGGTGTAATGATGAAGTGGAATGGCTGAAAATGCAAGGGGGAGTGAAGGCCACGGCAAAGGTGTTTTGGTGCATGTGTTGGCTGTTTTGTTTGTTGGTTAAAGCTTGTGTTTGCATGTGAATGTTGTTTGTGTTTTAAAGAATGAATGGTGGTGTAATAATGAAGTGTGATGAGTGATAAGTGTATGATATGTTGAGTGATAAGATAAGTGGTTATTGATATGTGGTTATTGATATGTAGATGAATAAATGATATGATAAGTAATGAATGAATGATATGTGGTTATTGATATGTAGATGAATGAATGATATGATAAGTAATAAATATATGATATGTGGTGAGTGATAAGTGAATGGTTTGATAAGTGATAAATGAACTAGTTTAAAGGGCTAGGGTTTAAGTACATAGAATGGGCCTAAAATAGGTTGGTTTGTATGGCATAATGTGTTGTGTCTTCAAGTGCATACAAGGCCTTCAAATTCGTCCATCCTCTTGGCTCCATGGATAAGCTATCCAATCCATGCCCAAAAATGCTCCAAATGGCCTCAAAATGCACTTTCTTGCTCCCTAGGCCCTTAGAACCTGAAAACACACAAAAGAAGCATAAAGGACTAAAATAACGAGAGAAACATAACGTAAATGCACGAGAACAAGCCATTTAAGTCGCATGAATATGCTCCTATCAGTGTACAAAGTCCTTTGAAGAATTCAACACCATCTAAAACTTGCTATGTTGCACCAAGAATTTGAATAGCATTTTGCACCTTTGGGAAGGCTTCCACGATGTCCTTTTTACTCTCTTCTTGGTTGGGAATCAAAAACCTGCTAGGAAAAGGGACATTGGGTGGAATAACATCAGAATAACATGGAATTGGGACGTCCTTACTGGTGGTGGGTGGTTTAGAGGGCTTAGGGGGCTGCGGCAAGGGTTGTTCTACCCTTGCCGTGTGCATGTCTTCTTCCTCCTCCTCAATTAGCAGCTCTTCATCCACTTCTAGGCTATGTTTGGACATTTTTAGGTCAGCTCCAACCTCCATAGCACTTCCCAAAGTGATAGCATTATGGATTTCAAAATCTTCCTTCGAGTTTTCAATACTTGAGTTGGAGAGTTCACTTTGCTCTTGAATTTGTTTCATGAACTCCATAATCTGCCCAAATTGCTCGTCCAATTTACCCAACTTCTTGTCTTGATTTTGTTCGTCCTGTGTCAAAGAGGTTAGTAATTGAAAATTTTTATCATTATCCATGGACATACTTGAACTTGATTGGAATTGTTGTGGGGGAGGTTGTGGTGGCTGCATAGGTGTTGTATTGAACTCCTCATATGGTTGCCAATATGCTTCTTGTTGAGCCTCCTTGGCTTGATTTTGTGACCCCTGCGCCAAAGAATTTATTTCATTAAGAATTTGATTATAATCTATTGGCGAACTTGAATTTAATTGAGCATATTGCATATGAAGTTGTGGTGGCTGCATAGGTCTTGAATAGAACTCCTCATATGGTTGCCAATATGCTTCACGTTGAACTTGTTGATCTTCCCACCATATAGAGTTTGAATGATCCCTCCAATCTCTTTGTGGACATTGATTGGCTTGAAATCCTTGCCTATATGAAGCACCAAATGTAGGGACACTCTGCATTGTGGTCCTTTCGGCATACGGCGACAATTTAGAAGTAAGATTTGCCAATTGAGCTTGAATGCTAGCAAAATCCATATCTTACTTCTCTAGTACCTAAAATCAAAGAAAGAGAACTAAATCAAATATCAAAAGTAACAACAAACAAAGAAAACAACACTAAGTTAGAAACTAAAACGAAAACAACTAAACCAAAAAAAAGAAAAGAACCAAGGGATTAGCAAAGTTGCTAATCCCCGGCAACGGCGCCAAAATTTGATGCGTGATTTATACGCACACAAATTAAACCCTCTTTTTGACAATTGTAGTAATGATATAAGTAGGGATCGTTCTGGACCGGGGATTAGGAGGGATTGTTAATCACTTGGATTTGACTCAAAAACGTAAAAACACAATATAAAACAGTATACTAGACTCAAAGAATTCAAAAATACTTTAAAACATAAACTAAATTGATTTCTAATTAAATTGAACAATAAAGTAAAGGGGGGATTGTGTTTGGACGAGATTAAATTAAATGGACAAATTGTAATTAAGGGCAAAATGTAAATATGAATGTGATGAAAATATGGATGATGGAATAGCCAAGGGGTTCTTCTCCACACATGTTACACTTGCATACAAGATTGATTCTCAGTTGGTCTTTCGATAAATTATGAAACTCAACGCCCCGGGTTAATTAGGTCCGCTTAAATTAACCGTCAAGTTTTCCTTAAGTTAATGAATTGGATGGGTTAGCGCAACGCAATTCACCACATTCTCCAAAAGTCCTTTACGTGAAAAGCACAATAAAGATACAATCAAAGATCATTAAGCATTATGAAAACTATAAGTGTTGACGAGGCATTCGTTACTATGATGAGCATGAAACTCGTGCCAAGAATTCATTTAACGCGATTGTTTATAAGCAACCTCCACTACTTGTGAATATAAGTTCATAACGATTAGGTGAAATTCACTTATATTCTAGTGTCATATTCATGCATGAAAATTAAGCGCGCATTCTTAATAAACATTCATAAATAAGTTATCAATCAAACGGTTAAACAAATTGAATCCACAACTTATGAAATTCCAACGAAAGTTAATCAATTCATATTGCAAATATAAACATAGTTTCGAATCACCCCCTAGCTAAAGGGGGTTTAGTTTCTCATAACTTTGAAATCAAAGAAACACCTAAACATTCCAACAACTCAAACTTGAATTGTATGAACGTTTAGGCACTCTTCTCTTCCATTCCTCATACGTACAAAACAAAGAGAATTAAATTTAAACTTTGAAATCAAAGAAACACCTAAACATTCCAACAACTCACACTTGAATTGTATGAACGTTTAGGCCCTCTTATCTTCCTCGTTGTTGTAGCACAAGGTCTAAGGTGAGGTTTGGGGGATTATGGAAATGGATGAGGAGTGGTGTTTGGATTATAAGGGAATGGATGGGAAGCTCACGGCTAGGGAAGGGAGAATGTGTTTGTAATGTGTTGTGTATGAAATGAGATGTTTTTGAATGAATGAATGCAAGGGTATTTATAGGAGTAGTGGAGGGAACATATGGCTATGTCATTTGTAGGTGAAGTAGGTGGATGTTGTAGGTGATTATGAGTGATAAGTGATAAGTGTATGATATGTTAAGTGATAAGTGAATGATTATGATAAGTGATAAATGAATGTATGATATGATAAGTGGTAGTGTTTAAGTATTTAAAATAGGGAACAAAGCCCTTCCTTGCATGGCAAGGAAGGGAGACACAAGGAAACACACGACAATGTCCTAAGGTTGCTAGGAATGTTGTTTTTGTGTTCTAAAATGCGTAGGAGTTTTCAATGATGCTCAAACATGAGGTCTTTTTAGGATTTAACTTTCCTACTTCAAGTCTTCAATTTCGTCCATCCTTTTGGCTCCAAGCATATGATATCCATTCCAATCTCTAATTTGCTCCAAAAGGCTCCAAAAGGCATCCTTTTGCATACTTTGCCTTTAGAACCTGAAAACACACAAAAGAAGCATAAAGAACTAAAATAACTAAAGAAACATAACGTAAATGTACGAGAACAAGCCATTTAAGTCGCATAAATATGCTCCTATCATCTTACCTTTCCTAATCTTTTCCTACTTAAGTTCCAGATATTAGGGGGTCCCTAATTAATTTAGGACACCTAAATAAATGATTCTAGAAGGCCTAATCCTATTCCTAAAGGGATGCCGCACCTTTCCTTCTAGAATACCCAAATCGTTGCCTCAAATCCCCTTCCCTTTCTCTCTAGGATGTTGCCGCACCCTTCTTTCCCTTTTCCTCTTGGATTCTGACATTTATTTACCTTTTCTCCTTGAGGATTTGGAGAGGAAATCTTTCCCAAAATTAATTAATTATTGCCTTGCCTTTTCCCTTTATTTTGAGACTTTCTGCCACACAAAAGAGGAACCATTCATTCATTTAGCCATCCATCACACAATTTCGCACCAACCATCCATCTCACACCACAATCCAATTTCATACACACACACCTTGTGCTTCAACTTTTCAAGGAGAAAGGAGAGAAGACCCTTGAAGCCGTGCCTGCCATTCAAGTTTTGGATTGTTGGAACGTTCTTAGGTGTATTCTATCTTTTGTTTTCAATGTTTAATTTAAGTTATCTTTGTTTAAGTGTGAACATGAGGAGCTAAGCTCGTTTTGGCTAGAGGATAATTCAAAGCCATGAATATATATGTGATATGAGTTGATTACATCCAATTATTGTTTCATAAAACATGAATGCAATTTGCTTAACTGCTTGATTAATAACTTATTCTTGTATGTTGATTAAGGGTGCACACTTAGTTTGCATGCATGAATTTGATACTAAAATATAAGGGAATTTCACTTAATCGTTATGAACTTATATTTACAAGTAGTGGAGGTCGCTAGTCACAATCGTTTTAAGTAAATTCTTGGCAGGAGTATCATGTTTTTCATAGTTACGAATGTCTCATCAATGCTTATGATTTTCGTAGAACTTAATGATCTTTGATATGTATCTCTATCGTTCATATAGGGAACTTGATAAGAATAATTTGATTGCGTCGTTGAGTCCAATTCAATGAAATTAGGAAAATCTGATGGTTAATTTTTGCAGTTCACGGTTAACTTGGGGCATCGTCATTCATGGTTTATTAGAATAGTAATTGGAAATGGATTTGTATGCATATGTGTCATGTGTGGAGAAGGACCCTATAGCTAGCCATTCACCCATTAAAACACCAAATTCGTCCAAAGTTGTTTAGAGTTTTTAAATCTGTTTGCTTTTACTTTAAATTTGTCAAAACCAATCCCTCTTTTAATATTTCATGTTTTACTTAGTTAGAACCTGTTTTAATGTGTTTCCTTTAGTGTTTTGAGTTAAAGTTAAGTTAGAATTCGTCCAAAATCATTCTTAGTTTCTGTTTTGAGTCAATTTACTTGTTTTGTGCTGTTTTGAGTCATTCTAGTTTGTTTTGAGTTATTAGAGTCTAGTTTTCTGTTTTTGAGTCTAATTTAGTGTAATTGAGTCTAATTTGAGTAGATTAGCAATCCCTCCTAATCCTCGGCCTATAACGATCCCTACTTATCCATGCTGCAATTGTCAAAAAGAAGGTTTAATTTGTGTGCTATTTTATATCACATCAAATTTTTGGCGCCATTGCCGGGGATTAGCAAAATTGCTAATCCCCCTTTGTTTTTGTTTGTGTCTTTTAATTTTGGTTACTGATTTTATTTGGTTTTGTTTAGGTACTAGTTTATGACTCAAAGTTCTCAACCTGTTCGTGCACATATCTTGAAATTTGACGATGATTTTGAGCGAACTTTGAGAAGAAAGAGGAAGAAGCCATAACCTAATCCATATAGTTCTAGCTCTGAATCTGAGTTTGAAGAAGAGGAAGAGGAAGAGGAAGAACAAATCATCGTTGCGGATAATCGAACAATCAAGGAACTTTCGGCCTCGGGATTGGACAATGCCGTACCCCTATGCATTCAATATCCTAGGACAGCTCAAGACAAGACTGATGAGTTCGAATTGAAGTTTAGCGTGCTGCATCATATTCCTAAATACCATGGGCTGTCCATGGAAGATCCAAACAAGCACTTGAAGGAATTCGAGGTGGTATGTTCAAGCATGACCCCAATCAACGTGGATGGCAACATTTTGAAGATGAAAGCTTTTCCATTCCCTTTTTTGGAAAAAGCTAAGGA
Source organism: Pyrus communis (assembly GCF_963583255.1). Taxonomy (NCBI): domain Eukaryota; kingdom Viridiplantae; phylum Streptophyta; class Magnoliopsida; order Rosales; family Rosaceae; genus Pyrus; species Pyrus communis. The sequence continues at coordinate 12,362,917 of NC_084807.1, forward strand.
TTGGTTGTACGAATTGGCACCTGGAACCGTCACCTTTTGGGAAAACATGAAGAGAGCATTCTTAGAGAAATTTTTCCCAACTTCAAGAGTCATTCTTTTGAGGAAGAAGATTAGTGGAATTCAACAAAACCAAGGAGAGTCATTTCCAGCATATTATGAGTGTTTCAAGACTCTAGTTGCATTATGCCCTCAACATCAAATGAAAGAAGAGCTTCTAATTCAATATTTCTACGAAGGGCTTCTTCCAATTCAAAGACAAATGTTAGATGCCTCGGCAAAAGATGCTTTGGTTGACAAAACAACAATTGATGCCAAGTGATAGGATCATATTTATGCTACTTAGTTATGTTGTTTCCATGCATTTAGTTACTTAATTACTATCTATTTTAGTCTTTTAAGCTATTTTCGTATGTTTTTAGGTCCTAATGGCAAAAGGAGCAAGAAAGTGCATTTTGAGGCTATTTGGAGCAGTTTTGGGCATGAATTGGATAGCTTAACTATGGAGCAATGTGGATGGACGAAATTGAAGTCAAGAGTTGCTAGGAAAGGCTAAAAATCTGGAGAAAGAAGTCCAAATGCAAAGAAGATAAGGAAAGAGCAAGAAATAAGGAACCTTATCCAAATTTCCTTATCCTAACCAACCTTATCCTTTCCTAACTCTAACATTATCTTATCTTATCCTATCCTAATCTTTTCCTACCTTAATTCCAACTTCAAAGAGGACTCCTTTTCACATTAAATCACCTAAATATCAAGTTCTAGAAGCCCTATTTTCGTGCATTAAGTTTATGCCACATGTAACCTCTCTATAAGTTCTAGAATCTGCCACAAGGACCATTCCTTGTCCTCCTTGGAATCTAATTGAAAGTATCCTTGTTCTTTGGTGATTTGGAGTCCTAATTCCTCTCATTTTCAGCCCAAATTCGTGCCTCCCCTTCACCCTATAAATACTTGATGCCACAACACTCAAAACCCACCACCCTCTACCACAAATTCACACCACACCATCCACCCCACCTCAAGAGCCTAAATTCACACAAATCCCCATTGTTGGCAGCAAGGAAGGAAGAAGGAGCCACCTGGAGCGTTTCTAGGTGTATTCAATCTTTGTTTTCAATGTTTAATTTATATTATCTTTGTTTTGTTGTAAACATGAGGAACTAATTTTGTTTTGGCTAGGGGAGACTTTGAAACCATGATTATATTTGCAATATGAATTGATTAATTCCAGTTGTGATTTCATAAATTGTGAATGCAATTTACTTAACCGTTTGATGGATAACTTATTCTTGTTTGTTGATTATGGGTGCACACTTAGTTTGCATGCATGAATTTGGGGCTAGAATATAAGGGAGTTTCACATAATCGTTACAAACTTATATTCACAAGTAGTTAAGGTTGTTTTCACAATCATGTTAAGTAAATTCCTAGCATGAGTATCATGATGTCATAGTTACAAGTTCTTTGTCAATACTTATGATTTTCATAGAACGTAATGATCTTTCATTGTATCTCTATTATCATGTCATGTAGGGGACTTTTGAAGAATGCTTTGGGTTGTCGTATGATGTCATCCAATCCAATAACTTAAGGAAAATCTGAGGGTTAATTAGTGATATCACGGTTAATCTGGGGTGTTGAGGTTCATGGTTTATCGAAAAGCAACTGGAAATCAATTTGTATGCAAGTGTGTCATGTGTGGAGAAGAACCCTCTAGCTAGCTAATCACCCATCCATATTCCCCAAATTCGTTCATAACTTTGTCTAGTTTAGTTTCTGTTTTGTTTTAATTCAAATTCGTCAAAACCAAAACCCCCATTTGTTTTAAGTGTCAATTAGGTTAGAATCTGAGCTATTGCGTGTTTTTAAGTGTTTTGAGTCAAAACTAATTCAATTTTCGTCCAAAGTAAGTCTTAGAGTCTAGTTTGAGTCTTTTTGATTGTTTTGTGTTGTTTAGAGTCTTTTAAGTTTGTTTTGAGTCATATAAGTTTAGTTAAGAGTCTTTTGGGTTTGTTTAAGTGTTTTGAAGCATATTTTTGTATCTTTGAGTCAGTTTTCATTAGATTAGCAGTCCCTCCTAATCCCTGGCCTAGAACGATCCCTACTTATATCTATACTACAATTGTCAAAAAGAGGGTTTTAATTTGAGTGTTAGAATATTTCACATCACCAAGACCTTAATTGCAAATCGAGCGTTGAATGCACAACAATACGAAGGAGTTGGACAAAGGGACACCCGACAGCAACAACAACAAGTGAATGAGGTAAGTGCAATTTCTGAAATTCAATCTCAATTGGCTAATCTCATTGTTCTTGTGTCACAGATTGTTGATGGATCCAAAGTGCAAAGGGCAAGTGTTTGTGGCGTGTGCACTACGCAAGGACATTCCAATGAGCAATGCCCTCAATTGATTGAGAATGGAGGATGGGAATTTGCTAATGTTGTGGGCTATCAAGGCCAAAGTCAACCAAAATATGATCCATACGCCAACACTTCCAATCCGGGATGGAAAGATCACCTAAACATGAAGTGGAGGGAGCCTCAACAACCTCAACAACAAGGAGGATTTCGACAGCCACCCCTTGGGATTTTTCAAAGGTCATTTGCACCAATGCAACCTTAACCGCCTCCGGTTCAACCAAGCTTTGGTACATCTTTGGATAATGATAAAGTTATTCAATTACTCACCTTTTTGATGAAGGGAGTGCAAAATTAAACCAAATAGATGCAAAATCAAGCTAAAGAGGGGGACGAATTGAAGAAAAAAATGGGGCAAGTGGCCGAGTTCATGGGACAATTTAGAGAACAAGGCAAACTGCCTAGTTCAACCATTGGGAATCCAAGGGGAGGATTTGAAACCGTCATGGCCATCACATTAAGAAGTGGCAAAGAAGTTGCAACGAACCCACAACCATCCAAATCAAGCCAAAAAGAGGATGAAAAGCTGCAACATGAAGATGAGGAACAAGGCAAGGCCACGACAAGCATGAAGCAATCTTTGCCACAGCCTTCTAGGGAGCCTAAACCATCCAATTCAGGTAAGTTAGGTCCAAGTTTGGTTAATTCTAACCCTATTCCATCAAATGTGCCTTTCCATCATAGATGATGTGATAAATAATAGCACTCAAATTAAACCCTCTTTTTGACAATTGTAGTATAGATATAAGTAGGGATCATTCTAGGCCGGGGATTAGGAGGGATTGCTAATCTAATGAAAACTGACTCAAAGATACAAAAATATGCTTAAAAACACTTAAACAAACTCGAAGACTCTTAACTAAACTTATATGACTCAAAACAAACTTAAAAGACTCAAAACAACACTTTACAATAAAAAAGACTCAATTTAGACTCTAGGACTTAATTGAGACGAAAATAGAATTGGTTTTGACTCAAAAGACTCAAAACACACTTTAGTACAGATTTGAAGCAAGTAAGTAAAGGGGATTGGGTTTTGGATGAATTTAAGAGAAAAACAAGTAACTAAAAGACTTACAAGAGATTTTGACGAATTTGGGAAAACCAATGGATGATTAGATAGCTATAGGATACTTTTTCACACATGATACATTCAAACACAAATTGATTTCCAGTTGCTTTTCCGATAAACCATGAACCTCAATGATAGGAGCATATTCATGCGACTTAAATGGCTTGTTCTCGTGCATTTACGTTATGTTTCTTTAGTTATTTTAGTCCTTTATGCTTCTTTTGTGTGTTTTCAGGTTCTAAGGGCAAAGTATGCAAAAGGATGCCTTTTGGAGCCTTTTGGAGCAAATTAGAGATTGGAATGGATATCATATGCTTGGAGCCAAGAGGATGGACGAAATTGAAGGATTCCTCCTCCATTGCAGCCACATGCACATTCAATCATTCACACCAAAACCTTGCACATGCTTTCCCATTTCATTATTCATTCACCTTGCAGCCACTCCACATGCATTTCTAGCTTTTCCTTTGCATTCCCCCTTTAATCAACACATGCATCCACTCACCAAGAAATCATTCATTCCACATGCACCCAAAACACCACCAGAAATCATCATTGCCGTGGGTACCTATCCCATTTCAGATTGTCATTCCACTTCATTGCACATGCATCTTCATAATTCAACACATGCATTCATTATTTATTTACTTTGCATCCTTTAATTTAATCACATGCACATTCAAACAAACACAATCATTCCAGCCATACCTTGCATTTTCAGATTGTTCCTCCATCATTGCACCACAATGCAGCCACATGTACTTGTTCCTCTAACATTTCAGCCACTTGCACTCCCATTCTCTCCCAAAACCGTGCACATGCCTTCTCCTTGCATTTCCAGCCATTCCACATGCTATTTCAGCCACATGCACTCATAATCATTCAACCAACATGTGCACATGCAACCTAGCTGTCATGTTCCCCCCATTTCACCTATAAATACTCATTCATTCACACTCATTCATACACAATCCATTCACCACAGAAATAAGGCCTTTGTGCCAGAAATTCATCCATTCCAAACACTCTTCCATAAACTCATCCATTGCAGAAATGTAGACATCAAACCACCCTTGTGCCGTGCCTTCCCTATTAATCCAAACACCACTCCCCAAACCATTCACACCATCAAACTATCCTTAGACCTTGTGCTACAACAACGAGGAAGAGAAGAGTGCCTAAACGTTCATACAATTCAAGTTTGAGTTGTTGGAATGTTTAGGTGTTTCTTTGATTTCAATGTTTAAATTCAATTCTCTTTGTTTTGTACGTATGAGGAATGGAAGAGAAGAGTGCCTAAACGTTCATACAATTCAAGTTTGAGTTGTTGGAATGTTTAGGTGTTTCTTTGATTTCAAAGTTATGAGGAAATTCGAAATATATGTTTATGCTTACATTTTGATTTGATTACTTCTAATTGCGTTTCATAAGTTGTGATTCAATTTGTTTAACCGTTTGATTGATAACTTATTTATGTATGTTTATTGAGAGTGCACGCTTAATTTTCATGCATGAATATGACGCTAGAATATAAGTGAGTTTCACCTAATAGTTACGAACTTATATTCACAAGTAGTGGAGGTTGCTTATAAACAATCGCGTTAAACGAATTCTTGGCATAAGTTTCATGCAATCATAGTAACGAATGCCTCGTCAACACTTATAATTTTCATAGAGCGTAATGATTCTTGCTTGTACCTCTTCTATGCATTCATGTTGAGGACTTGTGGGGAATATTTTGAATTGTCGCATGCATCATCCAATTCAATAACGTTAGGAAGATTTGAAGGTTAATTAGTGCATCACGGTTAACTTGGGGTGTTGAGAATCACAACTTATGAAACGCAATTAGAAGTAATCAAATAAAAATGTAAGCATAAACATATATTTCGAATTTCCTCATAACTTTGAAATCAAAGAAACACCTAAACATTCCAACAACTCAAACTTGAATTGTATGAACGTTTAGGCACTCTTCTCTTCCATTCCTCATACGTACAAAACAAAGAGAATTGAATTTAAACATTGAAATCAAAGAAACACCTAAACATTCCAACAACTCAAACTTGAATTGTATGAACGTTTAGGCACTCTTCTCTTCCTCGTTGTTGTAGCACAAGGTCTAAGGATAGTTTGATGGTGTGAATGGTTTGGGGAGTGGTGTTTGGATTAATAGGGAAGGCACGGCACAAGGGTGGTTTGATGTCTACATTTCTGCAATGGATGAGTTTATGGAAGAGTGTTTGGAATGGATGAATTTCTGGCACAAAGGCCTTATTTCTGTGGTGAATGGATTGTGTATGAATGAGTGTGAATGAATGAGTATTTATAGGTGAAATGGGGGGAACATGACAGCTAGGTTGCATGTGCACATGTTGGTTGAATGATTATGAGTGCATGTGGCTGAAATAGCATGTGGAATGGCTGGAAATGCAAGGAGAAGGCATGTGCACGGTTTTGGGAGAGAATGGGAGTGCAAGTGGCTGAAATGTTAGAGGAACAAGTGCATGTGGCTGCATTGTGGTGCAATGATGGAGGAACAATCTGAAAATGCAAGGTATGGCTGGAATGATTGTGTTTGTTTGAATGTGCATGTGATTAAATTAAAGGATGCAAAGTAAATAAATAATGAATGCATGTGTTGAATTATGAAGATGCATGTGCAATGAAGTGGAATGACAATCTGAAATGGGATAGGTACCCACGGCAATGATGATTTCTGGTGGTGTTTTGGGTGCATGTGGAATGAATGATTTCTTGGTGAGTGGATGCATGTGTTGATTAAAGGGGGAATGCAAAGGAAAAGCTAGAAATGCATGTGGAGTGGCTGCAAGGTGAATGAATAATGAAATGGGAAAGCATGTGCAAGGTTTTGGTGTGAATGATTGAATGTGCATGTGGCTGCAATGGAGGAGGAATCCTTCAATTTCGTCCATCCTCTTGGCTCCAAGCATATGATATCCATTCCAATCTCTAATTTGCTCCAAAAGGCATCCTTTTGCATACTTTGCCCTTAGAACCTGAAAACACACAAAAGAAGCATAAAGGACTAAAATAACTAAAGAAACATAACGTAAATGCACGAGAACAAGCCATTTAAGTCGCATGAATATGCTCCTATCATCAACACTTATAATTTTCATAGAGCGTAATGATTCTTGCTTGTACCTCTTCTATGCATTCATGTTGAGGACTTGTGGGGAATATTTTGAATTGTCGCATGCATCATCCAATTCAATAACGTTAGGAAGATTTGAAGGTTAATTAGTGCATCACGGTTAACTTGGGGTGTTGAGAATTAATGGTTTATTGAAATGCAATTGGAAATCATTTTATTATGCAAGTGTAACATGTGTGGAGAAGAACCTTCTAGCTAGCATTCATCCATTCATTTCATCACATTCATATATACTATCTGTTTTAATTCGAATCTGTACATTTTAGTTTAATTTCATCCAAAACCAATCCCCCTTTACTTTAATGTCCAATTTAGTTAGAAATACATTTAGTTTGTGTTTATGAGTGTTTTGATTCATTTTATTTCCCAATTTCGTCCAAATTCACCAAAGTGCTCAAAACTGCCCAAAAAGTGATTTTAAGGCAGTTTTGAGTGTTTTGGGTGATGTTTGAGTCTTTTGGTTTGTTTTAATGTTTTAAGTGTTTAGTTTTACATTCTTTGAGTTAGAAAGTGTTTTAGTTTGTGTTTATGAGTGTTTTGATTCATTTTGTTACACAATTTCGTCCAAATTCACCAAAGTGCTCAAAACTGCCCAGAAAGTGATTTTAAGGCAGTTTTGAGTGTTTTGGGTGATGTTTGAGTCTTTTGGTTTGTTTTAGTGTTTTAAAGTTTAGTTTTGCATTCTTTGAGTCTAGTATAGTGTTTTATATTGTGTTTTTACGTTTGAATCAAACCATAATCTTAAATTCGTCCAACATTGGGTTTAAGGTCAGAAACTGCCTAGTTAGTGTTTTTAGGCAGTTTTGAGTCTTTTGAACTTGTTTTGAGTCCTTTGAGTCTTTGTGAACGTTTTTAACTTTGTTTTTACGTTTTTGAGTCAAATCCAAGTGATTAACAATCCCTCCTAATCCCCGGTCCAGAACGATCCCTACTTATACATATACTACAATTTGACGAAAAGAGGGTTTAATTTATGCGCGTATAAATCTCGCATCACTCAACACCCCAGATTAACCGTGACATCATTAATTAACCCTCAGATTTCCCTTAAGTTATTGGATTGGATGACATTAGACGACAACCCAAAGCATTCTTCAAAAGTTCCCTACATGACATCATAATAGAGATACAATCAAAGATCATTACGTTCAATGAAAATCATAAGTATTGACAAAGCACTTGTAACTATGACATCATGATACTCATGCTAGGAATTTACTTAACATGATTATGAAAACAACCTTAACTACTTGTGAATATAAGTTTGTGACGATTATGTGAAACTCCCTTATATTCTAGCACCAAATTCAAGCATGCAAATTAAGTAGGCCTCCCTAATCAACATACAAGAATAAGTTATCCATCAAACGGTTAAGTAAATTGCATTCACAATTTATGAAATCACAACTGGACTTAATCAATTTATATCATAAATATAATCATGGTTTCAAAGCCTCCCCTAGCTAAAACGAGTTTAGCCTCTCATGCTCACAACAAAACAAAGAAATCTTGAATTAAACATTGAAAACAAAAGATAGATTACACCTAAAAACGTTCCAACACTCCAACTTGAATGCATAAACGTCCAAGGCTTCTTCTTCTTCTCTTTTTCCTTGCAAAGCTGCGGCACAAGAGTCTAGGGATGATTTTGGATGGATTTCTGGGTTATGAATGGGTTTAGGTTGGTAGGGTGGTGCAGCAAAGGTTGGGGATGGTGTATAGATGTTTGGGTCAAGGTATGGAAGTGTATGAATGGTGGAAAAAAGGTTGAAGGCTACGGCAAAAGGACTTGTTTCTGTGAATGATGGCAGATTGTGTGGGTGAATGATTAAGGTTGAATGAGGGGTGCGGCTTTGGTATTTATTTGGGAGAAAGAATCCTAAGGTTTATTACATAGTTTAGGAAAGTATTGGACCCCCAAATCCCTAAGGAAAAGGAGATATGAAATCAGAAATCAAAGGAAAAAGGAAAGGTTACTTGCGGCATCAATTGAATGAGAAGGAATGTGATTTAATGCTGAATTTAGGCAAGGATTTGGGATAGAAAAGGTATGTAAGGTGTGGCTGAGATTAAGGTGAAAAGGAATGTGGTTTAATGACATAGAATAGGAAACAAAGACCTCCCTTGCACGGCAAGGAAGGGAAACACTTATGGAATGCACGGCAAGGGCAATTAGGTTGCAAGGAAGGCTTGATTTGTGTCCTAAAATGCATAGGAGTCTTCAATGTTGCTGAAACATAAGGTCTTTTAGGATTAGGAAAGATTAAACCAAAATAGGAAACCTTGGCTTAACTTTCCTACTTCAAGTAAGAAACCTTCTTTGACTAGGATTCCTCTTTTGATTAGGAATCCTCTTGTGATTAGGAATCCTAGCATCTTTAGGTCTTCAATTTCGTCCATTCCTTTTTCTCCAAGCATATGCTATCCATTCCAAGTCCAATTTTGCTGCAAAATGCACCTTTTTGCTTCCTTAGCCATATGAACCTATAAACACACGAAAATAGCTTAAACTACTAAAATAACTATGAACTAACAACATAAATGCACGAAAATGCTCTAATTAAGTCGCCAAAATATGCTCCTATCAAATTCCCCCACACTTAGCTTTTGCTAGTCCTTGAGCAAAACAAAATAAAATAAACAACAAGAACACAACCAAAACAAACTCTAAACCTTCCAACATGTACAAGGATTTCCAACGAACATGACACATCAAAGAACATCATTCCCACGGTTTTTGGCTTTCTTTACGCTTTAGCAAACACTTAACCATTGTTACCACTTACTAGTTCACATTTAATCAATTAAAACAACGTTTGGATGTAGTAACATGCCTTAGAGAATTCCCTCAATTCCTCACTAGAATGCTCTCTATTTTCACACAGATTTTCTAACTACACACCCTACACTAGGTATATGTGAGAAGATTGATTTAAACATGTAGACTAACACTCACATATGTTATGATCTCATGAATGGAATGTTTGATAGGAGCATATTCATGCGACTTAAATGGCTTGTTCTCGTACATTTACGTTATGTTTCTTTAGTTAGTTTAGTCCTTTATGCTTCTTTTGTGTGTTTTCAGGATAATAAGACATGTTTGACGAAAGGATGCATTGTGGAGTGTTTTGGAGCACTATTGGGCTAGGGACGGATAGCTTATGCTTGGTGCCCAAGTGTTGGATGAAATTGAAGGCCTTGTAAGCACTTGAGGACACAAAACAATGGCCCTAACCCAATTACATTCACCTTGCCTTGGGCTTAACACAAACACCATTCTTGCCATGCAAGGGGGAGCAATTTGGGTCCATTTCATGTACTTAAACCCTAGCCCAATCCATATTCACTTCAAAGCCATGCAAAACCTTTCAACACCCTTTAATCATTCCCTTTAAGTTATGTTTTTATTTCCTAACCCTACATGCATTATTTATTAGCATCTTCACATGCATTCCCTTCACATTCACCCACATGCACATTCAAATCAACACATGCACCCTTTAATTCATTTAACACATATAATCATTCAACCATGCCGTGGCCTACACACACATGCATCCTGAAATCCTTTTTGCCGTGCCTTCCCCTTAGATTTTCAGCAACTTCTCTTCATCATTGCACCACAAATCATTCAACAAATGCATCCATAATCATTTCTCCAACCTAGCATTCCCATTCTTTAATCCAATTTCAGCAAACACATGCTTTCCAATCTAGCATTCCCATCATAATTCCACCACCAATTCAGCCACAAAACATCATCATTGCACCACAACATTCCTCCTTTGTCGTGGCCTTCATTCCCATTTCCAACATCTTCACATGCATTTCCAGCTTTCACATGTTTTCACATTCATTTCCAAACAACAATCACTTCAAATGCCATGCATTCACATGCAATTTCAGCACCAACAAGCATCATTGCCGTGTACCCCTTATGCATTTCCAGCTTTCACATGCTTTCCTAACTATTTTCCATCATTAATTAGCCACTTGCATCCTAAACAAACAGCCATATACATCTCCATTCCTCCTATAAAAACCCTTGCATTCTCATTCATTTGTCATTCATTCACTCCCCATTCCATCTCTCCATTTCTCACACCACAACTAACACAAACACTTCCCCTTAGAATCCAAAACCGTGAGTCCCCCTTCCACCACTCCTCATCCATTTCCATAATCCCCCAAACCTCACCTTAGACCTTGTTCTACAACAACGAGGAAGATAAGAGGGCCTAAACGTTCATACAATTCAAGTTTGAGTTGTTGGAATGTTTAGGTGTTTCTTTGATTTCAAAGTTTAAATTTAATTCTCTTTGTTTTGTACGTATGAGGAATGGAAGAGAAGAGTGCCTAAACGTTCATACAATTCAACTTTGAGTTGTTGGAATGTTTAGGCGTTTCTTTGATTTCAAAGATATGAGGAACAAAACCCCCTTTAGCTAGGGGGTGATTCGAAACTATGTTTATTACTTGCAATATGAATTGATTAACTTTCGTTGGAATTTCATAAGTTGTTGATTCAATTTGTTTAACCGTTTGATTGATAACTTATTTATGTATGTTTATTAAGAATGCGCGCTTAATTTTCATGCATGAATATGACGCTAGAATATAAGTGAGTTTCACCTAATCGTTATGAACTTATATTCACAAGTAGTGGAGGTTGCTTATAAACAATCGCGTTAAATGAATTCTTGGCACGAGTTTCATGCTCATCATAGTAACGAATGCCTCGTCAACACTTATAGTTTTCATAATGCTTAATGATCTTTGATTGTATCTTTATTGTGCTGTTCACGTAAAGGACTTTTGGAGAATGTTGTGAATTGTGTTGCGCTAACCCATCCAATTCATTAACTTAAGGAAAACTTGACGGTTAATTTAAGCGGACCTAATTAACTCGGAGTATTGAGTTTCATAATTTATCGAAAGACCAACTGAGAATCAATCTTGTATGCAAGTGTAATATGTGTGGAGAAGAACCCCTTGGCTATTCCATCATCCATATTTTCATCACATTTATATTTACGTTTTGCCTTTAATTACAATTTGTGCAATTTAGTTAATTTCGTCAAATCAAACCCCCCCTTTACTTTCTTGTTCTTTAGTGCTTAGAATCTGTTTAGTTTATGTTTTAAAGTATTTTTGAATTCTTTGAGTCTAGTATAGTGTTTTAAACTTTATTTTACGTTTTTGAGGCAGTTTCCAAGAGATTTGCAATCCCTCCTAATCCCCGGTCCAGAACGATCCCTACTTATACTTATACTACAATTGTCAAAAGAGGGTTTAAACAACCTGTGGTTAATTCAAATGATGATCAAGCATTGAAATCAACACACTAAGTCACAATTAAATCGGAGAATGAAACAAGAAATAGATAGATTAAATGAGAATTCCGAATTAACTACATGGCAATCTTGCAAGGCTACATCGAATCCCTAGAGAGAGATTAGTTACACTTCATGTTTACAAAAGGTTTGACATAAAAATATATAACATGAGTGAACATAGGATTAAGAAGAAAGAACCCTTGAAGCAAAACTGATGTCGAAATCCTTTAAGAAATGGGAGAGTGTATCTAATGGAATGAAGCCGAGAGGAAGTTCCTCATGGTACAAAACAAAGAGAATCAAAGAAACACCTAAACATTCCAACAACTCAAACTTGAATTGTATGAACGTTTAGGCCCTCTTATCTTCCTCTTCGTCGTAGCACAAGGTCTAAGGGATGTTGTTGGTGTGTTGAATGGATTGGGGAATTATGGAAATGGATGAGGAGTGGTGTTTGGATTATAAGGGAATGGTAGTTCACGGCAATGAGGGAAGATTGGATGTGTTTGTGATGTGTTGTGTATGAAAATGAGATGAGATTTTTGTGTATGAATGCATGGGTTTTTATAGGGGGAATGGGAGAATATGTGGGTGATTGTTTAAGAGTGAATGTGGTTGTTATGATTGAGAGTGCATGTGGATGAAATAATGATGGAAAAAGAGCTAGGTTGTTGGTGTGTGAATGCATGTGTTGAATTGGTGGTGCAATGATGAAAGAGTAAGTGCATGTGTGTGTGAATGGTGTTTCTTGATGGTTTTGGGGTTGTGATGCATGTGAATGCATGTGGCTAAGGGTTGTTGATTGGGCTAGAGGTTTTGCATGGCTCAAAGGATTGTTTGATTGGGCTAGGCCCTTTGTTTTATGTCCAAAGTGCATACAAGGCTTTCAAATTCGTCCAACACTTTGGCTCCAAGCAAATGCTATCCATTCCAAGCCCAATTTTGCTCCAAAATGCTCCAAAATGCATCTTTTTGCTTCCTTAGCCATATGAACCTAAAAACACACGAAAATGGCTTAAACTACTAAAACAATTATGAATTAACAACATAGATGCACGAAAACAAGCTAAGTAAGTCGCCTAAATATGCTCCTATCAACAATGTTTGATTTAAGTGTGGGGGGGGTAACTAAGTATATTTGATGCAAATTCGTGGGATTTTATCACCCATAACTTCAAATGTTGTTCCTTGCTGTTTTAAGGTGTTTTTAAGATGTTTTAGAGTGTTTTAATATGTTTTGTTTTTATAACTCCGAAAATCACATAAAAATTTGAAAAAAAATGTTTTGAAAAGCCTAAAAAGAGTGTTTTGAGTCGTTTTTGTGTGTTTGTGTCTTAGGGTACCTTCCAACACAATGATAAGGATTTGGTTTGTAATTGCATGACGGTTAAAAAGAGTTATAAACATAGAGAAAAGTTTGATTTACTCTTGGTATATGCTTGGTATATGCAATCATAAAAGAAAAATTCGTTTTTGTAACATGCTTGAAGGAAGGAACTCAAACAAACGCTACAACCCTGTGGGACTCGAGCCATTACCTTCTTTGGAGAGTTATTTTCTGTGATTCTTTGTTTTCTAAAGTTGTTGCATGATCTCATTATTCCTTGCTTGGTTGCTACTTAGAATGCAATTGTATCATGATAGAACTAAATGCTAGAACTTATATCCGTTTCATTCAAAGCATGACATTGAATTGCATAACATATATCAAGATGAAGTTGTGTAGTTGCCACCATAGCCAAATAGCCTTACATCCCATATTTCGTATATATTAGTTTTAACCCCGTTGAGCCTCGTTTAGCCTATTTTCTTTGCTAACCACATCACCCCTTACCTAGCTTAGAGTAGGACTTTCCCATACCCTTGTTCTTGAGTATAGTGGAGCATGACTTAGAAGGAATTCTTTTTGAGTGACATTATTGCAGAAAACAAGTGTGGGGGAAGGGATTTTTGTATGTATGTGCCTAAGTCTTAAAGCAGGCACGGGAAAAAGAAAAGAAAATGTGAAAAAAAAGAAGAAGAAAAGAAAGAAAAAGAGTGAAAAATGGACTCACAAGTGTGATTGTTGAAGAAAGGGCCCAAAAAGTTTGAATATGGCCCTAAGTTTTGTGTGACTTCCCCTTGGGTGTTCAAAGTTGACTTCTGCGTTCTAAAGGGAATTCTAAGTGCCTAATTCAATACTTTGCTCACTATTGCTTAGAGAACGTTTGTTTTCCCTATCCTTTCATTGTTAGACAATTCCCCAAGCCCCGTTACAACCTTTGACTTCTATCTTGATCGTTATGTGTTCAATAATGTGGAGTTTGGAATTGATATGAGCTTATGGAATCACTGGTTCTCATTCTAAGTAGTAGCATTCCATTCATGAGATCATATTCATGTCATTATCATAAATCCAGAAAATGCTTTCTTTGTTATAACATATGTGAGATACTAGTTTTTTATGTTTACATCAATCTTCTCACATATAATTAGTTTAGGGTGTGTAGTCAGAAAATCTGTGTGAAAAACGAGAGTACATCTAGTAAGGAATTGAGGGAATTCTCTAAAGGCATGTTACTACATTCAAATCATGGTTTTAAATGCTTAATTGTGAACTAGTATGTAGTGACTATGAGTAAGAATGTACTTAAGTGTAAAGATGGCTAAAATCTGTGGGAATAATGATTTTTAACATGTCATGTGCATTGGAAATCTGAGACGATTGTTGGAAGGTGTAGGTTGTGTTTTGTTCGTTTTGTTTTGTTTTTGGTTTCTTTTGTTTTGTTTTGCTCGAGGACTAGCAAAAGCTAAGTGTGGGGGTATTTGATAGGAGCATATTCAAGCGACTTAAATGGCTTGTTCTCGTGCATTTACGTTATGTTTCTTTAGTTATTTTAGTACTTTAAGCTATTTTCGTGTGTTTGTAGGTCCAAAGGGCTAAAGGAGCAAAAAGATGCATTTTGGAGACTTTTGGAGCACTTTTGGGCTTAGGATGGATAGCTTATGCTTGGAGCCAAAGTGTTGGACGAAATTGAAGACCTAATTGAAGACCAAAGTGTTGGAACCTTGTTCCCTTTAGTTTTAGGACATTTAAACCTTTCCTATATCCTTAGCCGTGCATAACATTCCAACATTCCACTTCTTCATTTCAGCCACACTCCCACATATCATTCACCACTTATCATATCATCCACTTATCATATCATTCACTTATCATATCATTCACTTATCATGTCATACACTTATCACTTATCACAACAACAACCTTGCACATGCACATTCATCCACATGCACCCATAATCATTCACTCATCTTTAATCCACATGCATCTTCCATAAATCAAATCAGCCACATCCACATGCACTTATTCCACTTCATCATTACACCACATTCTCTCTCTTTAATCCACATGCATTCATCATCATTCACTCTAGTTTTAATTCCACATGCATTTCTAGCTTTGCACATGCATTCACACATGCATTTCCACCCACATGCAACAATAATCATTCATACCTATCAGCCACATGCATTCACTCTTCATAAATCAGCCACATGCATTCAATCATTCACTCCACACTCATTGCACATGCATTCCCTTTCATTTCTGTCAAAGCACATGCATTCCCACCCTTTAATAACATGCATAAATCAGCCACATGCATCTCCCATCACCATTTCAGATTTCCACCAAGTTCCTAGCTGTCATGTTCCCTCTCTTTCTCCCTATAAATACCATACACACTTCACACAACATTCATTCATTCTCATTAACTCTTCCATATTCCAGAAATTCGTCAAAACCTCTCCACACCCTTGCAGCAGCCACCAAAACACTTTTCTCCTCCATTGCAGCCACTCCAACCACTCCCCAAACCATTCACACCATCAAATTATCCTTAGATCTTGTGCTACAACGAAGAGGAAGAGAAGAGGGCCTAAACGTTCATACAATTCAAGTTTGAGTTGTTGGAATGTTTAGGTGTTTCTTTGATTTCAATGTTTAAATTCAATTCTCTTTGTTTTGTATGTTTGAGGAATGGAAGAAAAGAGTGCTTAAACGTTCATACAATTCAAGTTTGAGTTGTTGGAATGTTTAGGTGTTTCTTTGATTTCAATGTTATGAAGAACTAAACCCCCCTTAGCTAGGGGGTGATTCGAAATATATGTTTATACTTGCATTTTGATTTGATTACTTCTAATTACGTTTCATAAGTTGTGAATTCAATTTGTTTAACTGTTTTATTGATAACCTATTTATGTATGTTTATTGAGAGTGCACGCTTAATTTTCATGCATGAATATGACGCTAGAATATAAGTGAGTTTCACCTAATAGTTATGAACTTATATTCACAAGTAGTGGAGGTTGCTTATAAACAATCGCCTTAAATAAATTCTTGGCATAAGTTTCATGCAATCATAGTAACGAATGCCCCGTCAACACTTATAATTTTCATAGAGCGTAATGATTCTTGCTTGTATCTCTATTATGCAATCATATAGGGGACTTGTGGGGAATGTTTTGGGTTGTCGTATGCAATCATCCAATTCAATAACGTTAGGAAGATTTGAAGGTTGTGCATCACAGTTAACTTGGGGTGTTGAGAATTAATGATTTGTTGAAATGCAATTGGAAATCGTTTATTATGCAAGTATAACATGTATGGAGATGAACCCCTTAGCCATTCTATCATCCATTCATTCCATTCATCTTTACTATCTGTTTTTACTTACAATCTGTTCTTTTAGTTTAAATTCGTCAAAACCAATCCCCCATTTATTTTAAAGTGTTAGATTAGTTAGAATTACATTTAGTTTGTGTTTATAAGTGTTGTGATTAAATTTGTTACATAAATTCGTCCAAATTCACCAAAGTGCTCAAAACTGCCCAGAAAGTGATTTTAAGGCAGTTTTGAGTGTTTTGGGTGATGTTTGAGTCTTTTGGTTTGTTTTAGAGTTTTAAAGTTTAGTTTTGCATTCTTTGAGTCTAGTATAGTGTTTTATATTGTGTTTTTACGTTTTTGAGTCAAATCCAAGTGATTAACAATCCCTCCTAATCCCCGGTCCAGAACGATCCCTACTTATACTTATACTACAATTGACAAAAAGAGGGTTTAATTTGTGTGCGTATAGTTCTCGCATCAATAATGTAACTCAAAAGGAATTCATTTAAGTCATGCTCACTATCTTTTAAGAACAAGGGTGTGGATTATCCTAAACTAGGCTAGGTGAGGATAATGTGGGTTAACAAAGAATAAAGGCTAAACAAAGCTCAACGGGGGTAAAACTTACAACATATACGAAATATGGGAAGTGAGGCTATTTGGCTATGGTGGCAACTACACAACTTCATCTTGATATATGTTATGCAAATCAATAACATGCTTTGAATGAAATGGGCATGAGTTCTAGCATTTGGAACTATATGATGAAACGCCTTCTAAGTAGTAACCAAGCAAAGAATAATGAGATCATGCAACGACTTTAGAAAACAAGAAATCACAGATTAAACTCTCCAAAGAACGTTATAGGCTCAAGTCTCTCAGGGTTGTAGCGTTTGATTGAGTTCCTTCCTTCAAGCATGTTACAAAAACTAATCTTTCTTTTATGATTGCATGTGAAGTCATACATTATAACCATAACCAAGCATATACCAAGAGTAAATCAAACTTTTCTCCATGTTTATAACTCTTTTTAACAGTCATGCAATTACAAACCAAATCCTTATCATTGTGTTGGAAGGTACCCTAAGACACAAACACAACTCAAAACACTCTTTTTAGGCTTTTCAAAACATGTTTTTCAAATTTTTATGTGATTTTCGGAGTTATAACACACTAAAACACTCCAAATCAGTTTAAAAACATTTTAAAACAGCAAGGAACAACACTTGAAGTGATAGGTGATAAAATCCAACGAATTTGCATCAACATACTTAGTTACCCCCCCACACTTCAATCAAACATTGTCCTCAATGTTTTAAGCTTAAAACACACCAAACAAAAGTAAACACATAAACAGCAACTAAACATACTAAATATGGCAGAATGTATCTAACAAAGAGAAGAGTTTAGAGATGCAAATCTGGTTATCGAGTGCTTTCTCGGCCTTCCTTTGTTGAATGCATGGGCATGATCTTGGTGATTCCACAGGCTTACTCTTGTACTGGGCTGCAGTTTCCTCCCATCGTTGATTTTCCTTTGTGCTACTCTTGAACTGGGCTGGAGGACTCTGACACATGGCAGGCAAGCACGAGGTGGAGGTGATGACCTGTTTCTTTGTTCAATCTTTCCAATTCGTATTGAAGAGGGTAGATCGAAAAACTGACTCCAAGTGCCGGCTGAGTGCTCTTTTTACTTTGCCATGCGAGTAATAGCAAAGGCAAAGGAAAAGACAGGGAAAGATCATGATATGAGATACCTTTGCTTTCGCCCTTGATGATATGAGATACTTTTGCTTTTGCAGAAGCAGCGAATGTCTCCACATGCTTCGATCCACTGTTTCCTCTTGCCTCATCTGTACTCCAGGCATCTGGTATCTTCTTTGGGGGATACATCCATGGTTGAAAATGTGTTCTCAAGAGAAGAAGAAAACTGAGCATGTTTGAGAGGGTTGGTTGCAGCTTACATTTTCGGCCGAGAAGGAAAGTTATGCGTGTGTGGGTGTATGCCTTGCCATGAATGTTGATGTATATAGGAATTGTAATGGCAAGTGGCAGTGCGGATGCGGCAATGTCCTTCACGCGTCTTCTGAAAAGCTGGGAGCTTTTGACAAAGTGGCACGCGCTTTCTGAAAAGCCGGGAGCTTTTGACAAAGTTGCACTCGCTTTCTGAAAAGCCGGGAGCTTTCGGCTTTGTCACCCACGTTTGTCGGCAAAAGTGTGCAGCTGCTTTCTCGCCTTCCACGCGTCTTCTGAAAAGCTGGGAGCTTTTGACAAAGTTACACACGCTTTCTGAAAAGCCGGAAAATCCGGCTTTGAAGAGTGGTGTCTCTTCATTTCTGAATCGGTGAACGCCTCTCCTTTAATAGAGGTGATCGATCACCTCTATCAATACACACTTTGAAGACTTCCCAAAAATCATCTTCGGCCTGTCGAGATTTTCCTCCATCCAACCCTTCTCTTTAAACTCTTTGAAAAATGGCTAGCTCATCCAACCCATCGAACATTTGCTTAGATTTGAGTCTAAGCAGTGATCCGGTTGCGCCGCGTCAGGATAAGGTATGGTGCCCGTCTTTCTTATCTTCTCATGGCCCTCTTACAGGTGAGGACTCTGTGACGACAGATGCAACAACAGCTACGATAGTAGCTCGGAACCTCCTCACTCCCAAAGATAGTCAGCTGCTTTCAGGACGGTCCGATGAGTTGGCCGTTCAAGAGTCCCTGGCTCTCAGTGTTCAGTGCGCTGGCTCTGTGTCCAACATGGGCCAATGCCTGCTTGCTCGCTCCCGTCAGGTTGAATCATTGATGGCGGAGGTGGAAAGTCTTAAGCAGGAGATCAAACAGCTTAAGCATGAGAATAGAACTTTGCACGTGCTTGCAAATAATTATTCATCAGGCATGAAGAGGAAGCTTGATGAGATGCAAGAATCTCAAGGTCGGATGCAAAGTGACCGTCAAAGGCTTGCGTCTTTCTTCCAGGGTCACCTTTTTCCTGGGTCATCCAGCGTTCTGCCAAGTATTGAGGCCTGGAATGCTCTATCTCCGATGCCTCCTGCTCTGATGACTCCCGCTCTTATGCCTTCCGCTCCGATGCCTTCTGCTCCGATGCCTTCCGCTTCTAGAGTTTTGCCTCGTGGTAGGTCTTCACGCAAACAAAAACAACTTTTGTGAAGGCTCCATCTTTCTGCCATGTTTTGTTAGATACATTTGTAATTTCTCGAAAATTAATGAACAAGCTTTGTTTTATTCACTGTATTGGGTTGCCTCCCAAGTAGCGCTTTCTTTTATGTCTTGCAGCCGGACAAAGAACTTCTTTTCTCACTTAGGACCCACGACATGGAATTTATCTTTGAATGGGGGATGATACTTGAGATGATCCGGTAATGGTTTAAATTCTAGAGTGGGTGCCTGGATCATTAACAACATATTAGTATAAAACAAAATTGAAATTCGGGGAGGTGGCTTACCTGTGTGCTCCGACAAGAACTCGATGACAAACACCACTCCCTTGAAAGTTTCAGGGATATTAGACTTGGCCAGATTGCAAGTGAGGATTGGTCCTTGTCTTGTGTCATAAAATTCAACTTCTTTGCGAATTGTTGTCTCAAGTATATCCTCTTTGATGAATTCTAGACATTCCCCTGTCACATCTTGCTCTTGATTCTTTGGAAAGGATTCGAAGATGCCTTTCTCACCCTCTTCTTCCTTTGATTGCATGATCCTGCAAGGAATAGGGACATTCAGTGGAACGGGGTTAGAAATAATTAAATTTGGAACAACCTTACCTGAATTGGATGGCGTAGGGGCAATAGGTGCCTACAACAAAGGTGTTTCCACTCTTGCCGTGGGTTGGGTGTATTCCTCTTCCTTGTGATTTAATTTTGATGGTTGAGGGTCCGTTCCAACCTCCTTGTCACTTCTCAACATGATTTCCTTGGCAGTTTCAAATTCTCCATTCGGATTTGCAATGGTTGAACTAGGGAGTTTGCCTTGGTCTTGAAATTGTCCTACGAACTCCGTTATCTGCCCAATTTGCTTCTCCAACTTGTCCAACCTTTTGTCTTGATTTTCCCTCTCATTGTTTTGAGTTTGGATTCCCTGCGTCAAAGTAGTAAGTAATTGAAAAATCGTATCATTATCATTTGAATTACCTACATTACTTTGGGCAGGTTGTTGGGCAGGTTGTGGTGGCTGCATAAGCGTTGAATAGAACTCCTCATATGGCTGCCAATATCCTTCTTGTTGAGCCTCATTGTCTTGATTTTGTGAGCCCTGCACCAGACAAATTAATTCATTAAGCTTTTGATTATAATCTATTGACGAATTTGAGTTTGGTTGGGCATATTGAATATGAGGTGGCTCCCAATATCCTTCTTGTTGAACATTTTGAGGTTCCCACCACATAGAAGTTGAATGATCACTCCAATCCGAATTGTAAGTATTGGAAAACACGTTATTCCTTGATTGAAGATCAAATATATCAACGCTTTGCATTTGGGACCTTTCCATGAGCTGTGACAAAAGAGAAGCATTATCAAGTGCCATGTCTTGCTTCTAAAATCAACAAAATAAAACTAAAAATATATACACACAAACAAAAATAAAACAATCCAAGAGATTAGCAAAGTTGCTAATCCCCGGCAACGGCGCCAAAATTTGATGCGAGAATTATACGCACACAAATTAAACCCTCTTTTTGTCAATTGTAGTGAAGAATGTAAGTAGGGATCGTTCTGGACCGGGGATTAGGAGGGATTGTTAATCACTTGGATTTGACTCAAAAACGTAAAAACACAATATAAAACACTATGCGAGACTCAAAGAATGAAAAACTAAACTTTAAAACACTAAGACAAACCAAAGACTCAAAATGCTTTAAAAACACAAACTAAATTGATTTCTAACTAAATTGAACTATAAAGTAAAGGGGGATTGAGTTTTGGACGAAAGTAAACTAAAATGGATAGATTGCAAGAAAACAAATTGTAAATACGGATTTGACGGAAATGAATGGATGGGATGGCTAGCTAAGGGGTTCATCTCCATACATGTTATACTTGCATATAAAACGAATCTAATTGCTTTTCAATAAACCATGAATTCTCAACGCTCCGGGTTAATTAGGTCCGCTTAAATTAACCGTCAAGTTTTCCTTAAGTTAATGAATTGGATGATTGCATACGACAACCCAAAGCATTCCTCACAAGTTCCCTACATGAATTGCATAATAGAGATACAAGCAAGAATCATTAAGCAACATGAAAACTATAAGTGTTGACGAGGCATTCGTTACTATGATTGCATGAAACTTATGCCAAGAATTCGTTTAACGCGATCGTTTATAAGCAACCTCCACTACTTGTGAATATAAGTTCATAACTATTACGTGAAACTCACTTATATTCTAGCGTCAAATTCATGCATGAAAATTAAGCGTTCATTCTTAATAAACATACATAAATAGGTTATCAATCAAACAGTTAAACAAATTGAATTCACAACTTATGAAACGTAATTAAAAATAATCAAATCATATTGCAAGCATAAACATATATTTCGAATCACCCCCTAGCTAAGGGGGGTTTAGTTCCTCATACGTACAAAACAAAGAGAATTGAAATTAAACATTGAAATCAAAGAAACACCTAAACATTCCAACAACTCAAACTTGAATTGTATGAACGTTTAGGCCCTCTTCTCTTCCTCTTCGTTGTAGCATAAGGTCTAAGGATAGTTTGATGGTGTGGATGGTTTGGGGAGTGGTGGAAATGGAAGCAATGGAGGAGAAGTGGAAGGGGGACTCACGGTTTTGGATTCTAAGGGGAAGTGTTTGTGTTAGTTGTGGTGTGAGAAATGGAGAGATGGAATGGGGAGTGAATGAATCAATTGTATGAATGCAATGCATGGTTTTATAGGGAGAGAATGGATGGGAGAACATGTGAATGGCAGCTAGGAAGGATTAAAGAATGGAATGCTAGGTTGGAAATGCATGTGAATGCAAGGAGGAAAGCTGAAAATGCAAGGGAAGCTCACGGCACAATGTTGTTTTGCTTCTTGAAATGCATGTGAATGCAAGTGAGTGCAATATGAAAAGAATGACTAATTAATGTATGTAGGGTGCAGCTAGGTTGGAAAGGTGTGGATTGAGGCTGCATTTTAGGGAAAGGAAATAGGTTTAATGCACAAATAAAAGGGCAAAGTGGCTGCAATGATGAAGAAAAGCTGGAATTTGGAAGGGGATACACGGCAATGGGGGAATGCTGGTGTTTTTGTGTTGGTTTGAATGGTTTAATTAATGGGAGTGCATGTTTGAATGATTAAAGTGCATGTGGGTGAATATGTGGCTGATTTATGAAAGGAATGCATGTGTTGATGAAGTGGAATGACAACTAGGTTATGAGGGGAATGCATGTGATGCATGGCAAGGTTTTAGAATGGGCTTAAAATAGGGTTGTTTTTTATGGAATTGATGGTTCTTTGCATGGCTATAAGGGAGAGAATAAGAGAGAATGGGCTAGGCCCTTTGTTGTATGTCTTAAAGTGCATCAATGGCCTTCAATTTCGTCCATCCTTTTGGCTCCATGGATAAGCTATCCAATCCATGCCCAAAAATGCTCCAAATAGCCTCAAAATGCACTTTCTTGCTCCTTAAGCCCTTAGAACCTGAAAACACACAAAAGAAGCATAAAGGACTAAAATAACTAGAGAAACATAACGTAAATGCACGAGAACAAGCCATTTAAGTCGCATGAATATGCTCCTATCAGTATCTTCTCACCAAAAAGGAGGCTAAGCCAAGACTCATTCGTTGGATGCTCCTACTTCAAGAGTTCGATCTTGAAATCCGAGACAAGAAAGGGTGTGAAAACGTGGTGGCTGACCACCTAAGTAGAATGGTGTGTGAGGAAGAGTCCACCCCCATTTTAGAAACGTTTCCGGATGAGCAACTTCTGTCCATTGAGGTAAGAACCCCTTGGTATGCCGATTTGGTCAATTTCTTGGTGTCTAAGCAAGTTCCTAGTACCCTAAACAAGTTCCAACGTGATAAACTTGTTCATGATGCACGTTTTTATGTTTGGGATGATCCATATTTATGGAAATTCTGCCCAGATCAGATTGTGCGTAGATGTGTGCCCGCATCTGAATTTAATTCCATTCTTACATTCTGCCATACTTATGCATGTGGGGGACATTTTGGCACCCAAAGGACAGCCCTAAAGGTGTTACAATCTGGATTTTATTGGCCAAATCTCTTTAAAGATGCTAAAATGTTTTGTTTAACATGCGATAAGTGTCAAAGAACAGGTAACATAGGGCCTAAGGACCAAATGCCGCAACAATCTATCTCCTTTGTGGAAATTTTTGATGTTTGGGGTATTGATTTCATGGGCCCCTTCCCTCCATCTTTTGGTTTCACTTATATCTTACTAGTTGTCGATTATGTTTCCAAATGGGTGGAAGCCAAAGCCACCCGTACTAACGATTCTAAGGTTGTTGCAGATTTTGTGAAATCTAATATTTTTGCTAGGTTTGGGATGCCACGATTTTTAATTAGTGATGGGGGTTCTCACTTTCGTAACCGCACCATTGAAGCTTTGCTCAAGAAGTACAACGTTACTCATAAGGTTTCCACACCTTATCACCCTCAAACTAATGGGCAAGCGGAGGTTTCAAATAGGGAGATCAAACAAGTCCTAGAGAAAACCGTGGGACCCTCAAGAAGAGATTGGAGTTTGCGCTTGGACGATGCATTGTGGGCCTATCGTACGGCTTACAAAACTCCCCTTGGCATGTCACCTTTTCGGCTTATATATGGTAAGCCATGTCATTTGCCCGTTGAGTTAGAGCACAAGGCACATTGGGCTGTGAAAACCTTCAATTTGGACATAGACGCTGCTGGAGTTCATAGGAAGCTCCAATTAGATGAACTTGAGGAGATTAGGAACGAGGCTTACGAGAATGCGCGCATCTACAAAGACAAGACGAAGGCTTATCATGATAAGATGCTTCGTACCAAAACGTTCTCCAAGGGGCAGAAAGTGTTGCTTTTTGATTCAAGACTTCGGTTATTCCCTGGTAAGTTACGTTCTAAATGGATTGGACCTCTGTTGTTACTAATGTTTTTCCTCATGGTGCAGTCCAAGTCCAAAGCTTAAAAAGTGGCCACGAGTTCAAGGTGAACGGACATAGATTGAAGCCATACTATGAGAACTTTGTGGAGCATGTTGTGGAAGAGCTTCCCTTGGGTGCCGTGGGCTCCAATCTGAAGTGATTAGGTTCTTCGTCCGGCTGTACGACGTTAAAGCAAGCGCTACTTGGGAGGCAACCCATGCATTCAACAAAGGAAGACCTAGAAAGCACTCCAATTCCAGATTTACGTTCCTAAACTCTTCTCTTTGTTGCTATTTCGTTTCTGCCATGTTAGGTTGTTTAGTTGTTGTTTTGTTTGTTTGTTTGTTAATTGTGTGAGTCTATGGTTGAAACATTGAGGACAATGTTTGATTTAAGTGTGGGGGGGGGTAACTAAAGTGTTTTGATGCAAATTCGTAGGGTTTTATCCACCATAACTTCTAATGTTGTTTCTTGCTATTTTTAAAGTGTTTTTAAACTGTTTTAGTGTGTTTTGACTTAAAAATTCGAAAATCCCATAAAAATTTGAAAAAATTGTTTCAAAACCCAAAAAGAGTTGTTTTTGTGTCTTAGGGTACCTTCCAACACAATGATGACGATTTGGTTTTAATTGCATGACTATTAAACAATGTTGTAAACATGGCTGGAAGTTGATTTGTGCTTTGGTTTATGCTTGGTTATGGTTATAGCTTATGAATTCACATGTAATCACAAAAAGAATAAATCAGTTTTTGTAACATGCTTGAAGGAAGAAACTCAAACTAAAGCTACATCCTTGTGAGACTTGAGCCTATAACGTTCTTTGGAGAGTATAAATCTGTGATTTCTTGTTTTCTAAAGTCGTTGCATAATCTCATCATTCTTTGCTTGGTTGCTACTTGGAATGCATTTCATTATAGTTCCAAACACTAGAACTCATGCCCATTTCATTCAAAGCATGATATTGATTGCATAACATACAATAAGATGAAGTTGTTAGTCAAGCCAAAGCCAAAAAGCCTATCCCTTTTCACATGTATTGTAGGATTACCCCTTTTTGAGCCTTTTCAAGCTTATTTTCTTTGTTAGCCACATTATCCTTACCTAGCCTAGATTAGGACTTCCCATACCCTTGTTCTTAAAGGATAGTGAAGCATGATTTAGAATGAACTCCTTTCGATCAATATATTGCAGAAAATGAGTGTGGGGGAAGATAATAGGGCACGGCCAAAGAATGAAATAAAAAAAAAAAAAAAAAGAGTTGAAAAATATGTGAGAATGCTCTCACAAGTGTTGGTTATTGAAGGAAGGGTCCAAAAGAGTGAATTTAACCCTAATTGTGCATGAATCTTCCCTTGTGTTTAGAAGTTGATTTCTGCCATTAAAAGTGAGTTTAAGTGTCAATTTCATTACTTTGCTTCCTATTGCTTTAAGAACCTTTGTTTTACTTTACCTTTCTTTGTTAAACCATTACCCTTAGCCCCGTTACAACCCTCAACTTCTATCTTGATGTTATGTGTTCAATTTGTGGAGTTTGAATTTGGTATGAGCATATGGAATCACTGGTTCTCATTCTAAGTAGTAGCATTCCATTCATGAGATCATATTCATGTCATTGTCGTAAATCCAGAAAATGCTTTCTTTGATATAACATATGTGAGTGTAGAATTCATATTTACATCAATCTCCTCACATATACCTAGTGTAGGGTGTGGAGTTAGAAAATCTGTGTGAAAATTGAGTGCATTCTAGTAAGGAATTGAGGGAATTCTCTAAGGCATGTTACTACATTCAAAATGTTGTTTTAATTGATTAAATGTGAAATAATAAGTGGTAACTATGATTAAGTGTTTGTTGAAGTGTAAAGTAAGCTAAATGTCGTGGGAATGATGTTCTATATTGTGTCATGTTCGTTTGAAATCCCTGAGATACATGTTGGAAGGTTTAGAATGTGTTTTGGTTTGTTTTTAGTTTCTTTCGTTTTGTTTTGCTCGAGGACTAGCAAAAGCTAAGTGTGGGGGAAATTGATAGGAGCATATTTATACGACTTAGTTAGCTTGTTTTCTTGCATTTAATTAGCTAAACTATGTTAATTATAGTATTTAAAGTTATTTTCGTGCAATTTCAGGTTTTATTGTCAAAGTATGCAAAAAGAAGCAATTTGGAGCATTCTAGAGCATTTTTGGGCCAAGATTGGATAGTGCAAGCATGGAGGCATGAGGATGGACGAATTTGAAAGGCTTGAATTCAGTTAGGGAGCTGCAAGGGGGCCTAAAAACCTGATTTCTAGAAGGCTACATTAGTGCTACATGCACTCCCATCCTTTAATCCATTACAGCCACATGCACTTCCCCCTTTACCATTGCAGCCACATGCCAACCTAGCTGTCATCCACATGCTATCCCATCATCATTCCCTCTTTAATCCATTCAGCCACATGCTTTCCCAATTGATTATTCAGCCACATGCTTTCCCATTTGATTATTCAGCCACATATTATCCCATTCTCCCTATAAAACCATGCACTCCCTCAACACAAGAACCATCTCTCATACACATTCATTCACGCCAGAAATTCATTCCCTCTCTCTAACACTGCCATACTTCACCATTCTTCATATTTTCTGCCCAAAAACACTCCTTGCCTTCCCCTACATCCATCCCTACCCTAAACACATCATTCTACATCATCCATAACCCCCAAAACTCACCAAAACCCATTGTGCTGCAGCAACTAGAGGAGAAGAGGCCTAAACGTTCATACAATTCAAGATTGAGTTGTTGGAATTTTTAGGTGTTCTTCGTTCTTGTTTTCAATGTTTACTTTGTTATTACTCTCTAAGTTTGTTGTAATCATGAGTGGCTAAACCCCTAATTAGTTAGGGGAAAGTTTGAAGCCATGAACATGTTTGAAATATGAATTGATTTCTTTCAATTGTGATTTGTTAAGTTGTGATTGCAATTCAATTATCATGTTTATTAAAAACTTGTTTTTGTATGTTGATTAGGGATGCATACTTAGTCTTCATGCATAAACTCGATGCTAGTTTATAAACGAGTTTCACCTAATCGTCACAAGTTTATAAACATGAGTAGTGAAGGTTGCTAGTCACAACCGCGTTAATTGAATTCTTGGCAAGAGTATCATGCATTCATAGTTACAATTGCCTCGTCAACACTTATAATTTTCATAGAGCATAATGATCTCTCATTGTATCTCTTCTATGCATTCATGTTGAGAACCATTGGAGAATGATTTGAATTGTAGCATGCATCATCCAATTCAATAACATAAGGAAAATTTGAGAGTTAATTAGTGCATCACGGTTAACTTGGGGTGTTGAGCATCATAGTTAATGAAAAGCAATTGGAGAATCGATTCATATATAAATGTGTCATGTGTGGAGAATGGACTTCTAACTAATCCATCCATTATCTTGTTTTCAAGGAATTCGTTTTACAATCTGCCTAATTTATTAACTTGTTTTGTTCTTTCAATTTTCGTCAAAATCTCAATCCCCCTTTACTTTAGTTTCCAATTTAGTTAGAAAGTGTCTTAGTTTGTGTTTATAAGTGTTTTGATTCAATTTGTTACACAAATTCGTCCAAATTCACCAAAGTGCTCAAAACTGCCCAGAAAGTGTTTTTAAGGCAGTTTTGAGTGTTTTGGGTGCTGTTTGAGTCTTTTGGTTTGTTTTAGTGTTTTAAGTGTTTAGTTTTGCATTCTTTGAGTCTAGTTTAGTGTTTTAAACTTTATTTTACGTTTTTGAGTCAGTTTCCAAGTGATTTTGCAATCCCTCCTAATCCCCAGTTAAGAACGATCCCTACTTATATCTATACTACAATTGTCAAAAAGAGGGTTTAATTTGTGTGCGTATAATTCTCGCATCATGTTGGAAGGTAACCTAAGACACAAACAAACACACAAAAACAACTTTAAAACAACTCTTTTTGGGTTTTTCAAAACTGTTTTGTAATTTTTTTGTAAAGTTTCGGATTTTCTGATCAAAAGACATGAAAACACTTCAAAACACTCTAAAAACAGTTAAAAACAGTGAGAAACAACATTATAAGTGATAGGTGATAAAATCCCACGAAAATCATGTGAAAACATGCAAAACAGCTTGTTTACCCCCCCACACTTAAATCAAACATTGTCCTCAATGTTGCAAACTAAGACTTACATTCAAACAAACATTATAAACTAACTAACATGACAAAATAAAAATAATAAAGAGATTGAGATTGAGGAACGCAAATCTGATTTTGTGGCATGAATTGGTGAATTGCCCAAATCCTCTCTAGTTGAATGCATGGGTTGCCTCCCAAGAAACGCTTGCTTTAACGTTGTGCAGCCGGACGAACATTCTTCTTATCCTCAATGGGAACCCACGGCATGGAGGGTGATGTCCTCCACAACCTGCCCTTCAATATTTGCATAATAGGGCTTCAAACGATGCCCATTCACCTTGAATTCTTGGCCATTCCTCAAGCTTTGGATTTGAACTGTGCCATATGGTAAAACATTAGTAACAACAAAAGGTCCAATCCACTTAGAACGGAACTTACCAGGAAATAAACAAAGGCGAGAATTAAAAAGTAAAACTTTTTGCCCCTATGGAGAATGTTTTGCATCGGATCATCTTGTCATGGAAAGCTTTGGTCTTTTCCTTGTAAATGCAAGCATTCTCATATGCTTCACGCCTAAGCTCCTCAAGTTCATTCAATTGCAACTTTCTATGCATTCCAGCCGCATCTAGGTCCATGTGAAAGGTCTTGATTGCCCAATGAGCCTTGTGTTCTAACTCCACGGGGAGATGACATGGCTTGCCATAGACTAGCCGAAAAGGGGACATGCCTATGGGTGTCTTGTAAGCCGTTCTATAAGCCCATAATGCATCCTCCAAATGCACACTCCAATCTTGTCTTGTTGATCCAATGGTCTTCTCCAAGATTTGCTTGATTTCTCTATTGGACACCTCGGCTTGGCCATTAGTTTGGGGATGGTAAGGTGTTGAAACCTTATGTGTGACTTGATACTTCTTAAGCAAGGCCTCTATGGTACGATTGCAAAAGTGAGACCCTCCATCACTAATAAACACTCGAGGCATCCCAAATCTAGCAAAAATGTTAGTCTTTATAAAATCTGCAACAACTCTAGAATCATTAGTACGGGTGGCCTTGGCTTCCACCCATTTTGAGACATAATCCACCGCAAGCAAAATATAAGTAAAACCAAACAAAGTGATAGGAGCATATTTATGCGACTTAATTGGCTTGTTCTCGTGCATTTACGTTGTGTTTCCTTAGTTATTTTAGTCCTTTATGCTTATTTTGTGTGTTTTCAGGTTCATATGATGCAGTTGGTGAAAAGATGCATTGTGGTGCATTTTGGAGCAAAATTGGGCTTGGAATGATCATCACATGCTTGGAGCACAAGGATTGGACATAATTGAAGACTTGAAGTCGACAAGGATTCCTATCATGAGAAGGTTTCCAAATTGAAGGAGGTTTCCCACTCACATGAGGATTCCTAGTTGGATGAGGATTCCTAATCACACAAGGATTCCTACTTGAAGTAGGAAAGTTAAGCCCAGGGTTTCCTATCTTGGTTTGACATTTCCTAAATTCTAATTGTCCTTATGTCCCAAACACTTTGAAGACTTCATATGCATTCTAGGACACAAAACAAAGGTCTCTTGCATTTTTCCTTCCCTTGCCATGCACCATGTCAACTTCCCCTTTCTCATCATCCCTTGCCGTGCAAGGGAAACTTGTTTCCTTTAGTTTTAGGACATTTAAACCTTTCCTATATCACATCCGCACCTCCCTTGACCTTTCATCTTCCTTGCCGTGCAAGGGAGATGGTGCTTTCCTATTCCCTTGCATTAAAACACATTCCTTTTGTGTTTTATGCCATTGCCGCAACTTT
Organism: Pyrus communis; assembly: GCF_963583255.1. Classification (NCBI taxonomy): domain Eukaryota; kingdom Viridiplantae; phylum Streptophyta; class Magnoliopsida; order Rosales; family Rosaceae; genus Pyrus; species Pyrus communis. The sequence continues at coordinate 12,393,610 of NC_084807.1, forward strand.
TAGTTAGTTTCCTTTAAATTTCTGATTTGATTTCCTATTTCTAGAAGCTTTTGACTTAATTTCTGTTTACCTAAATAACCTAGGGTTTTAACTCCTGAAATCCTATAAATAAACATCCTTGTTGCAGCCACAAGGGGGGATTCATTCACCATTCATGCCAGAAAATCATCCCATCCCTCTAACACATCCATACTTCACCATTCTCCATAATTTCTGCCCAAAACCAACCATTGTCGTCCCCTACATCCATCCCAAACCTAAATCCATCATTTTACATCATCCATAACCCCCTAAACTCACCAGAACCTCTTGTGCCGTAGCACAGGAGAGGAAGAAGATTGCTTGAAGATCCTAGCTATTCAACATTGGATCGTTGGAGTATTTAGGTGTTCTCTTTCTTATATTTACAATGTATAAATTTGTTTTCCTTTGTTCTGTGAACATGAGGAACTAAGCCTTTTGGCTAGGGGGCTATTCAATACCATGATTATGCTTGCAAGATGAATTGATTACATCCAATTGTTATTTCATAAGTTGTGAATTCAATTTGCTTAACTGTTTGATTGATAACTCATTCTTGTGTGTTGATTAAGGTGGCCACTTAGTTTTTCATGCAGGGATTTGAAGCTAAAATATAAGGGAATTTCACCTAATAGTTATAACCTTATATTTGCTAGTAGTGGAGGTCGTTTATCGACGATCGCGTTAAGTGAATTCTTGGCAAAAGTTTCATGCTGTTCAAAGTAACAATTGCCTCGTCAATACTTATAGTTTTCATGAAACTTAATGATCTTTGATTGTACCTTTATTGTGCTTTTCACGTAAGGGACTTTTAGAGAATGTTTTGAGTTGTTGTATGCGCATTCCCATCCAATTCAATAACTTAAGGAAAACTTGAAAGTTAAAAAAGTGCTGTTCACGGTTAACTTGGGGTATTGAGTTTCATGATTTATTGAACGAAGCAATTGGAAATCAATTTGAATGCAAGTGTGTCATGTGTGGAGAAGAACCCTCTAGTTAGCCCATCATTCATCAATTCACCTAATTTAGTCTAAAGAATCTGTTTTCTTTGTCCTTGTCTTAATTTACTTAATTTTCGTCAAAACCAATTCCCCCATTAATTTAAAGTGTTAGATTAGTTAGAAATCAATTTAGTTGATGTATTTAAGTGTTTTGAGTCAAGTGATAACTTAATTTCGTCCAGATTTGAGTATAGTGTTCAAAACTGCCCAGAAAGTGTTTTTAAGGCAGTTTTGAGTGTTTGTTTGCTGTTTTGAGTCTTTTGGTTTGTTTTGGTGTTTTATAGTTTAGTTTTGCATTCTTTGAGTCTAGTTTAGTGTCTAAACTTTGTTTTTACGCTTTTGAGTTAGTTTAGAGTGTTTAGCAATCCCTCATAATCCCCGGTTTAAGAACGATCCCTACTTACATATCTACTACAATTGTCAACAAGAGGGTTTAATTTGTGTGTTAAGTAATTTTCGCATCACGAAGAAGGAAAAGGGCCCATGAAATCAATGCCCCAAACATAAAAAATTTCAACATTAAAGATGGGTGTTTGCAGCATTTGGTCCCTTGCACCTATATTTCCCATTCGTTGACAACGATCACAAGTTAAACAAAAAATTCTAGCATCTTTAAAGATCGTAGGCCAATAAAACCACATTCTAACACTTTAAGGGCAGTGCGTTGTGTGCCAAAATGTCCACCACATGCATAAGTGTGACAAAAGGTTAGAATCGAATTAAACTCACAATCATGCACACAACGACGCACAATCTGATCTGCACAAAACTTCCACAAATATGGGTCATCCCATACATAAAACCGTGTCTCTTTCTTTAATTTATCACGTTGGTGCCTAGCTAGGGTACTTGGAACACGTTTTGACACCAAAAACTTGACCAAATCAGCATACCAAGGTTCACATACCTTAATGGACAACAATTGCTCATCAGGGAATGTCTCTTGGATGGGTAAAGAGTCCTCATTGCACACCAAATGACTTAGATGGTCAGCAACCACGTTCTCACTCCCTTTCTTGTCTCGAATTTCAATGTCAAACTCTTGGAGAAGAAGCATCCATCGAATGAGCCTTGGTTTGGCCTCTTTTTTGGTGAATAAGTACCTTAGAGCTGCATGGTCAGAATATACAATCACTTTAGTACCAAGTAAATATGTAAGAAACTTATCTAAAGCAAACACAACGGCAAGAAGTTCTTTTTCAATGGTAGAGTAATTTAATTGAGCATCATTTAAGGTCCGGGAAGCATAATATACGACGTGTGGTTGCTTATTCTTCCTTTGGCCCAAAACAGCCCCTATTGCATAATCGGATGCATCACACATTAGCTCAAAAGGCAACATCCAATCTGGTGGAATGATAATGGGTGCCGTGGTAAGCATGTCTTTGAGATGCTTGAATGCCTTCTCACACTCCTCGTTGAACTCAAACGCCACTTCTTTTTGTAGGAGATGGCATAGGGGTTGTGCAATCTTGGAGAAATCCTTGATAAATCGCCTATAGAATCCTGCATGGCCAAGAAAAGAACGAACCTCTCTAACCGAAGTAGGAGAGGGTAAGTAACGTACAAGATCTATTTTAGACTTATCAACTTCAATGCCTTTTTCAGAGATGATATGACCCAAAACTATGCCTTGTTTAACCATAAAATGACATTTTTCCCAATTCAAAACAAGGTTAGTTTCCATGCATCTTTTCAAGATTAAAGTAAGATTATGCAAACAATCATCAAATGAGTCTCCAAACACACTAAAATCGTCCATAAACACTTCAATTATTTTCTCAACATAATCCGAGAATATACTTACCATGCATCGTTGGAAAGTGGCCGGTGCATTGCATAAACCAAATGGCATACGACGATATGCAAAAGTACCAAATGGACAAGTAAAGGTGGTATTTTCTTGATCATCCGGCGCTATGACAATTTGATTATAACCCGAATAACCATCAAGAAAGCAATAAAAAGAATGACCGGCTAACCTTTCAAGCATTGGATGGATGAATGGCAAAGGAAAGTGATCTTTCCTTGTTGCGGCATTTAGCTTCCTATAGCCAATGCACACTCTCCTACCGGTTTGAATGTGTGTAGGCACAAGTTCATCTTCTTCATTGTTCACCACCGTGACCCCGGACTTCTTGGAACTACTTGGACCGGTGAAACCCAACAACTATCCGAGATAGGATAGATGACGCCACAATCAAGTAGTTTGATGATTTTCTTCTTCACGACTTCCATCATTGGTGGATTGAGTCGACATTGGGCTTCCCTTGATGTTTTGGCACCTTCTTCCATGAGAATACGATGCATGCACGTGGTAGGGCTTATGCCCTTGATATCGGCCAAAGTCCACCCAATGGCCGTCTTGTGCTCTTTGAGAACCCTCACCAATTTCTCCTCCTCTTGTGCCGTGAGTGATGATGCCACAATGACGGGCAATGTGTCTTGCTTGCCTAAGAACACATACTTCAAGTGATTTGGCAACGGTTTGAGCTCAAGGGTAGGTGGTTGTTCTATAGAAGGAAGCAACTTATTAGTTGAAATTGGAATTGAAATTGGACCAGGGGACTTACCTTGGAGCCGTGGCAATGACTCTAGGGCTGCCACGGTCTCAATTATTTCCTCATCAAAGGCCACGGCATGGGATGGTAATTGTGTGCCGTGGGTTGCTATGGTGGCAGCCATGTGATCCTTGACTTCTATGCCACTTGTGATGACCGTTTCAAGTGCATCTCCATGTAATTGATCAAGGTGTGCCTGCACCAAAGAATCAAGAATATTGATAGGAGCATATTCATGCGATTTAAATGGCTTGTTCTCGTACATTTACGTTATGTTTCTTTAGTTATTTTAGTCCTTTATGCTTCTTTCGTGTGTTTTTAGGTTCATATGGCTAAGGAAGCAAAAAGATGCATTTTGGAGCATTTTGGAGCAAAATCGGACTTGGAATGGATAGCTTATGTTTGGAGCAAAAGGAATGGACGAAATTGAAGACCAAACTATCATAACCACATATCATACACATATCATACACTTATCATAACAACATATCATTCACTTATCATCACCACATATCATACACTTATCATAACAACATATCATTCACTTATCATCACCACATATCATTCACTTATTATCACTTATCATAACCATACACTTATCATCACCACATATCATTCACTTATCACTTAACATATCATTCACTTATCACTTATCATATCATTCACTTATCACTTAACATATCATACACTTATCAATTATCATACCCATAATCATTTACACCTTGCAAACACATGCATTTCCAACACCAAAACACTCCTTTGCCGTGGCTTTCCCATCCCATTTCCAACACATTCCACATGCAATTCCAGCTTTCCAACCTAGCCACATTCACATGCATTCACTCATAATCATTCACCAAACTTGCAGCCACATTTCCACCTATTCCTAGCTGTCTGATGCGAAAATAGTTAAGCACACAAATTAACCCTCTTGTTGTCAAATTGTAGTAAAGATGCAAGTAGGGATCGTTCTAGACCGGGGATTAGGAGGGCTTGCTAAAACCTCTAAACTGACTCAAAAACATAAAAACAAAGTTAAAAACGTTCACAAAGACTCAAAGGACTCAAAATAGGTTCAAAAGACTCAAAACTGCCTAAAAACACTAAATAGGCAGTTTCTGACCTTAAACACAATTTTGGACGAATTTAAGGTTATGGCTTGATTCAAAACACTTTAAAACATAAACTAAACAGATTCTAAACACTAAAGAACAAGAAAGTAAAGGGGGGTTTTGATTTGACGAAAATTGAAATAACAAAACAAGTTGTAAAACTAGGCAGATTGTAAAACGAATTTTGGAAACAATATGATGGATGGATTAGTTAGTGGTCCATTCTCCACACATGACACATTTATATATGAATCGATTCTCCAATTGTTTTTCATTAACTATGATGCTCAACACCCCAAGTTAACCGTGATGCACTAATTAACTCTCAAATTTTCCTTATGTTATTGAATTGGATGATGCATGCGACAATTCAAATCATTCTCCAATGGTTCTCAACATGAATGCATAGAAGAGATACAATGAGAGATCATTATGCTCTATGAAAATTATAAGTGTTGACGAGGCAATTGTAACTATGAATGCATGATACTTTTGCCAAGAATTCAATTAACGCGGTTGTGACTGATAGGAGCATATTCATGCGACTTAAATGGCTTGTTCTCGTGCATTTACGTTATGTTTCTTTAGTTATTTTAGTACTTTAAGCTATTTTCGTGTGTTTGTAGGTCCAAAGGGCTAAAGGAGCAAAAAGATGCATTTTGGAGACTTTTGGAGCACTTTTGGGCTAAGGACGGATAGCTTATGCTTGAAGCCAAAGTGTTGGACGAAATTGAAGACCTAATTGGAGCCAAAGTGTTGGAACCTTGTTCTCTTTAGTTTTAGGACATTTAAACCTTTCCTAATCCCAATCATGCCATGCATAACACACATCCATTCTAACACATTGTCATTGCACATGCATTTCCTTCATTAGTTAACCCACATGCACTTATCACTTATCATCACCACATATCATATCACTTAATCACTTATCACTTATCATCACCACTTAACCACTTATCATATCATAACCACATATCATATCACTTATCACTTATCACTTAACATAACATCCACCTACTTCACCTACAACACCCACTTCACCTACAACATCCACCTACTTCACCTACAATATCCACTTCACCTACAACATCCACCTACTTCACCTACAACATCCACCTACTTCACCTACAAATGACATAGCCATATGTTCCCTCCACTACTCCTATAAATACCCTTGCATTCATTCATTCATGGACATCTCATTCCATTTCACAACACAACACCCCTCAAACACTTCCATTATTCCCTAACCGTGAGTCCCCCTTCCACCATTCCTCATCCATTTCCATAATTCCCCAAACCTCACCTTAGACCTTGTGCTACAACAACGAGGAAGATAAGAGGGCCTAAACGTTCATACAATTCAAGTTTGAGTTGTTGGAATGTTTAGGTGTTTCTTTGATTTCAAAGTTTAAATTCAATTCTCTTTGTTTTGTACGTATGAGGAATGGAAGAGAAGAGTGCCTAAACGTTCATACAATTCAAGTTTGAGTTGTTGGAATGTTTAGGTGTTTCTTTGATTTCAAAGTAATGAGGAACTAATCCCCCTTTAGCTAGGGGGTGATTCGAAACTATGTTTATATTTGCAATATGAATTGATTACTTTTGGTTGGAATTTCATAAGTTGTGGATTCAATTCGTTTAACTGTTTGATTGATAACTTATTTATGTATGTTCATTGAGATTGCAAGCTTAATTTTCATGCATGAATATGACGCTAGAATATAAGTGAGTTTCACCTAATCGTTATGAACTTATATTCACAAGTAGTGGAGGTTGCTTATAAACAATCGCGTTAAACGAATTCTTGGCATAAGTTTCATGCGTATTCCATAGTAACGAATGCCTCGTCAACACTTCTAATTTTCATTGAACTTAATGATCTTTGTTGAATGTCTCTATCATGCGTATTCCATAGTTAGGGACTTTGATTAAGAATAATTTTGTTGTAATGCGTATTCCATTCAATCCAATGAATTTAGGGAAATCTGAAAGTTAATTTAAGCGGACCTAATTAACTTGGAGCATTGAGTTTCATAATTTATCGAAAGACCAACTGAGAATCAATCTTGTATGCAAGTATAACATGTGTGGAGAAGAACCCCTTAGCTAGCCTTCATTCCATTTATTCCATCATCCATATTCACATTTACATTCTGCTTAGTTTATTAACTTGTTTTGTTATTTCAATTTTCGTCAAATCAAAACTCTTCCCCCCTTTTTCCTTATTGTTCAATTTAGTTTATGTTTTAAAGCATTTTGAGTCTTTGGTTTGTCTTAGTGATTTAAAGTTTAGTTTTGCATTCTTTGAGTCTAGTATAGTGTTTTAAACTTTATTTTACGTTTTTTAGTCAAATCCAAGTGATTAACAATCCCTCCTAATCCCCGGTCCAGAACGATCCCTACTTATACATATACTACAATTGATAAAAAGAGGGTTTACTTTGAGTGTCAAGTAATTCTCACATCAAATTTTGGCGCCGTTGCCGGGGATTAGCAACTTTGCTAATCCCTTGGTTCTTTTCTTTTTTTTGGTTTAGTTGTTTTCGTTTTAGTTTCTAACTTAATGTTGTTTTCTTTGTTTGTTGTTACTTTTGATATTTGATTTAGTTCTCTTTCTTTGATTTTAGGTACTAGAGAAGTAAGATATGGATTTTGCTAGCATTCAAGCTCAATTGGCAAATCTTACTTCTAAATTGTCGCCGTATGCCGAAAGGACCACAGTGCAGAGTGTCCCTACATTTGGTGCTTCATATAGGCAAGGATTTCAAGCCAATCAATGTCCACAAAGAGATTGGAGGGATCATTCAAACTCTATATGGTGGGAAGATCAACAAGTTCAACGTGAAGCATATTGGCAACCATATGAGGAGTTCTATTCAAGACCTATGCAGCCACCACAACTTCATATGCAATATGCTCAATTAAATTCAAGTTTGCCAATAGATTATAATCAAATTCTTAATGAAATAAATTCTTTGGCGCAGGGGTCACAAAATCAAGCCAAGGAGGCTCAACAAGAAGCATATTGGCAACCATATGATGAGTTCAATACAACACCTATGCAGCCACCACAACCTCCCCCACAACAATTCCAATCAAGTTCAAGTATGTCCATGGATAATGATAAAAATTTTCAATTACTAACCTCTTTGGCGCAGGGGTCACAAAATCAAGCCAAGGAGTTGGGTAAATTGGACGAGCAATTTGGGCAGATTATGGAGTTCATGAAACAAATTCAAGAGCAAAGTGAACTCTCCAACTCAACTATTGAAAACTCGAAGGAAGATTTTGAAATCCATAATGCTATCACTTTGGGAAGTGCTATGGAGGTTGGAGCTGACCTAAAAATGTCCAAACATAGCCTAGAAGTGGATGAAGAGCTGCTAATTGAGGAGGAGGAAGAAGACATGCACACGGCAAGGGTAGAACAACCCTTGCCGCAGATCCCTAAGCCCTCTAAACCACCCACCACCAGTAAGGACGTCCCAATTCCATGTTATTCTGATGTTATTCCACCCAATGTCCCTTTTCCTAGCAGGTTTTTGATTCCCAACCAAGAAGAGAGTAAAAAGGACATCGTGGAAGCCTTCCCAAAGGAGCAAAATGCTATTCAAATTCTTGGTGCAACACAGCAAGTTTTAGATGGTGTTGAATTCTTCAAAGGACTTTGTACACCAAGAAGAATGATTCAAGAGAAGGTAGTGGCTGGAGAAGATGTAGAAGGCATCAAAGAGGACATATTTGAAACCACAATTCCCAAGGAAGTTGGATTTTATGACACGGGACAAGTCATAACTTTCGAAGGGGTGTTTATTCTGGAGTTCATTTTGGAGCACACAGGTAAGCCGCCTCCCCGAATTTCAATTTTCTTTTATACTAACATGTGGTTAATGATCCAGGCACCCACTTTAGAATTTGAACCAATGCCGGTTCACTTCAAGTATCACCTTCCATTCAAGGACCAATTTCATGCAGTTTGATTTTATTTATAAAAAAAAAAAAAAAAAAAAAAAAAAAAAAAAAAAAAAAAAAACATGGCAGAATGATGGAGCTTCACAAAGGGCGTTTACTTGAAGCCCCACTACTGGGCAAAACTCTAGAAGCAGGAGGCATAGATGCGGAAGGCATCGGAGCAGAAGGCATCGAGGCGGAAGACATCGGGGCGGAAGGTATCGGAGCGGGAGGCATCAAAGAAGAGGCCTCAATACTTGGCCAAACGCTGGATGAGCCCGGAAAAATGTGCCTCTGGAAGTAAGCCGCAAGCCTTTGACGGTCAGTTTGACGGTCACTTTGCATCCGACCATTGGATTCTTGTAGCTCATCAAGCTTCCTCTTCATACCCGTCGAATAGTTGTTGGCAAGCACGTGCAAACTTCTATTCTCGTACTTAAGCAGTTTGATCTCCTGCTTGAGACTTTCCACCTCTGCCATCAAAGATTCCACCTGACGGGAGCGGGCAAGCAGGCGTTGGCACATGTTGGACACAGAACTCGCACACTGAACACTAAGTGCGAGGGATTCTTGAACGGCCAACTCATCGGACCGTCCTGACAGCAGCCTACTATCTTTTGGAGTAAGGAGGTTCCTAGCTACTATTGTAGCTGTTGTGGCGTCCTGCATCACGGAGTCTTCACCTGTAAGAAGACCGTTAGAAGATAAGAAAGAAGGGCGCCATACGTTACCTTGACGCGGCGCGCCCGTATCACTGCTAAGGCTCAATTCCAAGCTAAGGTTCGATGGGTTTGCCATTTTTCAAAAGTGTTCAAAGAGAGGGGCGGATGGAGTTAATTCTCAAAGGGCCGGAGTCGATTTTCAAGAATGGGAATTCTTCAGAGTGTGTTTGTTGTGGTGATAGATAGCTCTATAAAAGCCAAGGCGACGCGTCCACCGATTCAAGAAGCCGGAATTTCCGGCGTAATTTAGGCGACGCGTTCTCGGCTTTTCAGAAGACGCGTTCAACTTTGTCAAAAGATTTCTGACAAAGCTGAATACACGTGGAGGCCATCATCGCAACTACACATCTTTAGCCGACAAGCGCAAAGTTCGGCGACGCTTTCTCTGCTTTTCAGAAGACGTGTGCAGCTTTGTCAAAAGGAGCCGCATCTGCACTACCACGTGTCGTTCAGAAAGCGAAGGGGCGTCGTTCAGAAATCGAAGGGGCGCCTGCTCAGAAATCGAAGAGGCGTATTCAAAGATCGAAGAGGCGCCACTATTTCAAAAAGCCGGATTTGCGGGATCAAAACGTTTGTCGACAAGGGTAAAAAGTACCACCACTTGATATTATCTCTATATATGTCGACCTTCGTCTTTTATGGCAGGGCAAACCTGAAGAAAATGCCCAACTCTCCCTCACCTCTGAGGGCGCACTCCCAGCAAAGCCTTTCGAAATACTCAATTCTTTCTTCTTCCCCAAAGATGATACCAGATGCCTGGAGTACATATGACCCAGGAGGAAACGGCGGATTGAAGCATGTGCTGATTCATTCACCGCTTCTTCAAAGCAAAGGTATCTCATATCATCAAGGTCAAAAGCAAAAGTATCTCATATCATGCTCTTTCCCTGTCTTTTTCTTTGTCCTTGTTCTTACTTGCATGGCAAAGTAAAAGAAGCAATCAGCCAGCACTTGGAGTCAGTCTTCCGATCTGGAGCCAACTGCCTGGAATCTATTCCTGATTGCTTACCTAGCGTTGCTCTCGAGTAGTCATCTTCAACGGTTGATACACTTCCGGAGAAGGGACCACTTCTGCAAAGGGGCGCGAGTAAGGCAAGTGAAAATGATACATTGAAGCATGTGGAGACAAACATAGGCTGAGTTATCCTCCAACCCTTTTCAATACGAATTGGAAAGATTGAACAAAGAAACAGACCAAAGGGGTATGCTCAGACCTTCGGGGGAGACCAAAAGAATCCTGCTGCCCAGTTCAAGAGTAGCACAAAGGAAAATCAACGATGGGAGGAACCCCTGTGGAATCAACAACATCAAGCCTCAATGAAATCAACAAGGAGAAGATGGAATTTACATTCCACAACCAGATTTGCGCCTCTAAACTCTTCTCTTTGTTATTTACATTCTGCCATGTTTAGTATGTTTAAATGCTTTTTGTGTGTTTACTTATGCTTTGTATGATTTTAAGCTTAAAACATTGAGGACAATGTTTGATTTAAGTGTGGGGGGGTAACTAATGTTGTTAATGCAAATTCATGGGATTTTATCGCCCATAACTTCAAATGTTGTTCCTTACTGTTTTAAGGTGTTTTTAAGTTGTTTTAGAGTGTTTTAGTATGTTTTGTTTTTATAACTCCGAAAATACCATAAAAATTTGAAAAAATTGTTTTGAAAAGCCTAAAAAGAGTGTTTTGAGTCGTTTTTGTGTGTTTGTGTCTTAGGGTACCTTCCAACACAATGATAAGGATTTGGTTTATAATTGCATGACGGTTTGAAAGAGTTATATACATAGAGAAAAGTTTGATTTACTCTTGGTTTATGCTTAGTTATGGTTATAATGTATGACTTCACATGCAATCATAAAAGAAAAATTCGTTTTTGTAACATGCTTGAAGGAAGGAACTCAAACAAACGCTACAACCCTGTGAGACTCGAGCCATTACCTTCTTTGGAGAGTTATTTTCTGTGATTCTTTGTTTTCTAAAGTTGTTGAATGATCTCATTATTCCTTGCTTGGTTGCTACTTAGAATGCAATTGTATCATGATAGAACTAAATGCTAGAACTTATATCCGTTTCATTCAAAGCATGATATTGAGTTGCATAACATATATCAAGATGAAGTTGTGTAGTTGCCACCATAGCCAAATAGCCTTACTTCCCATATTTCGTATATATTGTAAGTCTTAACACCGTTCAGCCTCGTTTAACCTATTTTCTTTGCTAACCATATCACCCCTTACCTAGCCTAGATTAGGACCATCCGTACCCTTGTTCTTAAAAGATAGTGAGCATGACTTAAATGAATTCCTTTTGAGTACATTTTGCAAGAAAATGAGTGTGGGGGAGTAAAAGTTTGTTCTTAAGTTTGTATGTTTTGAGAGTCAAAAGAAAAAAAAAAAAAAAAAAAAAAAAAAATTGTGAAAAACATATGAAAAAGAAAAACAGAAAAAAACAGAAAAGAAAGAAAAAAAAAAGAGCTTGTTCCCCTTTGTTGTTCAAAAGTTGAGTTTTCATTCAAAAGTGAATTCTACGTTAATTCAAATGCTTTGCTCGCTATTTCTTTAAGAACCTTTGTTTTCCATATACCTTCTTTGTTAGCCAAACACCTTTAGCCCCGTTACACCCCTTTGACTTCTATCTTGATCGTTATGTGTTCAATAATGTGGAGTTTGAAATTGATATGAGCTTATGGAATCACTGGTTCTCATTCTAAGTAGTAGCATTCCATTCATGAGATCATATTCATGTCATTATCGTAAATCCAGAAAATGCTTTCCTTGTTATAACATATGTGAGTGTTCGTCTACATGTTTACATCAATCTTCTCACATATAACTAGTGTAGGGTGTGTAGTCAGAAAATCTGTGTGAAAAACGAGTGCATATCTTGTAAGGATTTGAGCAATTTCTCTAAGGCATGTTACTACATTCGAAATGTGTTTTAAATGCTTAATTGTGAACTAGTATGTGGTGACTATGATTAAGAATGTACTTAAGTGTAATGATGGCAAAAATCTGTGGGAATGATGATTTTTAACTTGTCATGTGCTTTGGAAATCCCTAAGACGGTTGTTGGAAGGTTTAGGTTGTGTTTTACTTGTTTTGTTTCGTTTGGTTTTGTTTTGTTTTTCTTTCTGTTTTGCTCGAGGACTAGCAAAAGATAAGTGTGGGGGTATTTGATAGGAGCATATTCATGCGACTTAAATGGCTTGTTCTCGTGCATTTACGTTATGTTTCTTTAGTTATTTTAGTACTTTAAGCTATTTTCGTGTGTTTGTAGGTCCAAAGGGCTAAAGGAGCAAAAAGATGCATTTTGGAGACTTTTGGAGCACTTTTGGGCTAAGGACGGATAGCTTATGCTTGAAGCCAAAGTGTTGGACGAAATTGAAGACCTAATTGGAGCCAAAGTGTTGGAACCTTGTTCTCTTTAGTTTTAGGACATTTAAACCTTTCCTAATCCCAATCATGCCATGCATAACACACATCCATTCTAACACATTGTCATTGCACATGCATTTCCTTCATTAGTTAACCCACATGCACTTATCACTTATCATCACCACATATCATATCACTTAATCACTTATCACTTATCATCACCACTTAACCACTTATCATATCATAACCACATATCATATCACTTATCACTTATCACTTAACATAACATCCACCTACTTCACCTACAACACCCACTTCACCTACAACATCCACCTACTTCACCTACAATATCCACTTCACCTATAACATCCACCTACTTCACCTACAACATCCACCTACTTCACCTACAAATGACATAGCCATATGTTCCCTCCACTACTCCTATAAATACCCTTGCATTCATTCATTCATGGACATCTCATTCCATTTCACAACACAACACCCCTCAAACACTTCCATTATTCCCTAACCGTGAGTCCCCCTTCCACCATTCCTCATCCATTTCCATAATTCCCCAAACCTCACCTTAGACCTTGTGCTACAACAACGAGGAAGATAAGAGGGCCTAAACGTTCATACAATTCAAGTTTGAGTTGTTGGAATGTTTAGGTGTTTCTTTGATTTCAAAGTTTAAATTCAATTCTCTTTGTTTTGTACGTATGAGGAATGGAAGAGAAGAGTGCCTAAACGTTCATACAATTCAAGTTTGAGTTGTTGGAATGTTTAGGTGTTTCTTTGATTTCAAAGTAATGAGGAACTAATCCCCCTTTAGCTAGGGGGTGATTCGAAACTATGTTTATATTTGCAATATGAATTGATTACTTTTGGTTGGAATTTCATAAGTTGTGGATTCAATTCGTTTAACTGTTTGATTGATAACTTATTTATGTATGTTCATTGAGATTGCAAGCTTAATTTTCATGCATGAATATGACGCTAGAATATAAGTGAGTTTCACCTAATCGTTATGAACTTATATTCACAAGTAGTGGAGGTTGCTTATAAACAATCGCGTTAAACGAATTCTTGGCATAAGTTTCATGCGTATTCCATAGTAACGAATGCCTCGTCAACACTTCTAATTTTCATTGAACTTAATGATCTTTGTTGAATGTCTCTATCATGCGTATTCCATAGTTAGGGACTTTGATTAAGAATAATTTTGTTGTAATGCGTATTCCATTCAATCCAATGAATTTAGGGAAATCTGAAAGTTAATTTAAGCGGACCTAATTAACTTGGAGCATTGAGTTTCATAATTTATCGAAAGACCAACTGAGAATCAATCTTGTATGCAAGTATAACATGTGTGGAGAAGAACCCCTTAGCTAGCCTTCATTCCATTTATTCCATCATCCATATTCACATTTACATTCTGCTTAGTTTATTAACTTGTTTTGTTATTTCAATTTTCGTCAAATCAAAACTCTTCCCCCCTTTTTCCTTATTGTTCAATTTAGTTTATGTTTTAAAGCATTTTGAGTCTTTGGTTTGTCTTAGTGATTTAAAGTTTAGTTTTGCATTCTTTGAGTCTAGTATAGTGTTTTAAACTTTATTTTACGTTTTTTAGTCAAATCCAAGTGATTAACAATCCCTCCTAATCCCTGGTCCAGAACGATCCCTACTTATACATATACTACAATTGATAAAAAGAGGGTTTAATTTGAGTGTCAAGTAATTCTCACATCAGTGACTAGCAACCTTCACTACTCATGTTTATAAACTTGTGACGATTAGGTGAAACTCGTTTATAAACTAGCATCGAGTTTATGCATGAAGACTAAGTATGCATCCCTAATCAACATACAAAAACAAGTTTTTAATAAACATGATAATTGAATTGCAATCACAACTTAATAAATCACAATTGGAAGAAATCAATTCATATTTCAAACATGTTCATGGCTTCAAACTTTCCCCTAACTAATTAGGGGTTTAGCCACTCATGATTACAACAAACTTAGAGAGTAATAACAAAGTAAACATTAAAAACAAGAATCGAAGTACACCTAAAAATTCCAACAACTCAATCTTGAATTGTATGAACGTTTAGGCCTCTTCTCCTCTAGTTGCTGCGGCACAAGGGGTTTTGGTGAGTTTTGGGGGTTATGGATGATGTAGAATGATGTGTTTAGGGTAGGGATGGATGTAGGGGAAGGCAAGGAGTGTTTTTGGGCAGAAAATATGAAGAATGGTGGAGTATGGCTGTGTTAGAGAGAGGGAATGAATTTCTGGCGTGAATGAATGTGAATATGAGATGGTTTTCTGAATATGGAAGAGTGAATGTTTTGTGGCTGCAATGGATGCTTATTTATAGGTGAAAAAGAGGGAATATGACAGCTAGGAACTTGGTGGAAAGCTGGAAATGCATGTGGAGTGTTTTGGTGACTGAAATGATGAAGTGGGATGGATATGTGGCTGCAATGATGAAATGGATGGGAGTGCATGTGGCTTGGGTGGAATGAAGTGTGATGCAATCTGAAATGGGAGAGCATGTGGGTGGAAATGCATGTGGGTGAATGTGTGGCTGCATGGTTGAATGATTAAAGGGGCATGTGGGTTGGAAATGCATGTGGAGTGGCTGGAATGAAGTGTGATGCAATCTGAAATGGGAGAGCATGTGGGTGGAAATGCATGTGGGTGAATGTGTGGCTGCATGGTTGAATGATTAAAGGGGCATGTGGGTTGGAAATGCATGTGGAGTGGCTGGAATGAAGTGTGTATAAAAGGCTAGAATCTGATTTACTGAGAATGGCATTTGTTTTGAACTTTGTTTCCTTATTTTCCACCTCCAAATCAGGTTTTCATTACTTTAAAATATGGCTGAGAGGATGACAAACAAGGTAAGTGTTTAAGGTAAGTTAAATGGCTCAAATCTGATGTAAATGGTATTTCCACATATGGCATGTGTTTTGAGCGTTTTTTTTCCTTGTTTTCACAACTTGCAAATCAGGTTTACACCTTCTTGCCTTCCAATTGATCCTATTACACACTTGGGTGATAAGTGAATGGTTTGGTCTTCAATTTCGTCCATCTACTTGGCTTTAAGCATATGATATCCATTCCCATCTCTAATTTGCTCCAAAATGCTCCAAAATGCATCTTTTTGCTTCCTTAGCCATATGAACCTAAAAACACACGAAAATGGCTTAAATGACTAAAACAACTATGAATTAACAATATAAATGCACGAAAACAAGCTAAGTAAGTCGCCTAAATATTGCTCCTAAAACACATTTGGAATGTAGTAACATGCCTTAGAGAATTTCCTCAATTCCTCACTAGAATGCACTCTATTTTCACACAGATTTTCTAACTTCACACCCTACACTAGGTATATGTGAGAAGATTGATGTAAATATGAATTCTAACACTCACATATGTTATATCAAAGAAAGCATTTTCTGGGTTTACGATAATGACATGAATATGATCTCATGAATGGAATGCTACTACTTAGAAGGAGAACCAATGATTCCATATGCTCATACCAAATTCAAACTCCACATATTGAATACATAACATCAAGATAGAAGTTGAGGGTTGTAACGGGGCTAAGGGTAATGGCTAACAAGGAAAAGCAAAGGACAAACAAAGGTTCTTAAAGCAATAGGAAGCAAAGTAATGAAATTGACACTTAAACTCACTTTTAATGGCAGAAATCAACTTTTAAACATAAGGGAAGATTCATGCACAATTAGGGTCAAATTCACTCTTTTGGACCCTTCCTTCAATAACCAACACTTGTGAGAGCATTCTCACATATTTTTCAACTCTTTTTCTTTCTTTTCAACACTTTTCTATTTTCTTTTTATTATTATTATTATTATTATTATTTTTTTTTTTCATTCTTTGGCTGTGCCCTATTATCTTCCCCCACACTCATTTTCTGCAATATATTGATCAAAAGGAGTTCATTCTAAATCATGCTTCACTATCCTTTAAGAGCAAGGGTATGGGAAGTCCTAATCTAGGCTAGGTAAGGATAATGTGGCTAACAAAGAAGATAAGCTTGAAAAGGCTCAAAAAGGGGTAATCCTACAATACATGTGAAAAGGGATAGGTGATGCGTGGTTTATACGCACACAAATTAAACCCTCTTTTTATCAATTGTTGTATAGGTGCAAGTAGGGATCGTTCTGGACCGGGGATTATGAGGGATTGTTAATCACTTGGATTTGACTTAAAAACGTAAAAACATAATATAAAACACTAAACTAGACTCAAAGAATGTAAAACTAAACTTTAAAACACTAAAACAAATCAAAAGACTCAAAATGCTTTTAAAAACACAAACTAAAATGCTATACTAAACTCGAAGAATTCAAAACTAAAAATAAGAAAGATTAAGACTAAGACTTAAACGAAATATGGGGGGATTGATTTTGGACGAATTTAAACTAAAATGGATAGATTGTAAAGAAAACAAATTGTAAATATGAAATTGACGGAAATGAATGGATGGTATGGCTAGCTAAGGGGTTCATCTCCATACATGTTACACTTGCATAATAAAATGATTTCCAATTGCACTTCAATAAACCATGAATTCTCAACACCCCAGGTTAATTAGGTCCGCTTAAATTAACCGTCAAGTTTTCCTTAAGTTAATGAATTGGATGATTGCATACGACAACCCAAAGCATTCCTCACAAGTTCCCTACATGAATTGCATAATAGAGAAACAAGCAAGAATCATTAAGCATCATGAAAACTATAAGTGTTGACGAGGCATTCGTTACTATGATTGCATGAAACTTATGCCAAGAATTCGTTTAACGCGATTGTTTATAAGCAACCTCCACTACTTGTGAATATAAGTTCATAACGATTAGGTGAAACTCACTTATATTCTAGCGTCATATTCATGCATGAAAATTAAGCGCGCATTCTTAATAAACATACATAAATAAGTTATCAATCAAACGGTTTAACAAATTGAATCCACAACTTATGAAACGCAATTAGAAGTAATCAAATCAAAATGCAAGCATAAACATATATTTCGAATCCCCCCTAGCTAAAGGGGGGTTTAGTTCCTCATACAAAACAAAGAGAATTGAAATTAAACATTGAAATCAAAGAAACGCCTAAACATTCCAACAACTCAAACTTGAATTGTATGAATGTTTAGGCCCTCTTCTCTTCCTCTTTATTGTAGCATAAGGTCTAGGGATAATTGGTTTGGGGGATGGAAGTGTGGAATGGAAAAGGAGTGGTGGAGAAGTGCAAGGGGAATGGAAAAATGGTTTTTGGATTATAAGGGGAGAGATGGGAAGCTCACGGCTAAGAGAGAAAGGGATGTGTTTGTGGTGTGTTGTGTATGAAAATGAGATGTGAATTGAATGAATGAATGCAAGGGTATTTATAGGAGTAGTGGAGGGAACATATGGCTATGTCATTTGTAGGTGAAGTAGGTGGATGTTGTAGGTGAAGTGGATGTTGTAGGTGAAGTAGGTGGATGTTGTAGGTGAAGTAGGTGGATGATATGTTAAGTGATAAGTGATAAGTGATATGATATGTGGTTATGATATGATAAGTGATAAGTGATTAAGTGATATGATATGTGGTGATGATAAGTGATAAGTGCATGTGGGTTAACTAATGAAGGAAATGCATGTGCAATGACAATGTGTTAGAATGGATGTGTGTTATGCATGGCATGATTGGGATTAGGAAAGGTTTAAATGTCCTAAAACTAAAGAGAACAAGGTTCCAACACTTTGGCTCCAATTCGGTCTTCAATTTCGTCCAACACTTTGGCTTCAAGCATAAGCTATCCGTCCTTAGCCCAAAAGTGCTCCAAAAGTCTCCAAAATGCATCTTTTTGCTCCTTTAGCCCTTTGGACCTACAAACACACGAAAATAGCTTAAAGTACTAAAATAACTAAAGAAACATAACGTAAATGTACGAGAACAAGCCATTTAAGTCGCATAAATATGCTCCTATCAAATACCCCCACACTTAGCTTTTGCTAGTCCTCGAGCAAAACAGAAAAACAAAAAAAAAAAAGAACAAAACACAACCTACACCTTCCAACAATCGTATCAGGGACTTCCAATGCACATGACAAGTTAAAAATCATTATTCTCACAGATTTGAGCCATCTTTACACTTAAGTACATTCTTAATCATAGTCACCACATACTAGTTCACAATTAAGCAATTAAAACACATTTCAAATGTAGTAACATGCCTTTAGAGAATTCCCTCAATTTCTTACTAGATGTACTCTCGTTTTTCACACAGATTTTCTGACTACACACCCTACACTAGGTATATGTGAGAAGATTGATGTAAACATGTAGACGAACACTCACATATGTTATAATAAGGAAAGCATTTTCTGGAGTTAATAAGCATGTTTAGATATGATCTCATGAATGGAATGCTACTACTTAGACGCGAGAACCAGTGACACCATAAGCTCATACCAAGTTCAAACTCCACAATTGAAATACATAACACTCAATATAGAAGTCAAAGGGTAGTAACGGGGCTAGGGTATTGGCTAACAATGAAAGGTGAAGGATAAACAAACATTCTTAAAGCAATAGTGAGCAAAGTATTGAATTAGGCACTTAGAATTCCCTTAAGAACGCAGAAGTCAACTTTGAACACCCAAGGGAAAATCACACAAAACTTAGGGCCATATTCAACTTTTTGGACCCTTTCTTCAACCATCAACGCTCGTGAGTTCATTCTTACTTATTTTCACTCCTTTTTCTTTTTTTTTTTTTTTTTTTTTTTTTTTTTTTTTTTTCTCTTTTTTTTTTTTCTTTTAAATCTCAAAACATACATATAAACGTAAGAACAAACTTTTACTCCCCCACACTCATTTTCTTGCATAATGTAACTCAAAAGGAATTCATTTAAGTCATGCTCACTAAACTTTAAGAACAAGGGTATAGGAAAGTCCTACTCTAAGCTAGGTAAGGGGTGATGTGGGTAAACAAGGAATAAAGGCAAAACGAGGCTCAACGGGGTTAAAACTTACAACATATACGAAGTATGGGAAGTAAGGCTATTTGGCTATGGTGGTGGTCACTACACAACTTCTTCTTGAATATGTGTTATGCAAATCAATAACATGCTTTGAATGAAATGGGCATGAGTTCTAGCATTTGGAACTATATGATGAAACGCCTTCTAAGTAGTAACCAAGCAAAGAATAATGAGATCATGCAACGACTTTAGAAAACAAGAAATCACAGATTATACTCTCCAAAGAACGTTATAGGCTCAAGTCTCTCAGGGTTGTAGCGTTTGTTTGAGTTCCTTCCTTCAAGCATGTTACAAAAACGAATTTTTTTTCTTTTATGATTGCATGTGAAGTCATACATTATAACCATAACCAAGCATATACCAAGAGTAAATCAAACTTTTCTCTATGTTTATAACTCTTTCTAACCGTCATGCAATTATAAACCAAATCCTTATCATTGTGTTGGAAGGTACCCTAAGACACAAACACACAAAAACGACTCTTAAAACAACTCTTTTTGGGTTTTTCAAAACAATTTTTCAAATTTTTATGGGATTTTCGAATTATAAAACAAAACACACTAAAACACTCTAAAACAACTTAAAAACATTTAAAACAGCAAGGAACAACACTTGAAGTTATGGGTGATAAAATTCAACGAATTTGCATCAACATACTTAGTTACCCCCCCACACTTAAATCAAACATTGTCCTCAATGTTTTAAGCATAGATTCACACAAAACATAAGTAAACACACAAAAAGCAACTAAACATATTAAACATGGCATAATGTAATTAACAAAGAGAAGAGTTTAGAGATGCAAATCTGGTTATAGAGTGTAAATTCCATCTTCTCCTTGGTAATTGCATTGAGGCTTTTGATCTTTGTGATTCCACAGGCTTACTCTTGAACTGGTTTCTGCCCATCGTTGATTTTCCTTTGTGCTACTTCTTGAACTGGGCAGCAGGATGGTTCATTTGGTCTCCCCCGAAGGTCTGAGCATACCCTTTTGGTCTGTTTCTTTGTTCAATCTTTCCAATTCGTATTGAAAAGGGTTGGAGGATAACTCAGCCTATGTTTGTCTCCACATGCTTCAATGTATCATTTTCACTTGCCTTACTCGCTCCCCTTTGCAGAAGTGGTCCCTTCTCCGGAAGTGTATCAACCGTTGAAGATGACTACTCGAGAGCAACGCTAGGTAAGCAATCAGGAATAGATTCCAGGCAGTTGGCTCCAGAACAGAAGACTGACTCCAAATGCCGGCTGATTGCTTCGTTTACTTTGCCATGCGAGTAAGAACAAGGACAAAGAAAAAGACAGGGAAAGAGCATGATATGAGATACTTTTGCTTTTGACCTTGATGATATGAGATACCTTTGCTTTTGAAGAAGTGGTGAATGAATCAGCACATGTATTTGTTGTGCTGTTTCCTCCTGGGTCATCTGTACTCCAGACATCTGGTATCATCTTTGGGGAAGAAGAAAGAATTGAGTATTTCGAAAGGCTTTGCTGGGAGTGCGCCCTCAGAGGTGAGGGAGAGTTGGGCATTTTCTTCAGGTTTGCCCTGCCATAAAAGACGAAGGTCGACATATATAGAGATAATAGCAAGTGGTGGTACTTTTTACCTTTGTCGACAAACGTTTTGATCCCGCAACTCCGGCTTTTTGAAATAGTGGCGCCTCTTCGATCTTTGAATTCGCCTCTTCGATTTCTGAGCAGGCGCCCCTTCGATTTCTGAACGACGCCCCTTCGCTTTCTGAACGACACATGGTAGTGCAGATGCGGCTCCTTTTGACAAAGCTGCACGCGTTTTCTGAAAAGCAGAGAAAGCGTCGCCGAACTTTGCGCTTGTCGGCTAAAGATGTGTAGTTGCGATGATGGCCTCCACGTGTTTTCAGCTTTGTCAGAAATCTTTTGACAAAGTTGAACGCGTCTTCTGAAAAGCCGAGAACGCGTCGCCTAAATTACGCCGGAAATTCCGGCTTTTTGAATTGGTGTACGCGTCGCCTTGGCTTCTTATAGAGCTATCGATCACCACAACAAACACACTCTGAAGAACTCCCATTCTTGAAAATCGACTCCGACCCTTTGAAAATTTACTCCATCAACCCCTATCTTTGAACACCTTTGAAAAAATGGCAAACTCATCGAACCTTAGCTTGGAATTGAGCCTTAGCAGTGATACGGGCGCGCCGCGTCAAGGTAACGTATGGCGCCCTTCTTTTTTATCTTCTAACGGTCCTCTTTCAGGTGAAGACTCTGTGATGTAGGACGCCACAACAGCTACAATAGTAGCTAGGAACCTCCTCACACCAAAAGATAGTAGGCTGCTATCAGGACGGTCCGATGAGTTGGCCGTTCAAGAGTCCCTCGCACTTAGTGTTCAGTGTGCGAGTTCTGTGTCCAACATGGGCCAACGCCTGCTTGCCCACTCCCGTCAGGTGGAATCATTGATGGCAGAGGTGGAAAGACTTAAGCAAGAGATCCAGCAGCTTAAGTACGAGAATAGAAGTTTGCATGTGCTTGCAAATAACTATTCGTCGGGGATGAAGAGGAAGCTTGATGAGCTGCAAGAATCTGAGGGTCGAATTCACAGTGACCGTCAAAGGCTTGCGTCTTATCTCCAGAGGCACCTTTTTCCTGGGTCATCCAGCGCTTGGCCAAGTATTGAGGCCTGGAATGCTCTAGCTCCGATGCCTCCCGCTCCGATGCCTTCCGCTCCGATGCCTCCCGCTTCTATGCCTCCCGCTTCTGCGCCTTTCGCTTCTGCGCCTCGTAGTGGGGCTTCACGCAAACAACCTTTGTGAAGCTCCACCTTTCTCCATGTTTAGTATCTTTCTTTCTCTTTTTTTTCTTTTTTTTTTTCTCTTTTTTTTTTTTTTTTTTTTTTTTTTAACATAAATAAAATCAAACGGCATGGAATTGGTCCTTGAATGGAAGGTGATACTTGAAGTGAACCGGCATTGGTTTGAATTCTAGTGTAGGTGCCTGATTCATAAAAAACAGCAAGTTAGTATAAAATCTAATGGAATTTGGAAAAAAATACTTACTTGTTTTGTCCGACAAGAATTCAATGACAAACACCACTCCTTTGAAAGTTTCAGGGATATTGGACTTGGCCAGATTGCAAGTGATGGTTATGACTTGTCCAATGTCATCAAATTTAACTTCTTTGGATTTTTTGGTTTCAAGAACGTCCTCTTTGATGAATTCATGACATTCCCTACTTGTCACCTTTGGAAGGGCTTCCAAGATGTCTTTTTCACCTTCTTCTTCCTTGGAAGTCATGAATTTGCAAGGAATAGGGATACTTGTTAGAACGGGGTTAAAAATAATGAAATTTGGAACAACCATACCTGTATTAGATGGCATAGGAGCAATAGGTGCCTCCGGTAAAGGTGTTTCCACCCTTTCCGTGGGTTGGGTGTATTCCTCTTCCTTGTGATTTGATTTTGATGGTTGAGGGTCCGTTCCAACCTCCTTGTCACTTCTCAACATGATAGCATTGGTGGTTTCAAATTCTCCCTTCTGATTTGCAATGGTTGAACTAGGGAGTTCGCCTTGGTCGCAAAATTGTCCTTCGAACTCCGCTATCTGCCCAATTTGCTTTTCCAGAGTAGTAAGTAATTGAAAAATCGTATCATTATCATTTGAATTACCTACATTACTTTGGGCAGGTTGTGGTGGCTGCATAGGCGTTGAATAGAACTCCTCATACGGTTGCCAATATCCTTCTTGTTGAGCCTCATTGTCTTGATTTTGTAAGCCCTGCACCAAACATATTAATTCATCAAGCTTTTGATTATAATTTATTGACGAACTTGAGTTTGGTTGGGCATATTGAATATGAGGTTGTGGTGGCTGCCAATATCCTCCTTGTTGAGCATTTTGAGGTTCCCACCACATAGAGTTTGAATGATCTCTCCAATTCGAATTGTAAGTATTGGAAAACACGTTATTCCTTGATTGAAGATTAAATATATCAACTCTTTGCATTTGGGACCTTTCCATGAGTTGTGACAAAAGAGAAGCATTATCAAGTGCCATCTTGTTCTTAACAAACAAAACACAAATAAAAAAAACTAAATCTAAAAGACAATACAGAAACAAACAATCCAAGGGATTAGCAAATTTTCTAATCCCCGGCAACGGCGCCAAAATTTGATGCGTGGTTTATACGCACACAAATTAAACCCTCTTTTTATCAATTGTAGTATAGGTGCAAGTAGGGATCGTTCTGGACCGGGGATTATGAGGGATTGTTAATCACTTGGATTTGACTTAAAAACGTAAAAACATAATATAAAACACTAAACTAGACTCAAAGAATGTAAAACTAAACTTTAAAACACTAAAACAAATCAAAAGACTCAAAATGCTTTTAAAAACACAAACTAAAATGCTATACTAAACTCGAAGAATTCAAAACTAAAAATAAGAAAGATTAAGACTAAGACTTAAACGAAATATGGGGGGATTGATTTTGGACGAATTTAAACTAAAATGGATAGATTGTAAAGAAAACAAATTGTAAATATGAAATTGACGGAAATGAATGGATGGTATGGCTAGCTAAGGGGTTCATCTCCATACATGTTAAAATGATTTCCAATTGCACTTCAATAAACCATGAATTCTCAACACCCCGGGTTAATTAGGTCCGCTTAAATTAACCGTCAAGTTTTCCTTAAGTTAATGAATTGGATGATTGCATACGACAACCCAAAGCATTCCTCACAAGTTCCCTACATGAATTGCATAATAGAGAAACAAGCAAGAATCATTAAGCATCATGAAAACTATAAGTGTTGACGAGGCATTCGTTACTATGATTGCATGAAACTTATGCCAAGAATTCGTTTAACGCGATTGTTTATAAGCAACCTCCACTACTTGTGAATATAAGTTCATAACGATTAGGTGAAACTCACTTATATTCTAGCGTCATATTCATGCATGAAAATTAAGCGCGCATTCTTAATAAACATACATAAATAAGTTATCAATCAAACGGTTAAACAAATTGAATCCACAACTTATGAAACGCAATTAGAAGTAATCAAATCAAAATGCAAGCATAAACATATATTTCGAATCCCCCCTAGCTAAAGGGGGGTTTAGTTCCTCATACAAAACAAAGAGAATTGAAATTAAACATTGAAATCAAAGAAACGCCTAAACATTCCAACAACTCAAACTTGAATTGTATGAACGTTTAGGCCCTCTTCTCTTCCTCTTTATTGTAGCATAAGGTCTAGGGATAATTGGTTTGGGGGATGGAAGTGTGGAATGGAAAAGGAGTGGTGGAGAAGTGCAAGGGGAATGGAAAAATGGTTTTTGGATTATAAGGGGAGAGATGGGAAGCTCACGGCTAAGAGAGAAAGGGATGTGTTTGTGGTGTGTTGTGTATGAAAATGAGATGTGAATTGAATGAATGAATGCAAGGGTATTTATAGGAGTAGTGGAGGGAACATATGGCTATGTCATTTGTAGGTGAAGTAGGTGGATGTTGTAGGTGAAGTAGGTGGATGTTGTAGGTGAAGTAGGTGGATGTTGTAGGTGAAGTAGGTGGATGATATGTTAAGTGATAAGTGATAAGTGATATGATATGTGGTTATGATATGATAAGTGATAAGTGATTAAGTGATATGATATGTGGTGATGATAAGTGATAAGTGCATGTGGGTTAACTAATGAAGGAAATGCATGTGCAATGACAATGTGTTAGAATGGATGTGTGTTATGCATGGCATGATTGGGATTAGGAAAGGTTTAAATGTCCTAAAACTAAAGAGAACAAGGTTCCAACACTTTGGCTCCAATTAGGTCTTCAATTTCGTCCAACACTTTGGCTTCAAGCATAAGCTATCCGTCCTTAGCCCAAAAGTGCTCCAAAAGTCTCCAAAATGCATCTTTTTGCTCCTTTAGCCCTTTGGACCTACAAACACACGAAAATAGCTTAAAGTACTAAAATAACTAAAGAAACATAACGTAAATGTACGAGAACAAGCCATTTAAGTCGCATAAATATGCTCCTATCAATAGGCTTTTTGGCTTTGGCTTGACTAACAACTTCATCTTATTGTATGTTATGCAATCAATATCATGCTTTGAATGAAATGGGCATGAGTTCTAGTATTTGGAACTATAATGAAATGCATTCCAAGTAGCAACCAAGCAAAGAATGATGAGATCATGCAACGACTTTAGAAAACAAGAAATCACAGATTTATACTCTCCAAAGAACGTTATAGGCTCAAGTCTCACAAGGATGTAGCTTTAATTTGAGTTTCTTCCTTCAAGCATGTTACAAAAACTGATTTTCTCTTTTTGTGATTACATGTGAATTCATAAGCTATAACCATAACCAAGCATAAACCAAAGCACAAATCAACTTCCAGCCATGTTTACAACATTCTTTAATAGTCATGCAATTAAAACCAAATCCTCATCATTGTGTTGGAAGGTACCCTAAGACACAAAAACAACTCTTTTTGGGTTTTTTGAAACAATTTTTCAAATTTTTATGGGATTTTCGAATTTTTAAGTCAAAACACACTAAAACAGTTTAAAAACACTTAAAAACAGCAAGAAACAACATTAGAAGTTATGGTGGATAAAACCCTACAAATTTGCATCACAACACTTTAGTTACCCCCCCCCACACTTAAATCAAACATTGTCCTCAATGTTTCAAGCATAAACTCACACAATTAACAAACAAACAAACAAAACAACAACTAAACAACCTAACATGGCAAAAACGAAATAGCAACAAAGAGAAGAGTTTAGGAACGCAAATCTGGAATTGGAGTGCTTTCTAGGTCTTCCTTTGTTGAATGCATGGGTTGCCTCCCAAGTAGCGCTTGCTTTAACGTCGTACAGCCGGACGAAGAACCCAATCACTCCAGATTGGAGCCCACGGCACCCAAGGGAAGCTCTTCCACAACATGCTCCACAAAGTTCTCATAGTATGGCTTCAATCTATGTCCGTTCACCTTGAACTCGTGGCCACTTTTTAAGCTTTGGACTTGGACTGCACCATGAGGAAAAACATTAGTAACAACAAGAGGTCCAATCCATTTAGAACGTAACTTACCAGGGAATAACCGAAGTCTTGAATCAAAAAGCAACACTTTCTGCCCCTTGGAGAACGTTTTGGTACGAAGCATCTTATCATGATAAGCCTTCGTCTTGTCCTTGTAGATGCGAGCATTCTCGTAAGCCTCGTTCCTAATCTCCTCAAGTTTATCTAATTGGAGCTTCCTATGAACTCCAGCAGCGTCTATGTCCAAATTGAAGGTTTTCACAGCCCAATGTGCCTTGTGCTCTAACTCAACGGGCAAATGACATGGCTTACCATATATAAGCCGAAAAGGTGACATGCCAAGGGGAGTTTTGTAAGCCGTACGATAGGCCCACAATGCATCGTCCAGGCGCAAACTCCAATCTCTTCTTGAGGGTCCCACGGTTTTCTCTAGGACTTGTTTGATCTCCCTATTTGAAACCTCCGCTTGCCCATTAGTTTGAGGGTGATAAGGTGTGGAAACCTTATGAGTAACGTTGTACTTCTTGAGCAAAGCTTCAATGGTGCGGTTACGAAAGTGAGAACCCCCATCACTAATTAAAACTCGTGGCATCCCAAACCTAGCAAAAATATTAGATTTCACAAAATCTGCAACAACCTTAGAATCGTTAGTACGGGTGGCTTTGGCTTCCACCCATTTGGAAACATAATCGACAGCTAGCAAGATATAAGTGAAACCAAAAGATGGAGGGAAGGGGCCCATGAAATCAATACCCCAAACATCAAAAATTTCCACAAAGGAGAGAGATTGTTGCGGCATTTGGTCCTTAGGCCCTATGTTACCTGTTCTTTGACACTTATCGCATGTTACACAAAACATTTTAGCATCTTTAAAGAGATTAGGCCAATAAAATCCAGATTGTAACACCTTTAGGGCTGTCCTTTGGGTGCCAAAATGTCCCCCACATGCATAAGTATGGCAGAATGTAAGAATGGAATTAAATTCAGATTCGGGCACACATCTACGCACAATCTGATCTGGGCAGAATTTCCATAAATATGGATCATCCCAAACATAAAAACGTGCATCATGAACAAGTTTAACACATTGGAACTTGTTTAAGGTACTAGGAACTTGCTTAGACACCAAGAAATTGACCAAATCGGCATACCAAGGGGTTCTTACCTTAATGGACAGAAGTTGCTCATCCGGAAACGTTTCTAAAATGGGGGTGGACTCTTCCTCACGCACCATTCTACTTAGGTGGTCAGCCACCACGTTTTCACACCCTTTCTTGTCTCGGATTTCAAGATCGAACTCTTGAAGTATGAGCATCCAACGAATGAGTCTTGGCTTAGCCTCCTTTTTGGTGAGAAGATACTTCAAGGCTGCATGGTCAGTGAAAACAATTACTTTAGTACCAAGAAGATATGATCTAAACTTATCTAATGCAAATACAATAGCCAAGAGTTCTTTTTCGGTTGTGGAATAATTAAGTTGAGCATCATTCAACGTCCGTGAGGCATAGTAGATGACATGCGGCCTCTTGTCCTTTCTTTGTCCCAAAACAGCCCCTAAAGCATAATCGGACGCATCACACATAAGCTCGAACGAGAGGCTCCAATCCGGGGGAACAATAATGGGTGCCGTGGTCAACAACTCCTTGAGTTGGTTGAATGATGCCGTGCATTCCTTAGTGAATTCAAACGCCACTTCTTTTTGTAGGAGACGGCATAGTGGTTGTGCAATCTTAGAAAAATCCTTGATAAATCGCCTATAGAATCCTGCATGGCCAAGAAAAGAACGGACCTCTCTAACCGAAGTAGGAGAGGGTAAGTGACGTACAAGATCTATTTTAGACTTATTAACTTCAATTCCTTTTTCAGAGATGATATGACCCAAAACTATACCTTGTTTAACCATAAAATGACATTTTTCCCAATTCAAAACAAGGTTAGTTTCCATGCATCTTTTCAAGATTAAAGTGAGATTATGCAAACAAACATCAAATGAGTCTCCAAACACACTAAAATCGTCCATAAATACTTCAATTATCTTTTCAACATAATCAAAGAAGATACTTACCATGCATCGTTGGAAAGTGGCCGGTGCATTGCATAAACCAAATGGCATACGACGATATGCAAAAGTACCAAATGGACAAGTAAAGGTGGTCTTTTCTTGATCATCCGGCGTCATGACAATTTGATTATAACCCGAATAACCATCAAGAAAGCAATAAAAAGAATGATCGGCTAACCTTTCAAGCATTTGATCAATGAATGGCAAAGGGAAGTGATCTTTCCTTGTTGCGGCATTTAGCTTCCTATAGTCAATGCACACACCCTCCAACCGGTTTGAATGCGTGTAGGCACAAGTTCATCTTCTTCATTCTTCACCACAGTCACTCCGGATTTCTTTGGCACAACTTGAACCGGTGAAACCCAACGGCTATCCGAGATAGGATAGATCACCCCACAATCTAGAAGCTTGATAATCTCCTTTTTCACAACTTCCATCATTGGAGGGTTGAGCCGGCGTTGAGCCTCTCTAGTTGGTTTAGCCCCCTCCTCTAAAAGTATGCGATGCATGCAAGTTGTAGGACTAATACCCTTTATGTCGGCCAAGGTCCATCCTATGGCCGTCTTGTGCTCTTTCAACACCCGAATCAATTTCTCCTCCTCCATTGTTGTGAGGGATAAGGAAACTATGACGGGCAACGTCTCATTGTCTCCCAAATAGACATACTTCAAATGATCCGGCAATGGTTTAAGCTCAAGAATGGGTGCCTGAATCACTGAAGGTAACAACTTGTTAGTCGAAACAGGAATTGGACTCGGGTTTGGAGGCTTACCAAAGTGTTGTGGCAATGACTCAAGTGCAGCAACCATCTCGGCCTCATCTTCACTTCTTGGCACGGCAAAACCAGATTTTTGCCCAATTCCTTGTGCAATTGTTGTTTCAAGTGTATCCCTCTCCAAAGAATCGAGAAATTCCTGCGCCAAATCATCAATTATATCAATAGAAAAGCAAGAATGATCGTCCTTAGGAAATTTAATACTTTCAGAAAGATTGAAATCAATGACTTCCCCATCAAATTCCATCGTTAAAGTTCCTTTAAACACATCTATCTTGGTGCGGGCTGTTTTCATGAAGGGCCTCCCTAATAGAATCGGTAATGGGGTGGAATGGGGTGAATCCTCCATGTCAAGCACGTAGAAATCCGCTGGAAAAATCAAGTTATCAACCTGTACCAAAACATCTTCCAAAACACCCTTTGGATATGCATTAGAACGATCGGCTAATTGAATTATCACACCATCATTTTTAAGCTCACCTAAGTTCATAGATGCATAAATAGAGTATGGCATAACATTAATTGAAGCCCTTAAGTCTAACATGCATTGTTCAAACTTAGTATTACCAATAACGCACGGAATTGTAAAACTACCCGGATCTTTGCATTTAGGGGGTAATTTCCTTTGTAACACAGCAGAGACATTTTCACTTACCTGGACCACCTCCTTGTTTGAAATCCTCTTCCTCGTTGTGCAAAGCTCTTGAAGAACTTGGCATACTTAGGGACTTGCTTGATTGCATCAAGGAGCGGAATGTTGACTTGAACTTTCCTAAAGGTTTCCAAAATGTCCTTTTCACTCTCCTCCTTCTTTGATTGCCTAAACCTGCTAGGAAAGGGCACGTTTAGTGGAATAGAACTTGACAAAGTCGAATTTGGACTTACCTTAGGCATGTTGGACGGTTTTGGCACAATAGGGGGCTGCGGCAAAGATTCTTTCACCCTTGCCGTGGCCTTTATTCCTTGTTCCTCCTCTTCTTGCAGCAACACATCCTCTTCTTGACTTGTTTTGGACGTGCTTGGGGTGGTTCCGACCTCCTTACCACTTCTCAACATGATTGCCTTGGCAGATTCGAATCCTCCCTTTGGATTGACAATGGTTGAGCTAGGGAGCTTGCCTTTGTCTCGGAATTGTCCTACAAACTCCGCAATCTGCCCAATTTGTTTCTCCAAGCGATCCACCCTTTTGTCTTGGTTTTGCATGGCTTTGGTTTGATTCTCTTGCCCCTGAGACAAATTGGTAAGTAATTTAAGAAGTGTTTCATTGTCCGACGACGTACCTTGATTGTTTTGGGCAGGTTGTGCTTGGTTTGGATTGGGGCCGAATGGCTTGGTGTAGAACCCCGGGGGTTGTTGTCTAAAGCCTCCTTGTTGTTGAGGTTGTTGAGGCTCCCTCCACTTGAAGTTTGGATGGTCTCTCCAACCCGGATTGTATGTGTTGGAATATGGATCATTCCTTGGTTGATTGTGGTTTGGAAATCCAATGGCATTTGCACTCTCCCATCCCCCATTCTCAATCAATTGAGGGCATCTTTCCGAAGGATGTCCTTGGATAGAACATACACCACATACAATCGATTCTTGTATCTTCATTCCTTCGGCCATCTGAGACACAATAGAAGTAAGATTAGCTATCTGAGATTGAATATCGGATTGAGAACTTACCTCATTCAAGTGTTGCCGTGGGGGGTCCCTTTGCCCAAGTCCTTCATATTGTTGTGCATTTAGAGCACGGTTTGCAATTAGGGTCTTGGCTGCCATAGGAGTTTTGTCTACCAATGCACCTCCCGCCGAAGCATCGAGCATTTGCCTTTCAATGGGAAGAAGGCCCTCATAGAAATATTGAAGGAGAAGCTCCTCCTTCATTTGATGTTGAGGACATGATGCAACAAGGGCTTTAAAACGCTCGTAGTATGCCGGAAAAGATTCTCCTTGACTTTGTTGGATTCCGCTAATTTTCTTCCTCAAGAGAATGACTCTTGAAGTAGGGAAGAACTTCTCCAAGAACGCTCTCTTCATGCTCTCCCAAGAAGTAACAGTCCCGGGTGCCAATTCATAAAGCCAATCCTTAGCCTTTTCCACAAGAGAGAATGGAAAAGCTTTCATCATTAGAATGTTCCCATCGACATTTATGGGTGTCATGCTCGAACAAACAACCTCGAACTCCTTGAGATGCTTGTTGGGATCTTCCATGGAAAGCCCATGGTATTTTGGAATGTGGTGCAACAAGCTTGACTTCAACTCGAATTCATCGGTCTTGCCTTGGGCAGCCGCGGGGTATTGAATGCATAATGGTGCGGCATTGGCCAACCCCGAGGCCGAAAGCTCTTTAATGGTCCGATTGTCCGCTGCCATAACTTCTTCTTCCACACTTTCAAACTCAGATTCGGCCTCTGAACTTGAACTAGGTTCACTAGGTTCGGGATGCCTCCTCTTTCTTCTCAAATCACGTTCAAAATCGTCGTTAAAGTCCAAGATATGTGCATGCACAGTTTGAGAACTCCGCGTCATGCACTAGTACCTAAACCAAGAAAACAAAACAAAATAAGAAAACTAGGTAAATTACACTAAAAACATACGGCAAAAACACAAGAGATTAGCAATTTTGCTAATCCCCGGCAACGGCGCCAAAATTTGATGCGAAAATAGTTAAGCACACAAATTAACCCTCTTGTTGTCAAATTGTAGTAAAGATGCAAGTAGGGATCGTTCTAGACCGGGGATTAGGAGGGCTTGCTAAAACCTCTAAACTGACTCAAAAACATAAAAACAAAGTTAAAAACGTTCACAAAGACTCAAAGGACTCAAAATAGGTTCAAAAGACTCAAAACTGCCTAAAAACACTAAATAGGCAGTTTCTGACCTTAAACACAATTTTGGACGAATTTAAGGTTATGGCTTGATTCAAAACACTTTAAAACATAAACTAAACAGATTCTAAACACTAAAGAACAAGAAAGTAAAGGGGGGTTTTGATTTGACGAAAATTGAAATAACAAAACAAGTTGTAAAACTAGGCAGATTGTAAAACGAATTTTGGAAACAATATGATGGATGGATTAGTTAGAGGTCCATTCTCCACACATGACACATTTATATATGAATCGATTCTCCAATTGTTTTTCATTAACTATGATGCTCAACACCCCAAGTTAACCGTGATGCACTAATTAACTCTCAAATTTTCCTTATGTTATTGAATTGGATGATGCATGCGACAATTCAAATCATTCTCCAATGGTTCTCAACATGAATGCATAGAAGAGATACAATGAGAGATCATTATGCTCTATGAAAATTATAAGTGTTGACGAGGCAATTGTAACTATGAATGCATGATACTTTTGCCAAGAATTCAATTAACGCGGTTGTGACTAGCAACCTTCACTACTCATGTTTATAAACTTGTGACGATTAGGTGAAACTCGTTTATAAACTAGCATCGAGTTTATGCATGAAGACTAAGTATGCATCCCTAATCAACATACAAAAACAAGTTTTTAATAAACATGATAATTGAATTGCAATCACAACTTAATAAATCACAATTGGAAGAAATCAATTCATATTTCAAACATGTTCATGGCTTCAAACTTTCCCCTAACTAATTAGGGGTTTAGCCACTCATGATTACAACAAACTTAGAGAGTAATAACAAAGTAAACATTAAAAACAAGAATCGAAGTACACCTAAAAATTCCAACAACTCAATCTTGAATTGTATGAACGTTTAGGCCTCTTCTCCTCTAGTTGCTGCGGCACAAGGGGTTTTGGTGAGTTTTGGGGGTTATGGATGATGTAGAATGATGTGTTTAGGGTAGGGATGGATGTAGGGGAAGGCAATGAGTGTTTTTGGGCAGAAAATATGAAGAATGGTGGAGTATGGCTGTGTTAGAGAGAGGGAATGAATTTCTGGCGTGAATGAATGTGAATATGAGATGGTGATGCGAGAATTACTTGACACTCAAATTAAACCCTCGTTTGACAATTGTAGTAGAATGGATAAGTGAGGGATCGTTCTAGACCGGGGATTAGGAGGGCTTGCTAAAACCTTCTAAATTGACTTAAAAACATAAAAACTAAATTAAAATACTCTTAACAAGACTACTATGACTCAGAAAGGCTTTGAAAAACTCAAATTGTCTAAAACAATCAAATTGACTCAAAAAGAAGCTAGAACTTGATTTAGACGAATTTGCAATTGTTTATGACTCCACAAGCTTAAAGATACAAAAATAAAACAAATACGAATGATTAAGACTTAACAAAATAGGGGGGGGAATTGTGGTTGGACGATATTAAATTAAAAAGACAGAATATAATTAAAGGCAAAATGTAAATATGAATGTGATAAAAAATATGGATGATGGAATAGCCAAGGGGTTCTTCTCCACACATGTTACACTTGCAAACAAAATTGATTCTCAGTTGGTCTTTCGATAAGTTGTGAAACTCAATGCTCCAAGTTAATTAGATCCGCTTAGATTAACTTTCAGATTTCCCTAAATTCGTTGGATTGAATGGAATACGCATTACAACCAAATTATTCTTAATCAAAGTCCCTAACTATGGAATACGCATGATAGAGACATTTAACCAAGATCATTAAGTTCAACGGAAATCATAAACATCGACGAGGCATTCGTTACTATGGAATACGCATGAAACTTATGCCAAGAATTCGTTTAACGCGATTGTTTATAAGCAACCTCTACTACTTGTGAATATAAGTTCATAACGATTAGGTGAAATTCACTTATATTCTAGCGTCATATTTATGCATGAAAATTAAGCTTGCAATCTCAATGAACATACATAAATAAGTTATCAATCAAACAGTTAAACGAATTGAATCCACAACTTATGAAATTCCAACCAAACATAATCAATTCAAAATGCAAATATAAACATAGTTTCGAATCACCCCCTAGCTAAAGGGGGTTTAGTTCCTCATAACTTTGAAATTAAAGAAACACCTAAACATTCCAACAACTCAAACGTGAATTGTATGAACGTTTAGGCACTCTTCTCTTCCCTTCTCATACGTACAAAACAAAGAGAATTAAATTTAAACTTTGAAATCAAAGAAACACCTAAACATTCCAACAACTCAAACTTGAATTGTATGAACGTTTAAGCACTCTTTTCTTCCTCGTTGTTGTAGCACAAGGTCTAAGGTGAGCTTTGGGGATTATGTGAAGTGTTTTGGAGGGATGGGAAGTGGTTGGATAGTGGCTGCAATGAAGGAGAAAAACTGCACAGAAAATGGAAGGGGAATTGCGGCAATGGATGTGTATTTGTGTTGTGTGAAGTGTTGTGAATGGAAATATGAGATATGAATTGAATGAATGAATGCAAGGGTATTTATAGGAGTAGTGGAGGGAACATATGGTTGTTTGTTTAAGATGCAAGTGGCTAATTAATGATGGAAAAGTATGTGATTTAAAGGATGCAAAGTGAATGAATCATGAATCATTGTGGATGAAAGGTGGAAGTGCATGTGTTGATGACTAGGTTAGTGGGTGGAAATCTGAAAATGGCATATAGGAATGGGAGCTCACGGTTTGAATGTGTAAAGTGTGTGTGAATGCATGTGAAGATGCAATAAATAATGCATGTAGGGTTAGGAAATAATGAAGAAATGCATGTGAGATGTTTGGAAAGGAAATGGGAACCCATGGCAATGAAGTTGTTTTGTGTTGTGAATTATGATGAATGCATGTGAGTTAAAGAGGGAGAATGTGGTGAAATGATGAAGTAGGAAGGTGGAAATGCATGTGAGATGTTTGGAAAGGAATAAAGAATGAATGGTGGAAATGTGAGTGAATGATGTGCATGTGTGAAAATGCATGTGGAATTAAGAGGAGTATGGAAGTGAAATAAATGAATGATATGTTAAGTGATAAGTGAATGATATGTGGTGAGTGATAAGTGAATGGTTTGATAAGTGATAAATGAATTAGTTTAAAGGGCTAGGGTTTAAGTACATAGAATGGGCCTAAAATAGGTTGGTTTGTATGGCATAATGTGTTTGATTGGGCTAGAGCCATTGTTTTGTGTCTTCAAGTGCATACAAGGCCTTCAAATTCGTCCATCCTCTTGGCTCCATGGATAAGCTATCCAATCCATGCCCAAAAATGCTCCAAATGGCCTCAAAATGCACTTTCTTGCTCCCTAGGCCCTTAGAACCTGAAAACACACAAAAGAAGCATAAAGGACTAAAATAACGAGAGAAACATAACGTAAATGCACGAGAACAAGCCATTTAAGTCGCATGAATATGCTCCTATCAAATACCCCCACACTTAGCTTTTGCTAGTCCTCGAGCAAAACAGAATAAAAACAAATAAACAAAACGACACTAAACACGTAAAACACAACCTAAACCTTCCAACAACCGTCTTAGGGATTTCCAATGCACATGACAAGTTAAAAATCATCATTCTCACAGATTTTAGTCATCTTCACATTTAAGTACATTCTTAATCATAGTCACCATATACTAGTTCACAATTAAGCATTTAAAACCATGTTTTGAATGTAGTAACATGCCTTAGAGAATTTGCTCAATTCCTTTCAAGATATGCACTCAATTTTTACTCAGATTTTCTAACTACACACCCTAATCTAGTCATATGTGAGAAGATTGATGTAAACATGAAAACGACACTCACATATATGTATCACAAAGAACGCAAATTCTGGAGTTAATAATCAATTTTAGATATGATCTCATGAATGGAATGCTACTACTTAGACGCGAGAACCAGTGACACCATAAGCTCATACCAAGTTCAAACTCCACAAATTGAAATACACAACACTCAAGATAGAAGTCAAGGGTTGTAACGGGGCTTGGGGTATGTGGATAAAGAAGGGATATGGAAAACAAAGGTTCTTAAAGAAATAGTGAGCAAAGCATTTTAATCAACTTAGAATTCACTTTTGAATGAAAACTCAACTTTTGAACAAAAAGGGAGAATTTAGACAATTTACGCCCATAATTGGTGTTTTGGAACCTTTCTTCAATCACTTATTCTTTTTTTTTTTTTTTTTTTTTTTTTTTTTTTTTGAATCTCAAAACAAAAACACTTAAACATTCTCTCCCCCACACTTATTTTCTTTCATAATGTAACTCAAAAGGAATTCAATTAAGTCATGCTCACTATCTTTTAAGAACAAGGGTAAGGACGGTCATATTCTAGGTTAGGTGAAGATAAAGTGGGTAAACAAAGAACATGGGTTAACATGGCTCAACGGGGGTAAAACTTACAACATATACGAAATATGGGAAGCGAGGCTATTTGGCTATGGTGGCAACTACACAACTTCATCTTGATATATGTTATGCAAATCAATAACATGCTTTGAATGAAATGGGCATGAGTTCTAGCATTTGGAACTATATGATGAAACGCCTTCTAAGTAGTAACCAAGCAAAGAATAATGAGATCATGCAACGATTTTAGAAAACAAGAAATCACAGATTATACTCTCCAAAGAACGTTATAGGCTCAAGTCTCTCAGGGTTATAGCATTTGTTTGAGTTCCTTCCTTCAGGCATGTTACAAAAACTAAATTTTCTTTTATGATTGCATGTGAAGTTATACATTATAACCATAACCAAGCATATACCAAGAGTAAATCAAACTTTTCTCTATGTTAATAACTCTTTTTAACAGTCATGCAATTACAAACCAAATCCTTATCATTGTGTTGGAAGGTATCCTAAGACACAAACACACACACAAAAACAACTTTAAAACAACTCTTTTTGGGTTTTTCAAAACAATTTTTCAAATTTTTATGGGATTTTCGAATTTTTAAGACAAAACACACTAAAACAGTTTTAAAACAGTGAGAAACAACATGTGAAGTGATAGGTGATAAAATCCAACGAATTTGCATCAAATATACTTAGTTACCCCCCCACACTTAAATCAAACATTGTCCTCAATGTTTTAAGCATAGATTCACACAAAGCATAAGTAAATACACAAAAAGCACTTAAACATACTAAACATGGCATAATGTAATTAACAAAGAGAAGAGTTTAGAGACGCAAATCTGGTTATAGAGTGTAAATTCCATCTTCTCTTTGTTGATTGCATTGAGGCTTGATCTTGATGATTCCACAGGCTTACTTTTGAACTGGTTTCTGCCCATCGTTGATTTTCCTTTGTGCTACTTCTTGAACTGGGCAGCAGGATGGTTCTTTTGGTCTCCCCCGAAGGTCTGAGCTTATCCCTTTTATCTGTTTCTTTGTTCAATCTTTCCAATTCGTATTGAAAAGGGTTGGAGGATAACTCAGCCTATGTTTGTCTCCACATGCTTCAATGTATCATTTGCACTTGCCTTACTCGCTCCCCTTTGCAGAAGTGGTCCCTTCTCCGGAAGTGTATCAACCGTTGAAGATGACTACTCGAGAGCAACGCTAGGTAAGCAATCAGGAATAGATTCCAGACAGTTGGCTCCAGAACGGAAGACTGACTCCAAGTGCCGGCTGATTGCTTGTTTTACTTTGCCATGCGAGTAAGAACAAGGACAAAGAAAAAGACAGGGAAAGAGCATGATATGAGATACTTTTGCTTTTGACCTTGATGATATAAGATACCTTTGCTTTTGAAGAAGCGGTGAATGAATCAGCACATGTATTTGTTGTGCTGTTTCCTCCTGGGTCATATGTACTCCAGGCATCTGGTATCATCTTTGGGGAAGAAGAAAGAATTGAGTCTTTCGAAAGGCTTTGCTGGGAGTGCGCCCTCAGAGGTGAAAGAGAGTTGGGCATTTTCTTCAGGTTTACCCTGCCATAAAAGACGAAGGTCGACATATATAGAGATAATATCAAGTGGTGGTACTTTTTACCTTTGTCGACAAACGTTTTGATCCCGCAAATCCGGCTTTTTGAAATAATGGCGCCTCTTCGATCTTTGAACACGCCTCTTCGATTTCTAAGCAGGCGCCCCTTCGATTTCTGAATGACGTCCCTTCGCTTGCTGAACGACACGTGGTAGTGCAGATGCGGCTCCTTTTGACAAAGCTGCACGCGTCTTCTGAAAAGCTGAGAAAGTGTCGCCGAACTTTGCGCTTGTCGGCTAAAGATGTGTAGTTGCGATGATGGCCTCCACGTGTTGTCTGAAAAGAAGAACTCTTTTGACAAAGTTGAACACGTCTTCTGAAAAACTGAGAAAGCGTCGCCTAAATTACGCCGGAAATTCCGGCTTTTTGAATCGGTGGACGCGTCGCCTTGGCTTCTTATTGAGGTATCGATCACCGCCACAAACACACTCTGAAGAATTCCCATTCTTGAAAATTGACTCCGGCCCTTTGAAATTTAACTCCATCCCTTCTCTTTGAACACTTTTGAAAAAAATGGCAAACTCATCGAACCTTAGCTTGGAATTGAGCCTTAGCAGTGATACGGGCGCGCCGCGTCAAGGTAACGTATGGCGTCCTTCTTTCTTTTCTTCTAACGGTCCTCTTTCAGGTGAAGACTCTGTGATGCAGGACGCCACAACAGCTACAATAGTAGCTAGGAACCTCCTCACACCAAAAGATAGTAGGCTGCTGTCAGGACGGTCCGATGAGTTGGCCGTTCAAGAGTCCCTCGCACTTAGTGTTCAGTGTGCGAGTTCTGTGTCCAACATGGGCCAACGCCTGCTTGCCCGCTCCCGTCAGGTGGAATCATTGATGGCAGAGGTGGAAAGTCTCAAGCAGGAGATCCAGCAGCTGAAGTATGAGAATAGAAGTTTGCATGTGCTTGCAAATAACTATTCGTCGGGCATGAAGAGGAAACTTGATGAGCTGCAAGAGTCTGAAGGTCGGATTCACAGTGACCGTCAAAGGTTTTCGTCTTTCCTCCAGAGGCACCTTTTTCCTGGCTCATCCAGCGCTTGGCCAAGTATTGAGGCCTGGAATGCTCTATCTTCGATGCCTCCCGCTCCGATGCCTTCTGTTCCTACGCCTTCCGCTCCGATGCCTTCCGTTCCTACGCCTTCCGCTTCAAGAGTAAAGCCCCGTAGTGGGGCCTCAAGCAAACAACCTTTGTGAAGCACCATCTTTCTTTGTTTAGCAGTGCCTATCAATAAATCAAACATTTTCTCAATGTTACAATCATAGACTCACACAATTAATAAACAAACAAACAATAACAACTAAACAACCTAACAAGGCAGAAACGAAATAGCAACAAAGAGAAGAGTTTTTTTTTTTTTTTTTTTTTTTTAATTTTTATCAAATTTTCGAAGTTTTATATCAAGACACTATAAAACACTCTAAAAACGCTTAAAACAGTGAGAAACAACATGTGAAGTGATAGGTGAATAAATCCCACGAAATTCATGCAAATACAAATTGTTTACCCCCCCCCACACTTAAATCAAACTTTGTCCTCAATGTTTTAAGCAGAAAGTCACAACAGAGCAAGCAAATAAACAAATACGAGAAAGAAAGCAAAGTAAAGGCAGTAAAGAAAAAGAAAGGAATAAAAATAAGTCTCTTAAAGGGGTTTCCAAGTTCTTCTCTATTCGGATGCATGGGTTGCCTCCCACGAAGCGCTTTCTTTTACGTCTTGCAGCCGGACGGTACCTCCGTTTAAGCTTGACTAGGTTCCACGGCATGGAGGGGTACCTCCTCCACGACATGCTCCTCAAACATCTCGTAATAGGGCTTCAATCGATGCCCATTCACTTTGAATTCTTGCTGCGTCCTTGAACTTTTGATTTGCACTGCACCATGAGGGAAAACATTAGTAACAACAAACGGGCCAATCCATTTAGAACGCAACTTACCAGGAAACAAACGTAGGCGAGAGTTAAAAAGTAACACTTTCTGCCCAACTGTGAAGGTCTTGGTTCGAATCATTTTATCATGGAATGCTTTGGTCTTGGCTTTGTACATCCGGGCATTCTCATAGGCTTCATTCCGAATCTCCTCAAGTTCATTCAATTGGAGCTTCCTATGAACTCCCGCTGCATCTATGTCCATGTTGAAAATCTTCACGGCCCAATGTGCCTTGTGCTCTAACTCTACGGGCAAATGACATGGCTTACCATAGACGAGCCGAAAAGGTGACATCCCAATGGGTGTTTTGTATGCCGTACGATATGCCCACAGTGCATCATCTAAACGTAAGCTCCAATCCCTCCTTGTTGGTCCAACGGTCTTCTCCAAAATTTGTTTTATTTCTCGGTTAGACACCTCGGCTTGGCCATTTGTTTGAGGATGGTAAGGTGTGGAGACCTTATGGTTGACATGGTACTTTCTTAGCAACGCCTCAATGGTCCGATTGCAAAAGTGAGACCCTCCATCACTTATGATTACTCTCGGCATTCCAAACCTAGCAAAAATGTTAGTTGTCACGAAATCTGCAACCACCTTAGAATCGTTAGTACGGGTGGCTTTTGCTTCCACCCATTTAGAAACATAATCAACGGCTAGCAAGATATAAGTGAAACCATAAGATGGAGGGAAAGGGTCCATGAAATCAATGCCCCAAACATCAAAAATTTCAACATTAAAGACAGGGGTTTGCGGCATTTGGTCCTTGGTACCTATGTTACCCATTCGTTGGCAACGATCACAAGACATACAAAAGGTTCTAGCATCCCTAAATATAGTCGGCCAATAAAAACCACACTCTAGAACCTTGAGGGCAGTGCGTTGTGTGCCAAAATGACCACCACATGCATATGTGTGACAAAAGCTTAGAATTGAGTGAAATTCAGAATCATGCACACATCTACGTACAATTTGATCTGAGCAATACTTCCACAAATAAGGGTCATCCCAAACATAGAAACGTGCATCATTTTTAAGCTTATCACGTTGGTGCTTGTTTAGTTCATTTGGAATTTGTTTAGTTACCAAGTAATTCACTAAATCTGCATACCATGGTTCACTTACCTCAATGGATAGCAGCTGCTCATCGGGAAAAGTTTCAGGGATAGGCACGGCATGTTCATGCTCCTCGTGGATCATTCGGCTTAAATGGTCAGCCACTACATTCTCGCTTCCTTTCTTATCCCGGATTTCAATATCAAATTCTTGAAGAAGAAGAATCCAACGGATAAGCCTCGGCTTTGCTTCCTTTTTTGTGAGCAAGTACCTCAAAGCTGCATGATCAGAATAAACGATTACTTTAGTACCAATTAAATATGAACGGAATTTATCTAAAGCAAAAACCACAGCTAGAAGTTCTTTTTCCGTCGTGGAGTAGTTCAATTGGGCATCATTGAGAGTCCGAGAGGCATAGTATATGACATGCGGCCGCTTGTCTCTTCTTTGTCCTAGAACAGCTCCTAATGCATAGTCGGATGCATCGCACATGAGCTCGAACGGAAGGCTCCAATCTGGAGGTACAATAATGGGGGCCGAGACTAGCTTCTCCTTGAGTTGGTTAAATGCCGAATTACACTCTTCATCAAACTTGAATGGCACATCTTTTTGAAGCAATCGGCAAAGAGGGTTGGACATCTTGGAGAAGTCTTTGATAAAACGCCTATAGAACCCTGCATGGCCAAGAAACGAACGTACCTCTCTAACCGAAGTAGGAGAGGGTAAGTGACGTACAAGGTCTATTTTAGATTTATCTACTTCAATTCCTTTTTCTGAAACAATATGTCCTAAAACCATACCTTGTTTCACCATAAAGTGACATTTCTCCCAATTCAAGACAAGGTTAGTTTCAACACATCGTTTCAAAATTAAGGTCAGATTATCCAAGCAATTATCAAATGAACTCCCAAATACACTGAAATCATCCATGAAAACCTCAATGATCTTTTCAACAAAATCGGAAAATATACTTACCATACACCTTTGGAAAGTGGCCGGTGCGTTGCATAAGCCAAATGGCATGCGACGATAAGCAAATGTTCCAAAGGGACATGTGAATGTGGTCTTCTCTTGATCATCCGGGGCTATCACAATTTGGTTATATCCAGAGTATCCATCAAGAAAACAGTAAAAAGCATGACCGGCTAACCTTTCGAGCATCTGGTCGATGAATGGCAAAGGAAAGTGATCTTTCCTAGTCATGGCATTTAGCTTCCGGTAATCGATACATACGCGCCATCCAGTCTGAATGCGTGTAGGCACGAGCTCATTCTCATCATTCTTGATAACAGTTACTCCGGACTTCTTGGGAACGACTTGAACTGGAGAGACCCAACGGCTATCGGAGATAGGGTAGATCACTCCGCAATCCAAAAGCTTGATTATTTCCTTCTTCACCACTTCCATCATCGGAGGGTTGAGACGGCATTGAGCCTCTCGAGTTGGTTTAGCCCCCTCCTCAAGAAGTATACGGTGCATGCATGTGGTAGGGCTTATTCTTTTAATGTCGGCCAAAGTCCACCCTATGGCCGTTTTGTGTTCTCGCAGCACCCTCACAAGCTTCTCCTCCTCCATTGCCGTGAGACTTGATGAAATGATGACGGGCAATGTTTCGCCTTTTCCCAAAAACACATACTTCAAATGGTCTGGCAACGGCTTAAGTTCAAGCGATGGTGCCTGAACAACAGAAGGTAGCATCTTAGTGGAAACTGAATTTGAAAGTGAGAGTGGAACCTTACCATATTGTTGTGGCAATGACTCAAGGGCTGCCACAACCTCAATTATTTCTTCACTAGAACCCATTGCAAAGAATTCCTCCTCCTTGTCGTGGCCTTGCATTGGCCCAAATCCTTCATTTTTGCGCTCTATGGCCTTAGTGATGGTTGTTTCCAGGGCGTCCTCGTTCAATTCTTCAAGGTATACCTGCGCCAAAGAATCGATAACATCAATGGAAAAACAAGAATGGTCATCAACGGGATATCTCATAGTTTCAGAAATATTAAAATCAATCACTTCCCCATCGAATTC
The DNA here is from genome assembly GCF_963583255.1 of Pyrus communis. Classification (NCBI taxonomy): domain Eukaryota; kingdom Viridiplantae; phylum Streptophyta; class Magnoliopsida; order Rosales; family Rosaceae; genus Pyrus; species Pyrus communis. Next base: position 12,437,153 of record NC_084807.1, read on the forward strand.
CATTGTCAAGGTGCCTTTGTATACATCAATCTTCGTTCGGGCCGTCTTCATGAATGGCCTACCAAGGAGAATCGGCAAAGATGTAGAATGGGCTGAATCCTCCATGTCTAGGACGTAGAAATCAGCCGGAAAAATTAAATGGTTCACCTGCACAAGCACATCTTCCAAAACTCCTTTTGGATACGCGTTAGAACGATCGGCCAATTGTATAATTACACCATCTTGTTTTAATTCACCCAAATTCATAGATGCATAAATAGAATAAGGCATGACATTTATGGATGCACCTAAATCAAGCATGGCATGTTCAAAACGATTATGTCCAATCACACAAGGAATCGTGAAACTACCGGGGTCTTTGCACTTGGTAGGCAGTTTACGTTGCAAAACAGCGGACACATTCTCGCTTACCTTCACTACCTCTTTGTTTGCCCTTCTTCTCCTTGTATTGCATAGGTCCTTGAGGAATTTAGCATACTTTGGAACCTGTTTGATTGCATCGAGAAGCGGTATGTTCACTTGCACCTTCCGGAACGTTTCAAGAATGTCCTTCTCGCTTTCTTCCTTTTTTTCTTGCATGAACCTGCGAGGAAAAGGTACATTGGGCAGATTAGGACGTGAAGTACATGAATTTGAACTTAAATTACCTGATTTGGCCGAGTTAGGGTGATCTGCCTCAGGTTGTGTCGTCTCTTCATCTACTTTCTGGGCAGATTTGGGATTGTTTGGCTCGGTCCCAACTTCTTTTCCACCCCTTAGGGTGATGGCCTTGGCGGATTCGAATCCTCCCTTTGGATTGACTGTGGTTGAGCTAGGAAGCTTTCCTTGCTCTCTAATCTGTCCAAGGAACTCAGAAATCTGCCCTATTTGTTTCTTCATATCCATCATCTCCTTCTCGTTATTTTCTATTCGGTTGTTTTGATTTTGCAACCCCTGCGAAATAGAGGTTAGTAATTGCATAGCTTGATTACTTTCCAAAGACGTACCTGAATGAGATGATGCCGAAGGTTGTTGGGATTGTTGGGGTGCATACGGCTTGGAATAAAAACCAGGGGGGTTTGGCCTAAATCCTCCTTGTTGGGCAGCTTGTTGTGGCTCCCTCCATTTGAAGTTTGGATGGTCCCTCCATCCGGCATTGTAAGTGTTCGAGTATGGGTTGTTTTGATTTTGTCCTTGGAAACCAATTGCATTGGCAGATTCCCACCCACCATTCTCGATTAGTTGAGGGCACTTGTCGGATGGATGCCCTTGAATTGAGCACACGCCACAAACTTGGTGTTCTTGTGCTTTTGGACCAATCACAACCTGAGAAACAAGAGAAGTAAGATTAGCAAGTTGTGATTGAATTTCAGAAATAGCACTCACCTCATTTACACTTTGTTGCCGTGGGGCTTCCCTTTGGCCCACTCCTTCATATTGTTGAGCGTTGAGCGCTCGGTTGGCTATGAGAATCTTGGCATCCCTTGGTGTTTTGTCCACCAATGCTCCTCCCGCTGATGCATCAACCATTTGACGTTCGATAGGAAGGAGGCCCTCATAGAAATATTGAAGGAGAAGTTCCTCCTTCATTTGATGTTGGGGACATGAAGCTACAAGGCCCTTGAAGCGCTCATAATAAGCCGGGAACGTCTCACCATGATTCTGTTGAATACCACTAATTTTCTTCCGTAGGAGAATCACTCTCGAAGTAGGGAAGAATTTCTCCAAGAAAGCACGCTTCATACTCTCCCACGAAGTCACAGTTCCCGGGGCTAGTTCGTAGAGCCAATCTTTGGCCTTGTCCATAAGTGAAAATGGAAAGGCCTTCATCTTCAATATACTCCCATCCACATTGACGGGGGTCATGCTCGAACAAACCACCTCGAACTCCTTCAAGTGTTTGTTGGGGTCTTCCATAGACAAGCCATGGAACTTCGGAATATGGTGTAACAAACTGGATTTGAGTTCAAATTCCTCAGTCTTCCCCTCTGCAGCCGTGGGGTATTGGATACAAAGAGGCAATGCATTATCCAAACCTGAGGCCGAAAGCTCCTTGATGGTTCTATTATCTGCTGCCATGGCTTGTTCTTCTTCAAAAATCTGATCCGTGGGCTTTTCTTCTACACCTACTTCTTCTTCTTCAAGCCCAGGTTGTGGTGGAGGTTGTGGTGGCTCTTGTTGACTCCTCGTTCTCCTCAAAGTGCGTTCAAAATCACCGTCAAAGTCGGAGATGTTCTCTATAATAGGCCGAGAGCGACGAGTCATACACAGTACCTAAAAAACAAGGAAACAAACAAACTAAGAATCTAAAATAAGAATGCACGAAAAACAAAAAAAAAAAAAATATAAAAATAAAGACAAAGGATTAGCAAAGTTGCTAATCCCCGGCAACGGCGCCAAAATTTGATGCGAGAATTACTTGACACTCAAATTAAACCCTCGTTTGACAATTGTAGTAGAATGGATAAGTGAGGGATCGTTCTAGACCGGGGATTAGGAGGGCTTGCTAAAACCTTCTAAATTGACTTAAAAACATAAAAACTAAATTAAAATACTCTTAACAAGACTACTATGACTCAGAAAGGCTTTGAAAAACTCAAATTGTCTAAAACAATCAAATTGACTCAAAAAGAAGCTAGAACTTGATTTAGACGAATTTGCAATTGTTTATGACTCCACAAGCTTAAAGATACAAAAATAAAACAAATACGAATGATTAAGACTTAACAAAATAGGGGGGGGAATTGTGGTTGGACGATATTAAATTAAAAAGACAGAATATAATTAAAGGCAAAATGTAAATATGAATGTGATAAAAAATATGGATGATGGAATAGCCAAGGGGTTCTTCTCCACACATGTTACACTTGCAAACAAAATTGATTCTCAGTTGGTCTTTCGATAAGTTGTGAAACTCAATGCTCCAAGTTAATTAGATCCGCTTAGATTAACTTTCAGATTTCCCTAAATTCGTTGGATTGAATGGAATACGCATTACAACCAAATTATTCTTAATCAAAGTCCCTAACTATGGAATACGCATGATAGAGACATTTAACCAAGATCATTAAGTTCAACGGAAATCATAAACATCGACGAGGCATTCGTTACTATGGAATACGCATGAAACTTATGCCAAGAATTCGTTTAACGCGATTGTTTATAAGCAACCTCTACTACTTGTGAATATAAGTTCATAACGATTAGGTGAAATTCACTTATATTCTAGCGTCATATTTATGCATGAAAATTAAGCTTGCAATCTCAATGAACATACATAAATAAGTTATCAATCAAACAGTTAAACGAATTGAATCCACAACTTATGAAATTCCAACCAAACATAATCAATTCAAAATGCAAATATAAACATAGTTTCGAATCACCCCCTAGCTAAAGGGGGTTTAGTTCCTCATAACTTTGAAATTAAAGAAACACCTAAACATTCCAACAACTCAAACGTGAATTGTATGAACGTTTAGGCACTCTTCTCTTCCCTTCTCATACGTACAAAACAAAGAGAATTAAATTTAAACTTTGAAATCAAAGAAACACCTAAACATTCCAACAACTCAAACTTGAATTGTATGAACGTTTAAGCACTCTTTTCTTCCTCGTTGTTGTAGCACAAGGTCTAAGGTGAGCTTTGGGGATTATGTGAAGTGTTTTGGAGGGATGGGAAGTGGTTGGATAGTGGCTGCAATGAAGGAGAAAAACTGCACAGAAAATGGAAGGGGAATTGCGGCAATGGATGTGTATTTGTGTTGTGTGAAGTGTTGTGAATGGAAATATGAGATATGAATTGAATGAATGAATGCAAGGGTATTTATAGGAGTAGTGGAGGGAACATATGGTTGTTTGTTTAAGATGCAAGTGGCTAATTAATGATGGAAAAGTATGTGATTTAAAGGATGCAAAGTGAATGAATCATGAATCATTGTGGATGAAAGGTGGAAGTGCATGTGTTGATGACTAGGTTAGTGGGTGGAAATCTGAAAATGGCATATAGGAATGGGAGCTCACGGTTTGAATGTGTAAAGTGTGTGTGAATGCATGTGAAGATGCAATAAATAATGCATGTAGGGTTAGGAAATAATGAAGAAATGCATGTGAGATGTTTGGAAAGGAAATGGGAACCCATGGCAATGAAGTTGTTTTGTGTTGTGAATTATGATGAATGCATGTGAGTTAAAGAGGGAGAATGTGGTGAAATGATGAAGTAGGAAGGTGGAAATGCATGTGAGATGTTTGGAAAGGAATAAAGAATGAATGGTGGAAATGTGAGTGAATGATGTGCATGTGTGAAAATGCATGTGGAATTAAGAGGAGTATGGAAGTGAAATAAATGAATGATATGTTAAGTGATAAGTGAATGATATGTGGTGAGTGATAAGTGAATGGTTTGATAAGTGATAAATGAATTAGTTTAAAGGGCTAGGGTTTAAGTACATAGAATGGGCCTAAAATAGGTTGGTTTGTATGGCATAATGTGTTTGATTGGGCTAGAGCCATTGTTTTGTGTCTTCAAGTGCATACAAGGCCTTCAAATTCGTCCATCCTCTTGGCTCCATGGATAAGCTATCCAATCCATGCCCAAAAATGCTCCAAATGGCCTCAAAATGCACTTTCTTGCTCCCTAGGCCCTTAGAACCTGAAAACACACAAAAGAAGCATAAAGGACTAAAATAACGAGAGAAACATAACGTAAATGCACGAGAACAAGCCATTTAAGTCGCATGAATATGCTCCTATCAGATGGTTTTCTGAATATGGAAGAGTGAATGTTTTGTGGCTGCAATGGATGCTTATTTATAGGTGAAAAAGAGGGAATATGACAGCTAGGAACTTGGTGGAAAGCTGGAAATGCATGTGGAGTGTTTTGGTGACTGAAATGATGAAGTGGGATGGATATGTGGCTGCAATGATGAAATGGATGGGAGTGCATGTGGCTTGGGTGGAATGAAGTGTGATGCAATCTGAAATGGGAGAGCATGTGGGTGGAAATGCATGTGGGTGAATGTGTGGCTGCATGGTTGAATGATTAAAGGGGCATGTGGGTTGGAAATGCATGTGGAGTGGCTGGAATGAAGTGTGATGCAATCTGAAATGGGAGAGCATGTGGGTGGAAATGCATGTGGGTGAATGTATGGCTGCATGGTTGAATGATTAAAGGGGCATGTTGGTTGGAAATGCATGTGGAGTGGCTGGAATGAAGTGTGTATAAAAGGCTAGAATCTGATTTACTGAGAATGGCATTTGTTTTGAACTTTGTTTCCTTATTTTCCACCTCCAAATCAGGTTTTCATTACTTTAAAATATGGCTGAGAGGATGACAAACAAGGTAAGTGTTTAAGGTAAGTTAAATGGCTCAAATCTGATGTAAATGGTATTTCCACATATGGCATGTGTTTTGAGCGTTTTTTTTCCTTGTTTTCACAACTTGCAAATCAGGTTTACACCTTCTTGCCTTCCAATTGATCCTATTACACACTTGGGTGATAAGTGAATGGTTTGGTCTTCAATTTCGTCCATCTACTTGGCTTTAAGCATATGATATCCATTCCCATCTCTAATTTGCTCCAAAATGCTCCAAAATGCATCTTTTTGCTTCCTTAGCCATATGAACCTAAAAACACACGAAAATGGCTTAAATGACTAAAACAACTATGAATTAACAATATAAATGCACGAAAACAAGCTAAGTAAGTCGCCTAAATATTGCTCCTAAAACACATTTGGAATGTAGTAACATGCCTTAGAGAATTTCCTCAATTCCTCACTAGAATGCACTCTATTTTCACACAGATTTTCTAACTTCACACCCTACACTAGGTATATGTGAGAAGATTGATGTAAATATGAATTCTAACACTCACATATGTTATATCAAAGAAAGCATTTTCTGGGTTTACGATAATGACATGAATATGATCTCATGAATGGAATGCTACTACTTAGAAGGAGAACCAATGATTCCATATGCTCATACCAAATTCAAACTCCACATATTGAATACATAACATCAAGATAGAAGTTGAGGGTTGTAACGGGGCTAAGGGTAATGGCTAACAAGGAAAAGCAAAGGACAAACAAAGGTTCTTAAAGCAATAGGAAGCAAAGTAATGAAATTGACACTTAAACTCACTTTTAATGGCAGAAATCAACTTTTAAACATAAGGGAAGATTCATGCACAATTAGGGTCAAATTCACTCTTTTGGACCCTTCCTTCAATAACCAACACTTGTGAGAGCATTCTCACATATTTTTCAACTCTTTTTCTTTCTTTTCAACACTTTTCTATTTTCTTTTTATTATTATTATTATTTTTTTTTTTTTTTTCATTCTTTGGCCGTGCCCTATTATCTTCCCCCACACTCATTTTCTGCAATATATTGATCAAAACGAGTTCATTCTAAATCATGCTTCACTATCCTTTAAGAGCAAGGGTATGGGAAGTCCTAATCTAGGCTAGGTAAGGATAATGTGGCTAACAAAGAAGATAAGCTTGAAAAGGCTCAAAAAGGGGTAATCCTACAATACATGTGAAAAGGGATAGGCTTTTTGGCTTTGGCTTGACTAACAACTTCATCTTATTGTATGTTATGCAATCAATATCATGCTTTGAATGAAATGGGCATGAGTTCTAGTATTTGGAACTATAATGAAATGCATTCCAAGTAGCAACCAAGCAAAGAATGATGAGATCATGCAACGACTTTAGAAAACAAGAAATCACAGATTTATACTCTCCAAAGAACGTTATTTGGAACTATTTCACCTTTCCAGAATTTGTACAAACAATTCACTTTTGGCAGATTCCACTCACTTGTTGCAGCAAGGGCACATGCATTTTGATTAAACAAACCACATCTTTGCAGACCTTGTCCATGCCGTGAAAACAACACCTCAGAAACCCATTCAAGTCCAGCTCATTTGATGCCATTCCATCACTTATGCACTGCCATCTGAGTTAAACATTTAAAAGATCCAATCTGATTGTGTAAGACACATTTTTTTCTATAAAACAAGGCTCACTTGACACAACAAAGGGTTCCGCAAGTTTTCTTCTTCAACCAGTCCATTACACACCCATAACCTCTCCCATTTCACTCCATTCTCTGTCCATTTTCTGTCCCAAGGGCAGAAACCATTCAACCAGTCCATTACACACCCATAACCTCTCCCATTTCACTCCATTCTCTGTCCATTTTCTGTCCCAAGGGCAGAAACCATTCAACCAAGCCATTCTACCTTCATCCGCACCACATTTGGAGAAGCAACACCAAGGAACTCTTCAAGGACTTCAACATCAGTTTTGCTTCAAGGGTTTCTCCTTCTTAATCTTATGTTCACTCATGTTATTTATTTTTATGTTAAACCTTTGTAAACATGAAGTGTAACTAATCTTCCTCTAGGGATTCGATGTAACCTTGCAAAGTTTGCCATGTAATTAAGTTAGAATGCTCAGTTTGTCCATCTATTTCTTGTTTCATTTTCTGTTTTAATGGTGACTTAGTGTGTTGATTTTAATGTTTGATCATCATTTGAATTAATCACAAAGTTGTGTAGCCAAGATTAGAACACACATCATGCATAATCTTGGTAGATATGTGAATGAATGAAGGGAGTGTTTGATAGGAGCATATTCATGCGACTTAAATGGCTTGTTCTCGTGCATTTACGTTATGTTTCTTTAGTTATTTTAGTCCTTTAAGCTATTTTCGTGTGTTTGTAGGTCCAAAGGGTTAAAGGAGCAAAAAGATGCATTTTGGAGACTTTTGGAGCACTTTTGGGCTAAGGATGGATAGCTTATGCTTGGCGCCAAAATGTTGGACGAAATTGAAGACCAAAGTGTTGGAACTTTGTTCCCTTTAGTTTTAGGACATTTAAACCTTTCCAATTCCCTTATGCCGTGCATCTCCACCTTTCTCCCAAAACCATACACATGCTCCCATTACTTATCATAATCTCATATCATATCACTTATCATTCATCACTTATCATTCACCACTTATCACTTATCATATCATTCACCACTTATCATTCATCAAACACATGCATTCACATGTTTTCACAATCTGCCATCATTCCAACCAAAACCGTGCACATGCTATCACCATGCATTCACATGCACTTGTTCCTCCATCATTCCATCCTTTAAAACATTGCACATGCACTTTAAACATTCACCCACATGCATTTCCACCCACATGCTATCCCATTTCAGATTGTCATTTCCCCTTTAATCAACACATGCATCCCCTCACCAAGAAATCATTCATTCCACATGCAATCAGAAAATCCACTTCATAACACATGCATCTTGGCAGATTTCACATGCACTCATGCACATTCACCTTAATCATTCACATAGCTTTAATTCACATGCAAACACATTGCATTACCATTCACCACCAGAAAATCACCATCATTGCCGTGAGTTTCATACACTTTCCAGCCATTCCACATGCCATTGTCATTCCACTTCATTTCACCTTGCATTTTCAGATTATTCCTTCATCATTGCACCACACATTCATTGCACATGCTTTCACATTCAACACACATCCAGAAATCCTCTCAAAACCGTGCATTCCCTTTCATTTCTGTCAACACACATGCAATTCCAGATTTCACATGCACACACAAACATTAGCACATGCAACCTAGCTGTCATGTTCCCCCCATTTCACCTATAAATACTCATTCATTCATTCTCATTTATCCACAATTCATTTCACAACAGAAATTGGTCCCTTGGGGCCGTGCCCTTCACAAAGTCCATCCATTCCATTCATACACTTCATCCATTGCAGAAATGTAGACCATAAACCCCCCTTTGTGCCGTGACTCTCCCTTACAATCCAAACATCATCCTTCCATTTCCATAATTCCCCAATCCATTCAACACACCAACAACATCCCTTAGACCTTGTGCTACGACGAAGAGGAAGATAAGAGGGCCTAAACGTTCATACAATTCAAGTTTGAGTTGTTGGAATGTTTAGGTGTTTCTTTGATTCTACATCAGTTTTGCTTCAAGGGTTCTTTCTTCTTATTAATTCTATGTTCATTCATGTTTTATATTTTTATGTTAAATCCTTTGCAAACATGAATTGTAACTAATCCTCTTCTATGGATTCGATGTAGCCTTGCAAAGTTTGCCATGTAGTTAATTCGGAATTCTCATTTAATCTATCTATTTCTTGCTTCATTCTCCGATTTAATTGTGACTTAGTGTGTTAATTTTAGTGCTTGATCATCATTTGAATTAACCACAGGTTGTTTAGCCAAGATTAAAGCACACATCATGCATAATCTTGGTGGATATGTGAATGAATGAAGGGAATGTTTTGCAAACATCCTGCCGAGTGTTCCTTTTGGTTTTGTGAAAGTTTCTTATGCACTACATAGTCTTGATTAGGAACCAAAGTTGCACATCACAATTAGGCTCATAATTAGAGACATTTGATCAAATCCACACATCATATGGCTGATCATATCTAAGTGAAACAAACCCAAGAAATAAGTAGAGGGATGAGTATAATCTGACTTAACAAGCATGGACTTGGCTTAGCAATGGTGAAATCGAATCTCTAGCTTCATCTTCATTGGTACTATCCTTTTACATTAGTTGTTGATTCATTCATCTTGTGTTTACTTCACTTCCTTATGCTTTAATTTACAATCTGTTTGTTTCCAAGTTTCTGTTTTTTATTTCAAGTTTCATTCAAAACCAGTCCCCCATTTCTTTTAAAGTGTTAGATTAGTTAGAAATACATTTAGTTTGTGTTTGTAAGTGTTTTGATTCATTTTGTTTCTCAAATTCGTCCAAAGTACTCAAGGTGCTCAAAACTGCCCAGAAAGTGATTTTAAGGCAGTTTTGAGTGTTTTGGTGCTGTTTTGAGTCTTTTGGTTTGTTTTAGTGTTTTAAAGTTTAGTTTTGCTTTCCTTGAGTCTAGTATAGTGTTTCATATTGTTATTTTACGTTTTTTTTTAGTCAAATCCAAGTGGTTAACAATCCCTCCTAATCCCCGGTCTAGAACGATCCCTACTTATACATATACTACAATTTGACGAAAAGAGGGTTTAATTTGTGTGCGTATAATTATCGCATCAGTGTTTAGCACACATCCTGCCGAGTTATTCCCTTTGGTTTTATGAAAGTTTCTTGTACATTACATAATCTTGATTATGAACCAAAGTTGCACATCACAATTAGGTTCATGATTAGAGACATTTGATCAAATCCACACATCATATGGTTGATCATATCCAAGTGAAACAAACTCAAGAAATAGGTAGATGAATGAGTACAAACTAACTTGACAAACATGGACTTAGTTGAGCAATGGTGAAACCGAATCCCTAGCTTCATTTCCATTGATACTATCCCATTACATTAGTTTGATTCATTTCTTAGAGTTCTTGCAAAACAAGTAGTTACATAGGTCCAATTAGTCCCTGCGGATTCGACACCCTTGCTTATGCCATTATACTAAATATATTCTAGCATTAGGAAGGAATTATACATCAACAAAAAATGGCGCCGTTGCCGGGGACTGATTTCAGTCCCTTGTAATTGCTTGTTTGCTTGTTTGCTATTTTGATTAGTGTCAAGGTTCATAACTTGTCAAATTGATAACTGGACGTTGATTTAAGTTGCATACATTTCATGTGTGGAAAAGAATCCCTTAGCCATTCCATTATCCATTGGTTTACATCAATTTGCTTTACAATCTGCTTTCGTTATAATCTGTCCATTTAATTGCATTTCGTCCAAATACAATTTCTCCCCATATTTTGTTAAGTTTTAGGCTTAGAATCTGTCTTATCTTGTGTTTTGAAGCATTTTGAGTCAAGCTCAAACCTAATTTTCGTCCAAAATTGAGTTTAGTGTCAAAACTGCCCAGTTTGTGTTTTTAGGCAGTTTTGAGAGTTTTTAGCTTGTTTTGAGTCTTGTGAATCTGTTTTGAGTCCCTTGAGTCCTTTCAAACGTTTTTAAGTTTATTTTTATTCATTTCATTGTTGTTTGCTAGTTGATTTTCATTCACACTTGTGTATTTTATTTCAGGTAGTATATGTCAAATAGACTTATTGAGTTAGGCCAAAGAATTGAACGGTTAAAGGGCCACACTATGGACAACTTTGTGCCATCAAGTTCATCCCTAATCCGTGAGGAAGAGGAAAGGACTTCACCTAGTTCAACAAGTAAAGGATCTGAGCAATTTGATTGGGAAAGAGAGGAAGAGATGGCGGGCAACCAAGATGAACTTAGAGCTTTGGAGGACTTTGCTCAACCAATCATACCAAATTCACCTTCATGCATCTTGCTGCCCACATTTTCATATGTTTCCCTCATTTTATGGCTTACCTAATGAAGACCCTTTAGCTCATATTAAAGAATTTTACAATGTTGTGAGTGGTTTACCTTTGCAGGGAGTGAGTGAAGCGAATTTGAGGATGAGAGTGTTTCCTTACACCTTGAAAGATAAGGCCAAGAGTTGGTTGATGACTCTAACACCAGGTTCCCTCACCACATGGGATGCCGTGGCTAAGAAGTTCTTGGAGAAGTTCTTTTCCACTCAAAAGACAGCCACATTAAGGGGACAAATCTTCAACTTCAAACAAGATGATGGTGAACCTTTCAATGAGTGTTGGGAGCGTTTTAAAGGCCTCTTGTTGCAATGTCCACACCATGGGTTACCTTTTCACTTACAAATGCAAATTTTTTATGATGGACTAACCCAAAATTGTCAATCAACTGTGGATAATGCAGCAGGTGGAGCATTGAAGAAAAAGAATGCTCAAGAGTCATATAACATTTATGAGATGTTGGGGTCTAATGCTCAACACAAAGATTTAAGGGGTAAGAAAGTTGGAGTCTATGAAACAAGTTCTAATCATGAGCTCTTGTTGCAGGTAGCTAACCTAGAAAGGAAGCTTGAATCCGTGCTCAACATGGTGCCAAAAGCAAATGAAGTGTGTGCCATTTGCAACATACCAAGCCATCCTACTCACCAATGTCCATCTAGGGAGGCTTACCCCGAGTATGTTCAAGAGCAAGTGAACCTCATGAATTCTTACAATCAAAGGCCAAGGAATGATGTGTATTCCAATACTTATAACTGATGCGAAAATAGTTAAGCACACAAATTAAACCCTCTTTTCGTCAAATTGTAGTAAATGTATAAGTAGGGATCGTTCTAGACCGGGGATTAGGAGGGATTGTTAACCACTTGGATTTGACTCAAAAACGTAAAATAACAATATGAAACACTATACTAGACTCAAAGAATGCAAAACTAAACTTGAAAACACTAAGACAAACCAAAAGACTCAAAACAACACAAACACACTCAAATCTGCCTAAAAACCACTTTCTGGGCAGATTTGAGCACAAACACAAATTTGGACGAAATTAAGTAATAACTTGACTCAAGAACGTAAAAACACAATATAAAACATTAAACTAACTCAAAGAATGTAAAACTAATCACTTAAAACATTAAAACAAACCAAAAGACTCAAACATCACCCAAAACACTCAAAACTGCCTTAAAATCACTTTCTGGGCAGTTTTGAGCACTTTGGTGAATTTGGACGAAATTGGGAAATAAAATGAATCAAAACACTCATAAACACAAACTAAAACACTTTCTAACTAAATTGGACATTAAAGTAAAGGGGGATTTAGATTTATACGAAAATTAACTAAAATGCACAGATTTAAATTAAAGCAAAATGTAAATGTGAATGTGTGATAGAATTTGAATGGAATGAAGGCTAGCTAAGGGGTTCATCTCCATACATGTTATACTTGCATAATAAAATGATTTCCAATTGCATTTCAATAAACCATGAAACTCAACACCCCGGGTTAACCGTGATGCACTAATTAACCTTCAAATATTCCTAACGTTATTGAATTGGATGGGTTAGCGCATACAACAATTCAAAACATTCCCCACAAGTCCCCTACATGATTGCATAATAGAGATACAAGCAAGAATCATTACGCTCTATGAAAATTATAAGTGTTGACGAGGCATTCGTTACTATGGATTGCATGAAACTTATGCCAAGAATTCATTTAACGCGATTGTTTATAAGCAACCTCCACTACTTGTGAATATAAGTTCATAACTATTAGGTGAAACTCACTTATATTCTAGCGTCATATTCATGCATGAAAATTAAGCGTGCACTCTCAATAAACATACATAAATAGGTTATCAATCAAACTGTAACATCCCGTCCCAAATCTCATTTTAACGTACGTGTGAATTTACGATTTTACCCCTAGTTCGTTAAACTTTACGTGTAGTTTGGTGTTGTGTGGTGTTGTAGGACCACACACACACTCATACACCTCGTCTCACTCCCCCGGGATTCCCTCATTTCCTGTCTCTTCTCTGTCTCTCTTTCTCTCTCTCTCTCTCTCCCCGAGTTCCTTTCTTCTTCCTTCTGCAAACATACAGACATACACACAAACACACTCAAATCTTCACCAATCAAGAAACCAAGACCACCCTCGTGCTCGTGAGGCTGAGAGGAGTTCAGAGGTACCATTTTCAGGTAAGGATATAGTTGTTTTCACGTCGATATTGCCATGGCTGATTTGAACACTGTTCATGCAAACCTAAACTAGCTTGTTTTTGGAATTCCTAAGCTTGTAGATGTGTTTGTGAGGTCCCAAGGAGCCTCGGAGTGGTTCGTTGGGTGAATTTGGACGTTGGGAAGGCTAGGTTCAAAGTTGGCCGAACCTTGATCGTTGTTACAGGTGAGATTCCTTAATTTTTAGGCCTTAAAACTAGTCTAACGTGATTCTACTAGTCCTAAGCTTCATTTTGGTATAAAGATCGTGAAAAATGGTTGAAAAACGAAGGAGAAAACTTAGTTTGAAAGATGATGATTTTAGTGTATTTGGAGATTCGTTTGACGATTGCTTACATAATCTCACTTTAATCCTAGAACGATGCATTGAAACTAACCTTGTTTTAAATTGGGAAAAATGTCATTTCATGGTAAAACAAGGCATAGTTTTAGGGCATATAATTTCGGCCAAAGGGATTGAAGTTGACAAATCAAAAATAGATCTTGTACGCTACTTACCCTCTCCTACTTCGGTTAGAGAGGTTCGTTCTTTTCTTGGACATGCAGGATTCTATAGGCGATTCATCAAGGACTTTTCAAAAATCTCCAAACCCCTTTGCCGACTTCTCCAAAAGGATGTGCCATTCAAGTTCGATGAAGAGTGTGAGAAAGCCTTCAAACACCTCAAGGAAATGCTCACTTCGGCCCCCATCATTATTCCACCAGATTGGAGCCTTCCTTTCGAGCTTATGTGCGATGCCTCGGATTATGCATTAGGAGCTGTTTTAGGCCAAAGGAAGAACAAGCAGCCACATGTCATCTATTATGCATCCCGGACCTTGAATGATGCCCAATTGAACTACTCCACAACGGAAAAAGAACTTCTTGCTGTTGTTTTTGCTTTAGATAAATTTCGTTCTTATTTACTTGGTACTAAAGTTATCATTTACACTGATCATGCAGCGTTGAAGTACTTACTCACCAAAAAGGAGGCTAAACCAAGGCTTATTCGTTGGATGCTTCTACTTCAAGAGTTCGATATCGAAATCCGGGACAAGAAAGGAAGTGAAAATGTGGTGGCTGACCACTTGAGCCGCATGGTACATGAAGAAGAGGTCGTACCTATCCCAGAGACATTCCCAGATGAGCAATTGATGTCCGTCGAGGTAAGTGAGCCATGGTATGCCGATTTAGTGAATTATTTGGTGTCTAAACAAATTCCAAGCGACCTAAATAAACACCAACGTGATAAACTTAAAAGGGAGGCTCGGTTTTATGTGTGGGATGATCCTTATTTGTGGAAATATTGTGCGGATCAAATCATTCGTAGGTGTGTGCATGAATCGGAGTTTAATTCAATTTTAACGTTTTGTCACACTTATGCATGTGGAGGTCACTTTGGCACTCAAAGGACGGCACGTAAAGTACTTGAAAGTGGTTTTTATTGGCCTACTATATTTAAAGATGCAAGAACTTTTTGCATAACATGTGATAGATGCCAAAGAACCGGAAATATAGGTCCAAAGGACCAAATGCCGCAGACACCTATCCATGGTGTCGAAATTTTTGATGTTTGGGGTATTGATTTTATGGGTCCTTTTCCTTCATCTCATGGTTTCCTTTATATTTTACTTGCGGTTGATTATGTGTCGAAATGGGTGGAAGCAAAAGCCACCCGTACTAATGATTCTAAAGTGGTTGCAGATTTTGTCAAAACTAACATATTTGCTAGATTTGGAATGCCAAGAGTTCTTATAAGTGATGGAGGATCACTTTTTTGAAATCGAACCATTGAAGCCTTGCTCAAGAGATATAACGTCACACATAAGGTGGCAACACCTTACCATCCTCAAACAAGTAGGCAAGCCGAGGTTTCTAATCGGGAGATCAAGCAAATTTTGGAGAAAACCGTTGGGCCAAACCGGAAGGATTGGAGCTTGCGTTTGAATGATGCGTTGTGGGCATATCGTACGGCCTACAAAACACCAATTGGAATGTCCCCATTTCGGCTCATTTATGGGAAACCATGTCATCTTCCCGTTGAGTTGGAGCACAAAGCACATTGGGCCGTCAGAACATTCAACATGGACATTGATGCCGCTGGAATCCATAGGAAGCTTCAACTAAACGAGCTTGAGGAGATAAGGCATGAAGCATACGAGAACGCATTGATTTACAAGGAAAAGTCAAAGGCATTCCATGACAAGATGATTCGTGGCAAGACATTTGTTCTAGGGCAGAAAGTGCTACTCTTCAATTCCCGCCTTCGTTTGTTTCCAGGTAAGTTACGTTCTAAATGGATTGGCCCGTTTGTTGTTATTAATGTATTTCCTTATGGTGCAGTCCAAATTCAAAGCTTAAAGACCGGCCAAGAGTTCAAAGTCAACGGACATCGTTTGAAGCCATACTATGAGAACTTTGAAGAGCATGTCATGGATGGAGAAAGCTTCCATGCCGTGGGCCCAATTGAAGGTTAAGAGGAAGGATCGTCCGGCTGGAAGACGTTAAAGCAAGCGCTTCTTGGGAGGCAACCCATGCAAATAAAGAAGAACGAGGAAGCTCCGGCACTCCATAACCAGATTTGCGTTCCTAAACCCTACTCTTTATTGCTTTTATTTTGCCATGTTTGTCTTGTTTGTTAGTTGTGGTAATTGTTTGTTTGTTTGTGAGTCTATACTTAAAACATTGAGGACAATGTTTGGTTTAAGTGTGGGGGGGTAAACAAAGTGTTTTTCATGCAAATTCGTGGGATTTTATCACCTATCATTTCCAAAGTTGTTTTTCACTGTTTTTAAGTGTTTTTAATGTGTTTTGAAGTGTTTTTATGTGTCTTAAACAGAAAATCCGAAAATTTGAAAAAAAAAAAAATCGAAAAATAGTGTTTTAAAAACCCAAAAAGAGTTGTTTTTCGAGTCGTTTTGTTTTTGTGTTTGTGTCTTAGGGTACCTTACAACACAATGATGAGGATTTGGTTTTTAATTGCATGACTATTAAAGAAAGTTACAAACATGGATGGAAGTTTGATATGCTTTTTGGTTTATGCTTGGTTATAGTTGACATGCACGAATTCACATGTAATCACAAGTAAAAAATCAGTTTTTGTAACATGCTTGAAGGAAGAAACTCAAACTAACGCTACAACCCTGAGAGATTTGAGCCTAAGCATTCTTTGGAGAGTTATTAATCTTGATTTCTTGTTTCCTAAAGTCGTTGCATGGTCTCATCATTCTTTGCTTGGTTACTACTTAGAATGCGTTTCATCACTATAGTTCCAAATACTAGAACTCACGCCCATTTCATTCAAAGCATAAAATTGATTAGCATAACAAATAATAAGATGAAGTTGGTTAGTTTAAACCCAGAGCCAAAAAGCCTTACCCCTTTACATATGTATTGTAGGTTTAAACCCCCTTTGAGCCTTATTTAGCCTATTTTCTTTGTTAACCACATAATCCTTACCTAGCCTAGATTAGGATTATCCAAAACCTTATTCTTAAAGGATAGTAAAGCATGACTTAGAGGGAATTCATTTTGATCTAAAAGTTGCAGAAAAACAAGTGTGGGGGGAAGGGATTTTCGTAGGAATTCATGGAGTAGTATGTTTGTGTGCCAAAGAAATAATTGGGCACGAAAGAAAAAGAAAAGAAAAAAAAAAAAAAAAAAAAAAAGAGAAAAAAAAAAATCGTGAAAAAGAAGAAAAGGAGTTGAAAATAAGTGAGAATGAACTCACAAGTATTGATTGTTGAAGAAAGGGTCCAAAAGTTTGAATTTGACCCTAAGTTTTGTGTGATTCTTCCCTTGGTGTTCAAAGTTGGTTTTTGCATTCAAAAGTGAATTCTAAAGTGTTTATTACTTTGCTTACTATTGCTTTAAGAACTCTTGTTTATCCTTACCTTTCTTTGTTAGCCAAGTACCTTAGCCCCGTTACAAACCCTTTGACTTCAATCTTGGTTGTTATGTGTTTCAATATGTGGAGTTTAAAATTGGTTTGAGCATATGGTATCCCTGGTTCTCGCATCTAAGTAGTAACATTCCATTCATGAGATCATATGCATGTTAATAATTCCGGAAAATGCCTTCTTTGTTATGACATATGTGAGTATTAGTTTTCATAGTTAAATCAATCTTCTCACATATACCTAGTGTAGGGAGTGTAGTCAGAAAATCTGTGTGAAAATAGAGAGTATATCCAGTGAGGAATTGAGGGAATTCTCTAAGGCATGTTAATACATTCAAAATCATGTTTTAATTGATTAAATGGGAGCTAGTGTGTGGCAACTATGGTTAAGTATATGCTCGAGGGTAGGGATAACTAAAATCTATGAATGTGGTATTCTTTAAATGTGTCATGCTCATTGGAAATCCCTGAGGTACATGTTGGAAGGTCTAGATTGTGTTTTGTTTATTTCGTTTTGCTCGAGGACTAGCAAAAGCTAAGTGTGGGGGAATTTGATAGGAGCATATTTATGCTACTTAGTTATGTTGTTTCCTTGCATTTAGTGAGTTAATTACTATTTATTTCAGTCTTTTAAGTTATTTTCGTGTGTTTTTAGGTCCTAATGGCAAAAGGAGCAAGAAAGAGCATTTTGAGGCTATTTGGAGCATTTTTGGGCATGGATTGGATAGCTTAACCATGGAGCAAAGAGGATGGACGAAATTGAAGTCAAGAAGGGCTAGGAAAGGCTACAAATCTGGTGGAGGAAGCCCAAATGCAAAGAGGATAAGGAAGAAGCAAGAAACAAGGAACCTTATCCAACCTTATCCAACCTTATCCAACCTTATCCAACCTTATCTTATCCTATCCTAGAAATCTTATCCTATCCTATCCAACATTATCCTATTCTATCCTATCCAAATCAGGTTAGGACTAAAACCTAGCTAATTAGAGGGAATTAAGTACACATTTAAGCACCTAAATCAGTTTCTAGGAACCTTATCCACTTAATTGCCGCAAAAACTCATTTCCTTGTAGGTTTAGGAATTGAAAATCCTTCTCCTACACAAATTTCATGTATCCTTGGCCCTTTAGGTTTAGGAATCTGCCCTAAACCATCCCTTCTAGAAACCTTATCTCAGCCCTATGCACATGCCGCACCAAAACCTTCTAGAATTCCTAAATCCTAGCCGAACTCCCTAATCCAATTCCCATTTGATTTCTGCCTTGAATTAACCCTTTTTCAATGGGATTGTGCAATCCTTTTCCTTCACTAAGTGTGCCTAATTAAAGCCTATATAAACAGCCATATGCCGCACCATTCAATCATCCACTCACACATTCATTCATTCATACTTTCATCCATCAAACACCACAATCCATTCTACAACACCCAAGTGCCGCAAGCAAGGAAGCAAGGAAAGGAGGAATTGTGCAACCTGCCATCCAAGGGAGTGCCGTGCATGCCATTGGAGTGTGGAGCGTTTTTCTTGGTTCTTTCTATCCTTAGACTTAGTTCAATGTTTAAATTTAATTATCTTTGTTTTGCGAACATGAGGAACTAACTTCTCTTTAGTTAGAGGAGAATTTGAAGCCATGATTATATGTTTTATATGAATTAATTACGTTCAGTTATTATTACTTAAGGCATGAATGTGATTTGCTTATCTAAGTTATTAAAACTGGCTTATGTATGTGGGTTGGGGGTTAACACTTAATTTGCATGCATAAACTTGATGCTAGAGTCTAGGAGGGTTTCACGTAATTGTTATTCACTTATACTCACAAGTAGTGGAGGTTGCTAGTCACAATCGCCTTAAGTAAATCCTTGGCATAAGTCTCATGCGTTTCATAGTGATGAGTGCCTTGTCAACGCTTATAGTTTTCACAAAGCTTAATGACTTTTGATATGTATCTTTGTTATGCATCTCATATAAAGAACTTGAAAAAGATAATTTGGTTGTAATGCGTTTTCATTCAATTCAATGAAATAAGGAAAACTTGAGAGTTAGTTGTGCGATGCAACTAATTTGGGGCGTTGTCATTCATAGTCTAAAGGAGTAATAACTGGACATTGGTTTGTATGCATATATCATGTGTGGAGAAGGACCCTCTAACTAGCCTTTTACCCATTTGTTTTACCTAAATTCGTTTTTCAAAAGTGTTTTCTACTAAGTTTTTGTTTTGAGTCTAAAATTCGTCAAAAACAATCCCCATGTTATTTAGTCTTCATATTTGAGTCAAAACTTGTTTTCCTTGAGTCTTTTGAGTCTAGTCAAGTCCTATTTTCGTCCAAAACCTTTATTGAGTCTAAAAGTGAGTCTTTTTGAGTCTTGGTTGCTGTTTTAAGTATCTAAAGTTAGTTTTGAGACCATAGAGTCTAATTTAGTGTTTTTGAGTCTTATTTACATAGATTAGCATCCCTAGTTAATCCCCGGTCTAGAACGATCCCTACTTACATATCTACTACAATTGTCACAAATAGGGTTTAATTTGTGTGTCAAGTTAATTTTCACATCAAACATGCATTCACATGCATGTCACAACCTTGGCCGTGTGTTCCCATATCATCCCATCAGATTATACACTTCTAAACACCAAACATGCAATCACATGCATGATAACATCCATTCCGTGCAGATTCCATGTTTTAACACCCAAAACATCCCTCACATGCATGTCCACAACCTGACCCGTGCATTCCATTTCCCTTCTTCACTTCTCTTTGCAGAAATCCACATGCACTTCAATTAAACATTCCATGCCATTCCATCTCCTTAATGCCCATGCAGTGAGCTTTCTGCCATTCCCAGAGTATTATAACCAATTTCAGGTTATCCACTTCATGCTTGCAGACATTCCACATGCATTTTGATTAAACAAAACACAAACTTGCAGATCTTGTCCATACCATGCGCCCACTACCTCAGAAACCCATCATTCCATCACTTATGCACTGCCATCTGAGTTAAACAAATGGTAGATCCAATCTGATTGTCTCTCCATCATTAGACTCATTGAGAAATTCACCAAGAGAGAGGGATTGCTCACTCGGATCAGATTGGATCACACACACTCCATTTCACTCCATTATTTCTGTCCATTGTTACACTCATTCTTCCCCTCCATACCATTGCATTCTACATTCTTTTCCTTTCACAGAAACTGTCCATTATTCTCTCCCTTTCCCATCCGCAAGTTTCCCTCTTCATTTCAGTCCATTTGCACACCCATAACCTCTCCCATTTTTCACTCCATTCTCTATCCATTTCTGTCCTAAGGGCAGAAACCATCCAAACCAAACCAATCTACTTCATCCGCACCACATTTGGAGAAGCAACACCAAGGAACTCTTCAAGGACTTCAACATCAGTTTTGCTTCAAGGGTTCATTCTTATCAATTCTATGTTCATTCATGTTTTATACTTTTATGTCAAATCTTTTGTAGACATGAATTGTAACTAAGCTTCCTCTAGGGATTCGATGTAACCTTGCAAAGTTTGCTATGTAATTAAGTTAGAATGCTCAGTTTGTCTACCTAGTTCTTGCTTCATTCTCTGTTATAATTGTGAATTTGTGAGTTGATTTGTATGCTTGATCTCCATTTGAGTTAACCACAAGTTATTTAGCCAAGATTAAAGCATACATCATGTCTAATATTGGTGGATTTGTGAATGAATGAAGGGAAAGCTTGGCAAACATCCTGCCGAGTGTTCCCTTTGGTTTAGTGAACGTTTCTTGTGCATTACATACTCTAGATTATGAACCAAAGTTGCACATCACAATTAGGTTCAAGTTTAGAGACATTTGATCAAATCCACACATCATATGGTTGATCATATCCAAGTGAAACAAACTCAAGAAATTTGTAGATGAATGAGTATAAACCAACTTAACAAACATGGATTTAATTGAGCAATGGTGAAATCGAATCCCTAGGTTCATTTCCATTGATACTATCTCATTATATTGGTTGTTGATTCATTGATTTGTGTTTACTTCATTCTCTTATGCTTTCAAGTTACAACAACAAATCTGCATAGTTTGATTAGTTTGATTCATTTCTTAGATTTCTTGCAAACAAGTAGTTACATAGGTCCAATTAGTCCCTGTGGATTCGACACCCTTGCTTATGCCATTATACTAAATATATTCTGCCATTAAGAAAGGAATTATACATCAACAGTAAGTACCCCTTGGTATGCCGATTTGGTTAATTTTTTGGTGTCTAAGCAAGTTCCTAACACCGTAAGCAAGGCCCAACGTGATAAACTAAAAAAGGATGCACGTTTTTATGTTTGGGACGACCCTTATATGCCCGGATCAGATTGTGCGTCGTTGTGTTCATGAAACTGAGTTTAATTCCATTTTGAGTTTTTGCCATACATATGCATGTGGTGGACACTTTGGCACACAACGCACAGCGTTTAAAGTTCTTGAAAGTGGGTTTTATTGGCCTACATTGTTTAGAGATGCTAGGGCTTTTTGCTTAACATGTGATCGATGTCAAAAGACCGGAAGTTTAGGCCAAAGAGACCAAATGCCGCAAACCCCAATCCTTGTTGTTGAAATCTTTGATGTTTGGGGTATTGATTTTATGGGTCCTTTCCCTATGTCGTTTGGTTATACTTACATTTTACTTGCCGTTGATTATGTGTCAAAGTGGGTGGAAGATAAAGCCACCCGAACTAACGATTCTAGAGTTGTTGTAGATTTTGTAAAATCTAACATTTTCTCTAGATTTGGGATGCCTCGAGTGCTCATAAGCAATGGTGGATCTCATTTTTGCAACCGCACCATTGCGGCGTTGCTCAAGAAGTATAACGTGATGTATAAGGTTTCCACACCTTATCACCCCCAAACAAGTGGCCAAGCCGAAGTTTCAAATCGAGAAATAAAGCAAATCCTGGAAAAGACCGTTGGGCCGAATAGAAAAGATTGGAGCTTGCGTTTGGAGGATGCACTGTGGGCCTATCAAACGGCTTACAAAACGCCCATTGGTATGTCCCCATTTCGGCTAGTCTATGGCAAGCCATGCCATCTACCCGTGGAGCTTGAACACAAGGCACATTGGGCGATCAAGACCTTCAATATGGATGTGGACACGGCTGGAAACCATAGGAAGCTACAATTGAGCGAGCTTGAAGAGATTAGACATGAGGCGTATGAGAATGCCCAGATTTACAAAGAGAAGACCAAAGCCGTCCATGACAAGATGATTAGAGGCAAAACCTTCTCAATCGGGCAGAAAGTGTTGTTATTCAATTCCCGTCTTCGGTTATTCCCCGGTAAGTTACGTTCTAAGTGGGTTGGTCCATTTGTTATCACTAATGTTTTTGTGCATGGTGCAGTCCAAATACAAAGTTTGAAAACTGGACAAGAATTCAAGGTGAATGGCCATAGGTTGAAACCTTACTACGAGAACTTTGTTGAGCATGTTGTGGAGGAGATCCCATTGAATGCCATGGGCTCCAATGGGGCATAAGCACACCATCGTCCGGCTGCACGACGTTAAAGCAAGCGCTTCGTGGGAGGCAACCCATGCAATCACCAAGGAGAAGATGGAATCTACACTCCATAACCAGATTTGCGTCCCTAACCTCTTCTCTTTGTTATTTACATTCTGCCATGCTTAGTGTGTTTAGTTGCTGTTTGTGTGTTTACTTTTGTTTGGTGTGATTTTAAGCTTGAAACATTGAGGACAATGTTTGATTTAAGTGTTGGGGGGGGGGGGGTAACTAATGTTGTTGATGCAAATTCGTGGGATTTTATCACCCATAACTTCCAATGTTGTTCCTTGCTGTTTTTAAGTGTTTTTAAGCTATTTTAGAGTGTTTTAGGGTGTGTTGACTTAAAAATCCGAAAAACCCATAAAAATTTGAAAAATTGTTTTGAAAAACCCAAAAAGAGTTGTTTTTGTGTGTTTGTTTGTGTCGTAGGTTACCTTCCAACACAATGATGAGGATTTGGTTTTTAATTGCATGATGGTTAAAGAAGTTACAAACATGGATGGACGTTTGATATACTCTTTGGTTTATGATTGGTTGTAGTTATAGTTTACGAATTCACATGTAATCACAAAGGAAAATTAGTTTTTGTAACATGCTTGAAGGAATGAACTCAAACTAACGCTACATCCCTGTGAGACTTGAGCCTAAACGTTTATTTGGAGAGTAATAATCTGTGCATCATTGTTTTCTAAAGTCGTTGCATGATCTCATTATTCATTGCTTGGTTACTACTTAGAAGGCGTTTCATCACTTAGTTCCAAATGCTAGAACTCATGCCCATTTCATTCAAAGCATGTTATTGATTTGCATAACACGTATTCAAGATGAAGTTGTGTAGTGACCACCATCAAAGCCAAATAGCCGTGTGCCCTTCACTCATTTTGTGTTTAAGTTTAACCCCATTGAGCCGTGTTAGCCCATGTTCGTTGTTAACCCATATTATCCTCACCTAGCCTAGATTAGGACCACCCATACCCTTGTTCTTGAAGCATAGTAAGCATGACTGAAAATGAATTCCTTTTGATTAATGTGTTGCAGAAAATAAGTGTGGGGGAAGGAGTATTGATGTGAGTTTATGTGCCATAGGCACGGCTAGAAAAAAAAAAAAAAAAAAAAAAGTGAAAAAAAGTTGAAAAATAAGTGAAAAGAGTTCCAAAGTATTGTTTGTTGAAGTAAGGGTCCAAAACAATGAATTAGGCCCTAAGAGTTGTTTGAATCTTCCCTTTATGTCTAAAAGTTGATTTCTGCATTCCAAGTGAATTATAAGTGCCTAACTCGTTATTTTGCTCACTATTGCTTCAAGAACTTTTGTTTATCCCTATCTTTCCTTGTTAGCCAATACCCAAGCCCCGTTACAACCCTTGACTTCTATCTAGAGTGTTGTGCATTTCAATTATGGAGTTTGAATTTGGTATGAGCATATGGTGTCACTGGTTCTCGCATCTAAGTAGTAGCATTCCATTCATGAGATCATATCTAAACATGTTTAATTACTCCAGAAATTGCTTTCTTTGTTATAACGTATGTGAGTACTAGATTTTTATGTTTACATCAATCTTCTCACATATAACTATTGTAGGGTGTGTAGTCAGAAAATCTGAGTGAAAATTGAGTGCATAACTAGTGAGGAATTGAGGGAATTCTCTAAGGCATGTTACTACATTCAAAATGTGTTTTAATTGATTAAATGCGAACTAGTGAATGGTGACTATGATTAAGTATGTGCTCGAGGGGAAGGAAGACTAAAAGCTATGTGAGTAATGATCTTTGACATGTCATGTTTCATTGGAAATCCCTGAGGCAAACGTTGGAAGGTTTAGGTTATGTTTTGTTTGTTTTGTTTCGTCTTGTGTTCTTTAGTTGTTTTGTTTTGCTCGAGGACTAGCAAGAGCTAAGTGTGGGGGAATTTGATAGGAGCATATTCATGCAACTTAATTAGCTTGTTCTCGTGCATTTATGTTGTGTTTCCTTAGTTATTTTAGTGTTTAAAGTCACTTTTGTGCATTTTCAGATTATAAAGCCAAAGTGTGCAAGAAGATGCAAATTGGAGTCTTTTGGAGCAAAAGAGGAATGAATGAGTTGAAGACTTGAAGAAACGATGAATTCCTACTCCAACGAGGATTCCTACTCCAGCGAGGATTCCTACTCCAACAAGGATTCCTACTTGAAGTAGGAAAGTTGACCCTAGGTTTCCCGTTTTGGTAACCTTTCCTAACCCATATTCATTGTTTACCCACATTATCCTCACCTAGCCTAGTTTAGGACAATCCCCACCCTTGTTCTTAAAAGATAGTGAGCATGACTTAATTGAATTCCTTTTGAGTTACATTTTGCAAGAAAATGAGTGTGGGGGGAATGAAAGTTTGTTCTTAAGTTTGTATGTTTTCAGAGTCAAAAGAAAAGAAAAAAATTGTGAAAAACATATGAGAAAGAAAAAAAAACAGAAAAGAAAAGAAAGAAAGAAAGAAAAAAGAGCTTGTTCTCCCTTTTTGTTCAAAAGTTGAGTTTTCATTCAAAAGTGAATTCTAAGATGATTCAAATGCTTTGCTCGCTATTTCTTTAAGAACCTTTGTTTTCCATATCCCTTCTTTGTTAGCCAATACCCTAGCCCGTTACAACCCTTTGACTTCTATCTTGAGTGTTATGTGTTTCAATTTGTGGAGTTTGAACTTGGTATGAGCTTATGGTATCCCTGGTTCTCACGTCTAAGTAGTGGCATTCCATTCATGAGATCATATATATATACATGTCAATAATTCCAGAAAATGCTTTCTTTGATATAACATATGTGAGTGTTAGAATTCATATTTACATCAATCTTCTCACATATAACTAGTGTAGGGTGTGTAGTCAGAAAATCTATGTGAAAATTGAGTGCATATCTTGTAAGGAATTGAGCAAATTCTCTAAGGCATGTTACTACATTCAAATCATGGTTTTAAATGCTTAATTGTGAACTAGTATGTGGTGACTATGAGTAAGAATGTACTTAAGTGTAAAGATGGCTAAAAATCTGTGGGAATAATGATTTTTAACTTGTCATGTGCATTGGAAATCCCTGAGACGATTGTTGGAAGGTGTAGGTTGTGTTTTGTTCGTTTTGTTTTGTTTTTGGTTTCTTTTGTTTTGTTTTGCTCGAGGACTAGCAAAAGCTAAGTGTGGGGGAATTTGATAGGAGCATATTCATGCGACTTAAATGGCTTGTTCTCGTGCATTTATGTTATGTTTCTTTAGTTATTTTAGTCCTTTATGCTTCTTTTGTGTGTTTTCAGGTTCTAAGGGCAAAGTTTGCAAAATGATGTCTTTTGGAGCCTTTTGGAGCAAATAAGAGATTGGAATGGTTGCATATGCTTAAAGCCAAGTAGATGGACGAAATTGAAAATCAAAGGAGACAATCCCCTTGTGCCGTGCATCCACCATCCCAAAAATCCACCCATCCCACCATCATTCATTCTTGAATCCACATGCATTCATCCACAACCAATCTAGCTGTTTTGCACATGCATTCCCACATGCATTTCCTTCATTAATTAACCCACATACACCCTTTATTCTTTCATCATTTCAGCACATTCCCTTGCACACTACCCATGCCGTGCATCCCCTCACCAAGTAATCATTCAACATTTCAGAAATGAAGCCATTCCACATGCATATTCAACCTAGCTGTCATTCCACTTCATTGCACATGCATCTTCATAAATCAACACATGCACCCATAATCACTCTTTCATCCCTTTTGCCGTGCACATGCACCACCAATTCAGCCACTTTCACACACCAACAACACCACTCATTGCACATGCATTCACTCCTTAATCCACATGCATTTATCATCATCACCCTAGCTTTAAGCCACATGCACATTCAACATTCCAGAAATCAGCCAACCCGTGCATTCATTCATTTCTCAACATAAACAATCAGCCACATTTTAATCATAAACAACCTAGCTATTTTTCCATTCATCCACTTCATCATTTCAGCTTTCCACCATCAACAAAGAACCATTCATTAACCATTTACTCTTTAATCATTCACTCACATGCATTTCCAACCTAGCATTCCTATTCTTTAATCCAATTTCAGCCACATGCACTTCCCTCTTTGCACAAGCCACTCCACATGCACTCCCATCCATTTCATCATTGCAATCATTCTAGAAAATCAACAACCCATGCCGTGCACATTCATACACTTTCACATGCATCTTGGCAGCTTTCACATGCACACACATGCAATTCCAGCACCAACAACACCTCTTTGCCGTGTACCCCTTATGCAATTCCAGCTTTCACATGTTTTCCTAGCTGTTTTCCATCATTAACCAGCCACATGCATTCTAAACAAACAGCCATATACACCTCCACTCCTCCTATAAAAACCCACACCTCAATTCATTCTCATGCACTCTTCCATTTCAAAATGTAGACATCAAACCACCCTTGCCGTGCTTTCCCTTACAATCCAAACACCATCCTTCCATTTTCACCACTCCCCAAACCATTCACACCATCAAACTATCCTTAGACCTTGTGCTACAACGAAGAGAAAGATAAGAGGGCCTAAACGTTCATACAATTCAAGTTTGAGTTGTTGGAATGTTTAGGTGTTTCTTTGATTTCAAAGTTATGAGGAAATTCGAAATATATGTTTATGCTTGCATTTTGATTTGATTACTTCTAATTGCGTTTCATAAGTTGTGGATTCAATTCGTTTAACTGTTTGATTGATAACTTATTTATGTATGTCTATTGAGAGTGCACACTTAATTTTCATGCATGAATATGACGCTAGAATATAAGTGAGTTTCACCTAATAGTTACGAACTTATATGCACAAGTAGTGGAGGTTGCTTATAAACAATCGCGTTAAACGAATTCTTGGCATAAGTTTCATGCGTATTCCATAGTAACGAATGCCTCGTCAACACTTATAATTTTCATAGAGCGTAATGATTCTTGCTTGTATCTCTATTATGCAATCATGTAGGGGACTTTTGGGGAATGTTTTGGGTTGTCGTATGCAATCATCCAATTCAATAACGTTAGGAAGATTTGAAAGTTAATTTAAGCGGATCTAATTAACTTGGAGCATTGAGAAGTCATGATTTGTTGAAATGCAATTGGAAATCGTTTTATTATGCAAGTATAACATATGTGGAGATGAACCCCGTAGCTAACTTTCCATCCATTCAATTCCATCAATTTATTCTTTCTTCTTTTGTTTCTGTTTTCATGTTTAATTTAACTTGTTGTTCAATTATGTTAAACATGTGGAACTAATTTCTTTTTAGTTAGAGGCGAATTTGAAGCCATGGACATTTGTTGGTTATGATTTGATTTACTCCAGTTATGAATTCATGAACTTTAGATGTGGTTTACTTTTCTGTTTTGATTAAGAACTTGTTTATGTATGTGGGTTGAGGGTCGACACTTAATTTGCATGCCTAAACTTGATGCTAGGATATAAGGGAATTTCACCTAATCGTTATGAACTTATATTCATGAGTAGTAAAAATCGCTAGTCACGATTGTGTTTAGTAAACCCTAGGCTGGATTAACATGTGTATTCCATAGTTATGAATGCCTAGTCGATGTTTATGATTTCAGTTGAACTTAATGATCTTTGTTGAATGTCTCTATCATGCGTATTCCATGGTTAGGGACTTTGATTAGGAATAATTTTGTTGTAATGCGTATTCCATTCAATCCAATGAATCTAGGGAAATCTGAAAGTTAGTTTAAGCGAACCTAATTAACTTGGAGCATTGTCATTCATCGTTTGTTGAAGTCATAACTGGGAGTCAAATTATATGCTTATGTTTATGTGTGCATAAGGAACCCTCTAACTAGTTTCTCATCATTCTTCGTTTTACAATCTGTTTTGTTTCCAAGTTTTTGTTTTGTTTTCAAATTCATCCAAAACCAATCCCCCATTTATTTTAAAGTGTTAGATTAGTTAGAAATACATTTAGTTTGTGTTTATAAGTGTTTTGATTCATTTTGTTTCCCAAATTCGTCCAAAGTACTCAAGGTGCTCAAAACTGCCCAGAAAGTGTTTTTAAGGCAGTTTCGAGTGCTTTGGGTACTGTTTGAGTCTTTTGGTTTGTTTTAGTGTTTTAAAGTTTAGTTTTGCAATATTTGAGTCTAGTATAGTATTTTATTTTGTGTTTTTACGTTTTTGAGTCAGTTTCCAAGTGATTTGCAATCCCTCCTAATCCTCGGTCCAGAACGATCCCTACTTATAGATATACTACAATTGACAAAAAGAGGGTTTAATTTGTGTGCGTATAAATCTCGCATCAAAGGGCACATTTAGTGGAATCACATTAGAAACAATTGAGTTTGGACCTACCTTACATTTGTTGGATGGCCTAGGAGCTTGAAGTGGTTGTGGCAAGGGTTGCTCCACCCTTTCCGTGGCTTTGCCCTTGCTCTCTTCCTCTTGCAACAACCTTTCATCATTTTCTTGGCTTGATTTTGGTGGTTGTGCGGTCTTTCCAACTTCCTTGCCACTTCTTAAGGTGATTGCATTGGCAGTTTCAAAACCACCCTTTGGATTGACCACCGTAGTGCTTGGTAACTTACCATTTTCACGGAATTGTCCCAAAAATTCGGCCATTTGGCCGATTTGCTTTTTTAGCTCATTAACCTCCTTTGCTTGGTTCTGCATTCCCTGCGCCATTGTGGTTAGTAACTGATATGTTTTATCGTCATTCATAGACGTACCTGAGTTGGTTTGGGATGTTTGTGCTTGAGGAGGTGGTTGTGGTGCCATTGACCTTGGAAAGAAACCCAGGGGTTGTCGGAATCCACTTTGTTGGGCAGGTTGTTGTGCATCTCTCCATCTGAAATTTGGGTGGTCTCTCCAACCTGGATTATATGTGTTAAAATATGGATCGTTCCTCGGTTGGTTTTGATTCCTATAGCCCACGACATTGGCAGATTCCCATCCTCCGTTCTCTATCAACTGAGGGCATGTCTCGGATGGATGCCCTTGCATTGAACACACGCCACACACTTGGTTTTCTTGTGATTTTGACCCCTTGACAACCTGAGACACGAGAGAAGTAAGATTAGCCAATTGTGATTGAATATCAGAAATTGCACTTACCTCATTCACACTTTGTTGTCGTGGCCCCTCTCTTTGTCCAACACCTTCATATTGTTGAGCGTTGTGTGCTCGGTTGGTAATTAGAGCTTTGGCATCCACTAGAGTCTTGTCCACTAATGCACCACCCGCCGAAGCATCTAGCATTTGACGTTCCATGGGAAGGAGTCCCTCGTAGAAATATTGGATGAGCAGCTCCTCCTTCATTTGGTGCTGTGGACATGAAGCAACAAGTGATTTAAAACGTTCATAATAAGATGGAAACGACTCACCTTGATTTTGTTGGATGCCACTAATTCGTTTCCTCAAGAGAATGATCTTTGCAGTTGGAAAGAATTTCTCTAAGAATGCACGTTTCATACTTTCCCAAGAATTGACAGTTCCAGGGGACAATTCAAACAACCAATCTTTGGCCTTGTCCATAAGTGAGAATGGAAAGGCCTTCATCTTCAAAATACTCCCATCAACGTTGATGGGTGTCATACTTGAGCAAACTACTTCAAATTCCTTAAGATGTTTGTTAGGATCTTCCATGGACAACCCATGGAATTTAGGAATATGATGTAATAAACTAGACTTAAGTTCAAACTCATCAGTCTTCTCAGGGGCTGCATTGGGGTATTGGATGCAAAGAGGGGCTGCATTGGCCAAACCCGAGGCAGAAAGCTCCTTGATGGTCCGATTGTCCACTGCCATGGTTGGTACTTCCTCTTTAAATTCAGGTTCGGGACTAGGAGGATTAGATGCTTGCGATTTCTTTTTCCTTCTCAAAGTCCTCTCGAAATCATCGTCAAAGTCAGAGATATGCTCACAAACAGGTTGTGAGCTACGGGTCATAAACTAGTATCTACACACAAGAGTAAACAAGATAAGTAACCAACTTAATAGACTCGGCACAAGTAAGAAAACAAGTTGCCACACACGGCACAAAAACAAAACACATACACACGGTGCAAAAATTAAAACAAAACAGAAACTAAACAATTTAAACAAGACTCAAGACAAGGGATTAGCAACTTTGCCAATCCCCGGCAACGGCGCCAAAATTTGATGCGAGATTTATACGACACACAAATTAAACCCTATTTGTGACAATTGTAGTAATGATGTAAGTAGGGATCGTTCTAACCGGGGATTAACTAGGGGTGCTAATCTAATTTGAATTGACTCAAAAACATAAAAACTAAACGTAAAGACTCTTAACAAGACTACTATGACTCAGAACAGCTTTGAAACACTCAAACTGTCTAAAACAATCAAATTGACTCAACAGAAACGAGAACTTAATTTGGACGAATTTAAAAGTGTTTATGACTCCAAATGCTTAAAGACACAAAAATAAAACAAATACGAATGATTACGACTCAACAGAATATGGGGGGATTGTGTTTGGACGAGATTAAATTAAATGGACAGATTATAATTAAAACAAATTGTAAAACAAATTGTGATGAATCAATGGATGATGGAATAGCCAAGGGGTTCTTCTCCACACATGTTACACTTGCATACAAGATGATTTTCAGTTGGTCTTTCGATAAATTATGAAACTCAACACCCCGGGTTAATTAGGTCCGCTTAAATTAACCGTCAAGTTCTCCTTAAGTTAATGAATTGGATGGGTTTGCGCAACGCAATTCACAACATTCTCCAAAAGTCCTTTACGTGAAAAGCACAATAAAGATACAATCAAAGATCATTAAGCATCATGAAAACTATAAGTGTTGACGAGGCCTTCGTTACTATGATGAGCATGAAACTATTGCCAAGAATTCATTTAACGCGATTGTTTATAAGAAACCTCCACTACTTGTGAATATAAGTTCATAACTATTAGGTGAAACTCACTTATATTCTAGCGTCATATTCATGCATGAAAATTAAGCGTGCACTCTCAATAAACATACATAAATAAGTTATCAATCAAACGGTTAAACAAATTGAATCCACAACTTATGAAATTCCAACCAAAGGTAATCAATTCATATTGCAAGCATAAACATGGTTTCGAATCACCCCCTAGCTAAAGGGGGTTTAGTTCCTCATACGTACAAGACAAAGAGAATTGAAATTAAACATTGAAATCAAAGAAACACCTAAACATTCCAACAACTCAAACTTGAATTGTATGAACGTTTAGGCCCTCTTCTCTTCCTCTTTGTTGTGGCACAAGGTCTAAGGAAATGTTTAGGGCTTTAGGTGTATGTGGAATGGAGTGGGGAGTGGTTGGAATGGCTATAATGGAGGAGAGAATGCTGGAAAACTGGAGTGAAGGCACGGCAAGGATGGTTGTTTTGTGTTGGTGTGTTGTGTGATTGTTTTGTGGTGAATTGGAATGGTTTGTATGAATGCATTGCATGGTTTTATAGGGAGAGAATGGATGGGAGAGCATGTGAATGGCAGCTAGGAATGATTAAAGAAGGGAATGCATGTGGAATGACAACTAGATTGGTTGGTGGAAAGCTGAAAATGCAAATGGGAATGCTGGAAATGCAGGGGATAGGCACGGCAAGGGTGTGTTTGGTGTAATTATGGGTGCATGTGGCTGAAATATAGAATGGGAATGCATGTGAGTGACAACTAGGGTGAATGGTGGCTGCAATGATGAAGTGTGATGGCTGGAATTGCAAGGGAATGCACGGCAAGAATGGGTTTTGTGTGCATGTGGCTGAAATTGGTAGGTTATGCATGGGTTAGGATGGTTTTTGTGAAGAGAATGGGCTAGGCCCTTTGTTTTATGTCCTAAAGTGCATACAAGGCCTTCAATTTCATCCAACACTTTGGCTCCAAGCATAAGCTATCCATCCTTAGCCCAATAGTGCTCCAAAGGGCCCAAAATGCACTTCTGTGCTCCTTTAGCCCTTAGAACCTGAAAACATACGAAAATAACTTAAAAGACTTAAAGAATTAAGAAATAACAACGTAAATGCACAAGAACAAGTCAACTAAGTTGCCTAAATATGCTCCTATCAATGCTTCTTCTCCAAGCGTTTGACATTGAAATTAGTGACAAGAAAGGGAGTGAAAACGTGGTGGCTGACCATTTGAGCCGTTTGGTGTGCAATGAGAACTCCTTACCCATGCAAGAGACATTCCCCGATGAGCACTTGTTGTCCATTAAGGTAAGTGAACCTTGGTATGCCGATTTGGTGAACTTTTTGGTGTCAAAACGTGTTCCACACACCATAACCAAGCACCAACATGATAAACTTAAGAAAGAGGCACGGTTTTATGTATGGGATGACCCATATTTGTGGAAATATTTTGCGGATCAGATTGTTTGTCGTTGTGTGCATGATTGTGAATTTAATTCAATTCTAACCTTTTGTCACACTTATGCATGTGGTGGACATTTTGGCACACAACGCATTGCCCTTAAGGTGTTAGAATGTGGTTTTTATTAGCCTACAATCTTTAAAGATGCTAGAACTTTTTGTTTAACTTGTGATCGTTGTCAACGCATGGGAAATATAGGTGCAAGGGACCAAATGCCACAAACACCCATCTTTAATGTCAAAATTTTTGATGTTTGGGGCATTGATTTCATGGGCCCGTTTCCTTCTTCATATGGTTTTACTTATATTTTTCTTGCGGTTGATTATGTCTCAAAATGGGTGGAAGCCAAGGTCACCCGTACTAATGATTCTAGAGTTGTTGCAAATTTTATCAAAACTAACATCTTTGCTAGATTTGGAATGCCAAGGGTGCTCATTAGTGATGGAGGATCTCATTTTTTCAATCGTACCATCAAGGCGTTACTCAAGAAATATCAAGTCACACATAAGGTTTCAACACCTTATCATCCTCAAGCCAATGGCCAAGCCGAGGTGTCTAATAGAGAAATCAAGCAAATCTTGGAGAAAACCGTTGGGGCAACAAGAAGAGATTGGAGCTTGCGTTTGGAGAATGCATTATGGGCTTATCAAATGGCCTACAAAACACCCATAGGGATGTCACCATTTTGGCTAGTCTATGGCATACCATGCCATCTCCTCGTGGAGTTAGAACACAAGGCACATTGGGCGATCAAGACATTCAATATGGACATAGATGCAGCTGGAATTCATAGGAAGCTTCAATTGAATGAACTTGAGGAGATTAGGCTTGAAGCTTATGAGAATGCTTGCATTTACAAGAAGAAGACCAAGGCTTTCCATGACAAGATGATCCGTAGCAAAACATTCTCCATAGGGCAAAAAGTTTTACTTTTTAATTCTCGCCTTTGTTTATTTCTTGGTAAGTTACGTTCTAAGTGGATTGGCCCATTTGTTGTTACTCATGTTTTTCCATATGGTGCAGTTCAAATCCCAAGCTTGAGGAATGGCCAAGAATTCAAGGTGAATGGGCATCGTTTGAAGCCATATTATGCAAGTGTTGAAGGGCGGATTGTGGAGGACACCATGCCGTGGGTTCCAATTGATGCTAAGAAGAACGTTCGTTCGGCTGCAAGACGTTAAAGAAAGCGCTTCTTGGGTGGCAACCCATGCATTCAACTAGAGAGGATTTGGGCAATTCAACAATTTATTCCACAAACTCAGATTTGCGTTCCTAACTCTCTATCTCTTTATTGTTTTTATTCCGACTTGTTAGTTAGTTTATGTTGTGTGTTTGAATGTGAATCCTTGTTTAAAACATTGAGGACAATGTTTGATTTAAGTGTTGAAGGGGGGGTAAACAAGTTGTTTTTGCATGATTTTCGTGGGATTTTATCACCTATCACTTCTAATGTTGTTTCTCACTGTTTTTAAGTGTTTTTAGTGTGTTTTGAAGTGTTTTCATGTGTTTGGATCAGAAAATACGAAAATTTTACAAAAAATTTCCAAAAGAGTTTTGAAAAACCCAGAAAGAGTTGTTTTAAAGTTGTTTTTGTGTGTTTGTTTGTGTCTTAGGGTACCTTCCAACAGAATGATGAGGATTTGGTTTTTAATTGCATGACTATTAAAGAATGTTGTAAACATGGATGGAAGTTTGATTTACTCTTTGGTTTATGCTTGGTTATAGTTATAGTTTACAAATTCACATGTAATCACAAAGAAAAAAAATTAGTTTTTGTAAGGAAGGAACTCAAACTAAAGCTACATCCCTGAGAGACTTAAGCCTAAAACGTTCTTTGGAGAGTATAAATCTGTGATTTCTTGTTTTCTTAAGTCGTTGCATGATCTCATCATTCTTTGCTTGGTTGCTACTTAGAATGCATTTCATCATTATAGTTCCAAATACTAGAACTCATGCCCATTTCATTCAAAGCATGATATTGATTGCATAACATACAATAAGATGAAGTTGTTTAGTTAAGCCAAAGCCAAAAAGCCTAACCCTTTTGCATAAGTATTGTAGGATTACCCCTTTTGAGCCTTTTCAAGCCTATTTTCTTTGTTAACCACATTATCCTTACCTAGTCTAGATTAGGACTTTCCATACCCTTGTTCTTAAAGGATAGTGAAGCATGACTTAGAATGAATTCCTTTTGATCAACATATTGCAGAAAACAAGTGTGGGGGAAGGCACCACAAAGAAGAAAATAAAGGAAAAAAAATTCGTGGAAAAAATAAAAAGAAAATAGAAAAGTGGTGAAAAGAAAGAAAAAGAGTTGAAAAATAAGTGAGAATGATCTCACAAGTGTTGATTGTTGAAGAAAGGGTCCAAACGTTTGAATTTGACCCTAAAAATTGCATGAATCTTCCCATGTGTTTAAAAGTTAATTTCTGCCATCAAAAGTGAGTTTAAGTGGCAATTTCATTACTTTGCTTCCTATTGCTTTAAGAACCTTTGTTTATCCTTTACCTTTCTTTGTTAACCAATACCCTTAGCCCCGTTACAACCCTCAACTTTTATCTTGATGTTATGTGTTCAATATGTGGAGTTTGAAATGAGCATATGGAATCACTGGTTCTCGTTCTAAGTAGTAGCATTGATACGTATATTTATACGCGCACAGATATGTGAATGAATGAAGGGAATGTTTTGCAAACATCCTGCCGAGTGTTCCCTTTGGTTTTGTGAAAGTTTCTTGTGCACTACATAGTCTTGATTAGGAACCAAAGTTGCACATCACAATTAGGCTCATGATTAGAGACATTTGATCAAATCCACACATCATATGGCTGATCATATCTAAGTGAAACAAACCCAAGAAATAAGTAGAGGGATGAGTATAATCTGACTTAACAAGCATGGACTTGGCTTAGCAATGGTGAAATCGAATCTCTAGCTTCATCTCCATTTGTGCTATCTCTTTTTATTAGTTGTTGATTCATTCATTTTGTGTTTACTTCATTTCCTTATGCTTTAATTTACAATCTGTCATTTAGTTTAATCAAAACCTAAATCCCCCTTTACCTTATTGTTCAATTTAGTTAGAAATCAATTTAGTTTATGCTTTAAAGCATTTTGAGTCTTTGGTTTGTCTTAGTGTTTTAAAGTTTAGTTTTGCATTCTTTGAGTCTAGTATAGTGTTTTAGATTGTGTTTTTAGCGTTTTTGAGTCAAATCCAAGTGATTAACAATCCCTCCTAATCCCCGGTCCAAAACGATCCCTACTTACATACTTACTACAATTGTCAAAAAGAGGGTTTAATTTGTGTGAGTATAATTCTCGCATCAAATTTTGGCGCCGTTGCCGGGGATTAGCAACTTTGCTAATCCCTTGGATTGTTTTATTTTCGTTTGTTTTTATTTTTCCAGATTCTTAATTTTGTTTTGTTTCTTGTTTTAGGTACTAGTTCATGACTAGGAGTTCTCATCCGATTCGTGAACATATCCTGGAGTGATTGGGTTCTTCGTCCGGCTGCAAGACGTAAAAGAAAGCGCTACTTGGGAGGCAACCCAATGCATTGAATAAAACAAAGCATGTTCATAATAATAAAAAAAAAAGAGATACTAAACATGGAGAAAGGTGGAGCTTCACAAAGGTTGTTTACGTGAAGCCCCACTACGAGGCATAGAAGCGGGAGGCATAGAAGCGGGAGGCATCGGAGCGGAAGCCATCGGAGCGGAAGGCATCGGAGCTAGAGCATTCCAGGCCTCAATACTTGGCCAAGCGCTGGATGACCCAGGAAAAAGGTGCCTCTGGAGATAAGCCACAAGCCTTTGACGGTCACTGTGAATTCGACCCTCAGATTCTTGCAGCTCATCAAGCTTCCTCTTCATGCCCGACGAGCAGTTATTTGCAAGCACATGCAAACTTCTATTCTCGTACTTAAGCTGCTGGATCTCTTGCTTAAGACTTTCCACCTCTGCCATCAATGATTCCACCTGACGGGAGCGGGCAAGCAGGCGTTGGCCCATGTTGGACACAGAACTCGCACACTGAATACTAAGTGCGAGGGACTCTTGAACGGCCAGCTCATCGGACCGTCCTGACAGCAGCCTACTATCTTTTGGAGTAAGGAGGTTCCTAGCTACTATTGTAGCTGTTGTGGCGTCCTGCATCACGGAGTCTTCACCTGTAAGAAGACCGTTAGAAGATAAGAAAGAAGGGCGCCATACGTTACCTTGACGTGGCGCGCCCGTATCACTGCTAAGGCTCAATTCCAAACTAAGGTTCGATGGGTTTGCCATTTTTCAAAAGTGTTCAAAGAGAAGGGATGAAGTTAAATTTCAAAGGGCCGGAGTCGATTTTCAAGAATGGGAAATCTTCAGAGTGTGTTTGTTGGCAGTGATCGATACCTCTATAAAAAGCCAAGGCGACGCGTCCACCGATTCAAAAAGCCGGAATTTCCGGCGTAATTTTGGCGACGCTTTCTCGGCTTTTCAGAAGACGTGTTCAACTTTGTCAAAAGATTTCTTCTTTTCAGAAAACACGTGGAGGCCATCATCGCAACTACACATCTTTAGCCGACAGGCGCAAAGTCCGGCGACGCTTTCTCTGCTTTTCAGAAAACGCGTGCAGCTTTGTCAAAAGGAGCCGCATTCGCACTACTACGTGTCGTTCAGAAAGCAAAGTGGCGTCTGCTCAGAAATCGAAGGGGCGTCGTTCAGAAATCGAAGAGGCGCCTGCTATTTCAAAAAGCCGGATTTGCGGGATCAAAACGTTTGTCGACAATGGTAAAAAAACAGTACCACCACTTGATATTATCTCTATATATGTCGACCTTCGTCTTTTATGGCAAGGAAAACCTGAAGAAAATGCCCAACTCTCCCTCACCTCTGAGGGCGCACTCCCAGCAAAGCCTTTCGAAATACTCAATTCTTTCTTCTTCCCCAAAGATGATACCAGATGCCTGGAGTACAGATGACCCAGGAGGAAACGGCGGATTGAAGTGTGCTGATTCATTCACCGCTTCTTCAAAAGCAAAGGTATCTCACATCATCAAGGTCAAAAGCAAAAGTATCTCATATCATGCTCTTTCCCTGTCTTTTTCTTTGTCCTTGTTCTTACTCGCATGGCAAAGTGAAAGAAGCAATCAGCCGGCACTTGGAGTCAGTCTTCTGTTCTGGAGCCAACTGCCTGGAATCTATTCCTGATTGCTTACCTAGCGTTGCTCTCGAGTAGTCATCTTCAACGGTTGATACACTTCCAGAGAAGGGACCACTTCTGCGAAGATTGAACAAAGAAACAGATAAAAGGAGGAAGCTCAGATCTTCGGGGAAGACCAAAAGAATCCTGCTGCCCAGTTCAAGAGTAGCACAAAGGAAAATCAACGATGGGCGGAAACCAGTTCAAGAGTAAGCCTGTGGAATCACAAAGATCAATGCCTCAATGCAATTACCAAGGAGAAGATGGAATTTACACTCTATAACCAGATTTGCGTCCCTAAACTCTTCTCTTTGTTAGTTACATTCTGCCATGTTTAGTATGTTTAGTGCTGTTTGTGTGTTTACTTATGTTTTGTGTGAATCTATGCTTAAAACATTGAGGACAATGTTTGATTTAAGTATGGGGGGGTAACTAAGTTTGTTGATGCAAATTCGTTGAATTTTATCACCCATAACTTCAAGTGTTGTTCCTTGCTGTTTTAAATGTTTTTAAGTTGTGTTTTAGAATGTTTTGTTTTTATAACTCCGAAAATCACATAAAAATTTAAAAAAAAAAAAAAAAAACATGTTTTGAAAAGCCTAAAAAAAGTGTTTTAAGTCGTTTTTGTGTGTTTGTGTCTTAGGGTACCTTCCAACACAATAATAAGGATTTGGTTTGTAATTGCATGACTGTTAAAGAGAGTTATAAACATGGATGAAAGTTTGATTTACTCTTGGTATATGCTTGGTTATGGTTATAATGTATGACTTCACATGCAATCATAAAAAATAAAAAAAAATAAAAAAAAATTTGTGACATGCTTGAATGAAGGAACTCAAACAAACGCTATAACCCTGTGAGACTCGAGCCATTACCTTCTTTGGAGAGTTATTTTCTGTGATTCTTTGTTTTTTAAAGTTGTTGCATGATCTCATTATTCCTTGCTTGGTTGCTACTTAGAATGCAATTGTATCATGATAGAACTAAATGCTAGAACTTATATCCATTTCATTCAAAGCATGACATTGAATTGCTTAAGATATATCAAGATAAAGTTGTGTAGTTGCCACCATAGCCAAATAGCCTTATGATAGGAGCATATTCATGCGACTTAAATGGCTTGTTCTCGTGCATTTACGTTATGTTTCTTTAGTTATTTTAGTACTTTAAGCTATTTTCGTGTGTTTGTAGGTCCAAAGGGCTAAAGGAGCAAAAAGATGCATTTTGGAGACTTTTGGAGCACTTTTGGGCTAAGGATGGATAGCTTATGCTTGGAGCCAAAGTGTTGGACGAAATTGAAGACCTAATTGAAGACCAAAGTGTTGGAACCTTGTTCCCTTTAGTTTTAGGACATTTAAACCTTTCCAATTTCCTTAGCCGTGCATAACATTCCAACATTCCACTCCTTCATTTCAGCCACACTCCCACATATCATTACTTATCATCACATATCATATCACTTATCACTTATCACATATCATTCACCACTTATCATATCATACACTCAATCACTTATCACTTATCATCATCACTCTAGCTTTAATTCAAATGCACATTCACTCACCACAAACATTTCACATGCACTTGTTCCTCCATTAAATCAGCCACATGCACTTCCCACTCATCATAACCTAGCTGCACAAGCCACCCCACATGTCCCTTTAATCATTCAAACATGCACTCCCATTAATTAAACCATGCAGCCACACCTTCACCCACATGCACCATTCAAACATACACCCAAACACCACCAGAAATCATCATTGCCGTGGGTACCTATCTCATTTTAGATTGTCATTCCACTTCATTGCACATGCATCTTCATAATTCAACACATGCATTCATTATTTATTTACTTTGCATCCTTTAATTTAATCACATGCACATTCAAACAAACACAATCATTCCAGCCATACCTTGCATTTTCAGATTGTTCCTCCATCAATGCAGCCACATGCACTTGTTCCTCTAACATTTCAGCCACTTGCACTCCCATTCTCTCCCAAAACCGTGCACATGCATTCTCCTTGCATTTCCAGCCATTCCACATGCTATTTCAGCCACATGCACTCATAATCATTCAACCAACTTTGCACATGCATTCATCATCATAACCTAGCTGTCATGTTCCCCCCATTTCACCTATAAATAAGCATCCATTGCATTCATTCTCATTCACATCCATTCACCACAGAAATAAGGCCTTTGTGCCAGAAATTCACCCATTCCAAACACTCTTCCATAAACTCATCCATTGCAGAAATGTAGACCATCAAACCACCCCCTTTGTGCCGTGAGTCTTCCCTACAAATCCAAACACCATCTTTCCATTCCTCCACCACTACCCAAACCATTCACACCATCAAACTATCCTTAGACCTTGATGATATGACGAAGAGGAAGATAAGAGTGCCTAAACGTTCATACAATTCAAGTTTGAGTTGTTGGAATGTTTAGGTGTTTCTTTGATTTCTATGTTTAATTTCAATACTCTTTGTTTTGTATGAATGAGGCATGGAAGAGAAGAGTGCCTAAACGTTCATACAATTCAAGTTTGAGTTGTTGGAATGTTTAGGTGTTTCTTTGATTCTCTTTGTTTTGTATCATAAGGAACTAAACTCCCCCTTGGTTGGGGGGTGATTCGAATATATGTTTATGCTTGCATTTTGATTTGATTACTTCTAATTGCGTTTCATAAGTTGTGATTCAATTTGTTTAACCATTTTATTGATAACTTATTTATGTATGTTTATTGAGAGTGCACGCTTAATTTTCATGCATGAATATGACGCTAGAATATAAGTGAGTTTCACCTAATAGTTATGAACTTATATTCATAAGTAGTGGAGGTTGCTTATAAACAATCGCGTTAAACGAATTCTTGGCAAGAGTTTCATGCATTCATAGTAACGAATGCCTCGTCAACACTTATAATTTTCATAGAGCGTAATGATTCTTGCTTGTACCTCTTCTATGCATTCATGTTGAGGACTTGTGGGGAATGTTTTGAATTGTCGCATGCATCATCCAATTCAATAACGTTAGGAAGATTTGAAGGTTAATTAGTGCATCACGGTTAACTTGGGGTGTTGAGAATTCATGGTTTATTGAAATGTAATTGGAAATCATTTATTATGCAAGTATAACATGTATGGAGATGAACCCCTTGGCTAGCATCCATCCATTCATTCCATTTCATCACATTCATATATACTATCTGTCTTAATTCGAATATGTACATTTTATTTAATTTCATATAAAACTCAATCCCCCTTTACTTTATTGTCCAATTTAGTAGAAAGTGTTTTAGTTTATGTTTATAAGTGTTTTGATTCATTTTGTTACATAATTTCGTCCAAATTCACCAAAGTGCTCAAAACTGCCCAGAAAGTGATTTTAAGGCAGTTTTGAGTGTTTTGGGTGATGTTTGAGTCTTTTGGTTTTTTTTAATGTTTTAAGTGTTTAGTTTTACATTCTTTGAGTTAGTTTAGTGTTTTATATTGTGTTTTTACGTTCTTGAGTCAAGTTATTACTTAATTTCGTCCAAATTTGTGGTTTTGCTCAAATCTGCCCAGAAAGTGGTTTTTAGGCAGATTTGAGTGTGTTTGTGTTGTGTTTTAGTTTATGTTTATAAGTGTTTTGATTCATTTTGTTACATAATTTCGTCCAAATTCACCAAAGTGCTCAAAACTGCCCAGAAAGTGATTTTAAGGCAGTTTTGAGTGTTTTGGGTGATGTTTGAGTCTTTTGGTTTGTCTTAGTGTTTTAAAGTTTAGTTTTGCATTCTTTGAGTCTAGTATAGTGTTTCATATTGTTATTTTACGTTTTTGAGTCAAATCCAAGTGGTTAACAATCCCTCCTAATCCCCGGTCCAGAACGATCCCTACTTATACTTATACTAAAATTGTCAAAAAGAGGGTTTAATTTATGCGCGTATAAATCTCGCATCACCTTACTTCCCATATTTCGTATTTGTTGTAAGTTTTAACCCCTTTGAGCCTTGTTTAACCTATGTTCTTTGTTAACCCATGTTATCCTTACCTAGCCTAGAATAGGACCATCCATGCCTTTGTTCTTAAAGCATAGTAAGCATGACGGAAAATGAATTCCTTTTTGATTAATATGTTGCAGAAAATAAGTGTGGGGGAAGGATTATTGATGAGAGTTGTTGTGCCATAG
Source organism: Pyrus communis (assembly GCF_963583255.1). Lineage (NCBI taxonomy): Eukaryota > Viridiplantae > Streptophyta > Magnoliopsida > Rosales > Rosaceae > Pyrus > Pyrus communis. Next base: position 12,479,922 of record NC_084807.1, read on the forward strand.
GCACGGCTAAAAAAAAAAAAAAATATGAAAAAAAAAAAAAATATATGAAAAAGAAAAGAAAAATAAGAGTTGTTTGAATTTCCCCTATTAGTCTAAAAGTTGTTTTCCGCGCTCTAAAGGGAATTCTAAGTGCCTAATTCAATACTTTGCTCACTATTGCTTTAAGAATGTTTGTTTATCCTTCACCTTTCATTGTTAACCAGTACCCTAGCCCCGTTACACCCTTTTGACTTCTATCTTGATCGTTATGTGTTCAATAATGTGGAGTTTGGATTTGATATGAGCTTATGGAATCACTGGTTCTCATTCTAAGTAGTAGCATTCCATTCATGAGATCATATTCATGTCATTATCGTAAATCCAGAAAATGCTTTCTTTGTTATAACATATGTGAGATACTAGTCTTTCATGTTTACATCAATCTCTCACATATAACTAGTGTAGGGTGTGTAGTCAGAAAATCTGTGTGAAAATAGAGTGCATTCTAGTAAGGAATTGAGTAAATTCTCTAAAGCATGTTACTACATTTGAAATGTGTTTTAATTGCTTAATTGTGAACTAGTATGTGGTGACTATGATTAAGAATGTACTTAAGTGTAAAGATGGCTAAAATCTGTGAGAATAATGATTTTTAACTTGTCATGTGCATTGGAAATCCCTAAGACGGTTGTTGGAAGGTTTAGGTTGTGTTTTACTTGTTTAGTGTCGTTTTGTTTATTTGTTATTATTTTGTTTTGCTCGAGGACTAGCAAAAGCTAAGTGTGGGGGAATTTGATAGGAGCATATTTAGGCGACTTACTTAGCTTGTTTTCGTGCATCTATGTTGTTAATTCATAATTGTTTTAGTAGTTTAAGCCATTTTCATGTGTTTTTAGGTTCATATGGCTAAGGAAGCAAAAAGATGCATTTTGGAGCATTTTGGAGCAAAATTGGGCTTGGAATGGATAGCATTTGCTTGGAGCCAAAGTGTTGGACGAATTTGAAAGCCTTGTATGCACTTTGGACATAAAACAAAGGGCCTAGCCCAATCAAACAATCCTTTGAGCCATGCAAAACCTCTAGCCCAATCAACAACCCTTAGCCACATGCATTCACATGCATCACAACCCCAAAACCATCAAGAAACACCATTCACACACACATGCACTTACTCTTTCATCATTGCACCACCAATTCAACACATGCATTCACACACCAACAACCTAGCTCTTTTTCCATCATTATTTCATCCACATGCACTCTCAATCATAACAACCACATTCACTCTTAAACAATCACCCACATATTCTCCCATTCCCCCTATAAAAACCCATGCATTCATACACAAAAATCTCATCTCATTTTCATACACAACACATCACAAACACATCCAATCTTCCCTCATTGCCGTGAACTACCATTCCCTTATAATCCAAACACCACTCCTCATCCATTTCCATAATTCCCCAATCCATTCAACACACCAACAACATCCCTTAGACCTTGTGCTACGACGAAGAGGAAGATAAGAGGGCCTAAACGTTCATACAATTCAAGTTTGAGTTGTTGGAATGTTTAGGTGTTTCTTTGATTCTCTTTGTTTTGTACCATGAGGAACTTCCTCTCAGCTTCATTCCATTAGATACACTCTCCCATTTCTTAAAGGATTTCGACATCAGTTTTGCTTCAAGGGTTCTTTCTTCTTAATCCTATGTTCACTCATGTTATATATTTTTATGTCAAACCTTTTGTAAACATGAAGTGTAACTAATCTCTCTCTAGGGATTCGATGTAGCCTTGCAAGATTGCCATGTAGTTAATTCGGAATTCTCATTTAATCTATCTATTTCTTGTTTCATTCTCCGATTTAATTGTGACTTAGTGTGTTGATTTTAATGCTTGATCATCATTTGAATTAACCACAGGTTGTTTAGCCAAGATTAAAGCACACATCATGCATAATCTTGGTAGATATGTGAATGAATGAAGGGAATGTTTTGCAAACATCCTGCCGAGTGTTCCCTTTGGTTTTGTGAAAGTTTCTTGTGCACTACATAGTCTTGATTAGGAACCAAAGTTGCACATCACAATTAGGCTCATGATTAGAGACATTTGATCAAATCCACACATCATATGGCTGATCATATCTAAGTGAAACAAACCCAAGAAATAAGTAGAGGGATGAGTATAATCTGACTTAACAAGCATGGACTTGGCTTAGCAATGGTGAAATCGAATCTCTAGCTTCATCTCCATTTGTGCTATCTCTTTTTATTAGCTGTTGATTCATTCATTTTGTGTTTACTTCATTTCCTTATGCTTTAATTTACAATCTGTCATTTAGTTTAATCAAAACCTAAATCCCCCTTTACCTTATTGTTCAATTTAGTTAGAAATCAATTTAGTTTATGCTTTAAAGCATTTTGAGTCTTTGGTTTGTCTTAGTGTTTTAAAGTTTAGTTTTGCATTCTTTGAGTCTAGTATAGTGTTTTAGATTGTGTTTTTAGCGTTTTTGAGTCAAATCCAAGTGATTAACAATCCCTCCTAATCCCCGGTCCAGAACGATCCCTACTTACATACTTACTACAATTGTCAAAAAGAGGGTTTAATTTGTGTGCGTATAATTCTCGCATCAATTGTCCTCAATGTTTTAAGCATAGATTCACACAAAACATAAGTAAACACACAAAAAGCACTTAAACATACTAAACATGGCAGAATGTAATTAACAAAGAGAAGAGTTTAGGGACGCAAATCTGGTTATGGAGTGTAAATTCCCTCTTCTCCTTGGTGATTGCATTGAGGCTTTGATCTTTGTGATTCCACAGGCTTACTCTTGAACTGGTTTCCGCCCATCGTTGATTTTCCTTTGTGCTACTCTTGAACTGGGCAGCAGGATTCTTTTGGTCTTCCCCGAAGGTCTGAGCTTACTCCTTTGGTCTGTTTCTTTGTTCAATCTTTCCAATTCGTATTGAAAAGGGTTGGAGGATAACTCAGCCTAAGTTTGTCTCCACATGCTTCAATGTATCATTTTCACTTGCCTTATGATGCGAGATTTATGCGCACACAAATTAAACCCTCTTTTTGTCAATTGTAGTGAAGTGTATAAGTAGGGATCGTTCTGGACCGGGGATTAGGAGGGATTGTTAACCACTTGGATTTGACTCAAAAACGTAAAATAACAATATGAAACACTATACTAGACTCAAAGAATGCAAAACTAAACTTTAAAACACTAAGACAAACCAAAAGACTCAAAACAACACAAACACACTCAAATCTGCCTAAAAACCACTTTCTGGGCAGATTTGAGCACAAACACAAGTTTGGACGAAATTAAGTAATAACTTGACTCAAGAACGTAAAAACACAATATAAAACACTAAACTAACTCAAAGAATGTAAAACTAAACACTTAAAACATTAAAACAAACCAAAAGACTCAAACATCACCCAAAACACTCAAAACTGCCTTAAAATCACTTTCTGGGCAGTTTTGAGCACTTTGGTGAATCTGGACGAAATTGGGAAATAAAATGAATCAAAACACTTAAAAGCACAAACTAAATTGATTTCTAACTAAATTGGACATTAAAGTAAAGGGGGATTTAGATTTATACGAAAATTGAAATAACAAAACAAGTTAATAAACTAAACAGAATGTAAATATGGATTTGTGATAGAATAGAATGAATGGATGATAGAATGGCTAAGGGGTTCATCTCCATACATGTTATACTTGCATAATAAAATGATTTCCAATTGCATTTCAATAAACTATGATACTCAACACCCCAAGTTAACCGTGATGCACTAATTAACCTTCAAATCTTCCTAACGTTATTGAATTGGATGATGCATGCGACAATTCAAAACATTCCCCACAAGTCCTCAACATGAATGCATAGAAGAGGTACAAGCAAGAATCATTACGCTCTATGAAGATTATAAGTGTTGACGAGGCATTCGTTACTATGGATTGCATGAAACTTATGCCAAGAATTCATTTAACGCGATTGTTTATAAGCAACCTCCACTACTTGTGAATATAAGTTCATAACGATTAGGTGAAACTCACTTATATTCTAGCGTCATATTCATGCATGAAAATTAAGTGTGCACTCTCAATGAACATACATAAATAAGTTATCAATCAAACAGTTAAACGAATTGAACCACAACTTATGAAACGCAATTAGAAGTAATCAAATCAAAACGCAAGCATAAACATATATTTCAAATTACCCCCTAGCCAAGGGGGGTTTAGTTCCTCATGGTACAAAACAAAGAGAATCAAAGAAACACCTAAACATTCCAACAACTCAAACTTGAATTGTATGAACGTTTAGGCCCTCTTATCATCCATTCCTCATTCGTACAAAACAAAGAGCATTGAAATTAAACATTGAAATCAAAGAAACACCTAAACATTCCAACAACTCAAACTTGAATTGTATGAACGTTTAGGCACTCTTCTCTTCCTCTTCGTTGTGGCACAAGGTCTAAGGTGAGTTTGATGGTGTGAATGGTTTTTGGGGAGTGGTGGAGATATGGAAGAGGAGTGGTGGAAATGGAAGGATGGTGTTTGGATTCTAAGGGAAGACTCACGGCACAAAGGGGGTGGTTTGATGGTCTACATTTCTGCAATGGATGAGTTTATGGAAGAGTGTTTGGAATGGGTGAATTTTTGGCACAAAGGCCTTATTTCTGTGGTGAATGGATCCCCCCTCTTGTGGCTGCAATGAAGGGTTATTTATAGGTGAAATGAGGGGAACATGACAGCTAGGAGGGTGGTGGAAATCTGGAATGGTGATGGGAGATGCATGTGGCTGATTTATGCATGTGATTAAAGGGTGGAAATGCATGTGCTTTGAATAAGTGGCTGTATGTGCAAGGGGACAATCTGAAAATGAGATGGGAGATGCATGTGCACGGTTTTGGGAGAGAATGGGAGTGCATGTGGCTGCATTGTGGTGCAATGATGGTGTTTGTGTGAATGATGGCAGATTGTGTGGATGAATGATTATGGTCTTGTAAGGGTGGAAATGCATGTGGAGTGCATGGTTTTGCATGTGAATTAAAACTAGAGTGATGATGATGAATGCATGTGCAAAGGAAGTGGATTTTCTGCAAATGCAAGGTGAATGTGCATGGCTGAAAATGCATGTGAAAGCATGTGAATTAAATGGATGTGGGTGGAAATGTGGCTGCAATGATGAAAGAATAAAGGGTGCATGTGGGTTAATTAATTAAGTGTATGATATGATAAGTGAATGATATGATAAGTGGTGAATGATAAGTGGTGAATGATAAGTGATAAGTGATATGTGGTGATGATAAGTGATAAGTGATATGTGGTGATAAGTAATGATATGTGGGAGTGTGGCTGAAATGAAGGAGTGGAATGTTGGAATGTTATGCACGGCTAAGGAAATTGGAAAGGTTTAAATGTCCTAAAACTAAACGGAACAAGGTTCCAACACTTTGGTCTTCAATTAGGTCTTCAATTTCGTCCAACACTTTGGCGCCAAGCATAAGCTATCCATCCTTAGCCCAAAAGTGCTCCAAAAGTCTCCAAAATGCATCTTTTTGCTCCTTTAGCCCTTTGGACCTACAAACACACGAAAATAGCTTAAAAGACTAAAATAACTAAAGAAACATAACGTAAATGCACGAGAACAAGCCATTTAAGTCGCATGAATATGCTCCTATCACCTTACTCGCTCCCCTTTGCAGAAGTGGTCCCTTCTCTGGAAGTGTATCAACCGTTGAAGATGACTACTCGAGAGCAACGCTAGGTAAGCAATCAGGAATAGATTCCAGGCAGTTGGCTCCAGATCGGAAGACTGACTCCAAGTGCCGGCTGATTGCTTCTTTTACTTTGCCATGCGAGTAAGAACAAGGACAAAGAAAAAGACAGGGAAAGAGCATGATATGAGATACTTTTGCTTTTGACCTTGATGATATGAGATACCTTTGCTTTTGAAGAAGCGGTGAATGAATCAGCATACTTCAATCCGCCGTTTCCTCCTGGGTCATCTGTACTCCAGGCATCTGGTATCATCTTTGGGGAAGAAGAAAGAATTGAGTATTTCGAAAGGCTTTGCTGGGAGTGCACCCTCAGAGGTGAGGGAGAGTTGGGCATTTTTCTTCAGGTTTGCCTTGCCATAAAACACGAAGGTCGACATATATAGAGATAATATCAAGTGGTGGTATTGTTCTTTTACCCTTGTCGACAAACGTTTTGATCCCGCAAATCCGGCTTTTTGAAATAGTGGCGCCTCTTGGATTTCTGAACGACGCCCCTTCGATTTCTAAACGACGTCCCCTTTGCTTTCTGAACGACACGTAGTAGTGTGGATGCGGCTCCTTTTGACAAAGCTGCACGCGTTTTCTGAAAAGCAGAGAAAGCGTCGCCGAACTTTGCGCTTGTCGGCTAAAGATGTGTAGTTGCGATGATGGCCTCCACGTGTTGTCTGAAAAGAAGAAATCTTTTCACAAAGTTGAACGCGTCTTCTGAAAAGCCGAGAAAGCGTCGCCTAAATTACGCCGGAAATTCCGGCTTTTTGAATCGGTGGACGCGTCGCCTTGGCTTTTTATAGAGGTATCAATCACCGCTAACAAACACACTCTGAAGATTTCCCATTCTTGAAAATCTACTCCGACCCTTTGAGTATTAACTCCATCCACCTCTTCTCTTTGAACACTTTTGAAAAATGGCAAACCCATCGAACCTTAGCTTAGAATTAAGTCTCAGCAGTGATACGGGCGCGCCGCGTCAAGGTAACGTATGGCGCCCTTCTTTCTTATCTTCTAACGGTCTTTTTACAGGTGAAGACTCCGTGATGCAGGACGCCACAACAGCTACAATAGTAGCTAGGAACCTCCTCACTCCAAAAGATAGTAGGCTGCTGTCAGGATGGTCCGATGAGTTGGCCGTTCAAGAGTCCCTCGCACTTAGTGTTCAGTGTGCGAGTTCTGTGTCCAACATGGGCCAACGCCTGCTTGCCCGCTCCCGTCAGGTGGAATCATTGATGGCAGAGGTGGAAAGTCTTAAGCAGGAGATCCAGCAGCTTAAGTATGAGAATAGAAGTTTGCACGTGCTTGCAAACAACTATTCGACGGGCATGAAGAGGAAGCTTGATGAGCTGCAAGAGTCTGAAGGTCGGATTCAAAGCGACCGTCAGAGGTTTTCGGCTTATCTCCAGAGGCACCTTTTTCCTGGGTCATCCAGCGTTTGGCCAAGTATTGAGGCCTGGAATGCTCTAGCTCCGATGCCTCCCGCTCCGATGCCTTCCGCTCCTATGTCTTCTGCTCCGATGCCTTCCGTTCTTATGTCTTCTGTTCCTACGCCTTCCGCATCAAGAGTAAAGCCACGTAGTGGGGCCTCAAGCAAACAACCTCTGTGAAGGCTACATCTGCTTTATTTATTTATTTATTTTTTTATTTATTATTTTTTTTTTATTCTGAATCAATCGGCATGGAATTTATCTTTGAATGGGCGGTGATACTTGAAATGATCTGGTAATAGTTTAAATTCAAGATTGGATGCCTGAATCATTAACAACATATTAGTATAAAAGAAAGTTGAAATTCGAGGAGGCGGCTTACTTATGTGATCCAATAAGAACTCAAGAATAAACACCCCTTCGAAAGTTATGACTTGTCCCGTGTCATAAAATCCAACTTCTTTGGGAATTGTTGTCTCAAGTATATCTTCTTTGATGAATTCATGAAATTCCATACTTTGCACCTTTGGAAGTGCTTCCAAGATGCCTTTTTCACTTTCTTCTTCCTTGGAATTCATGAACCTGCAAGGAATAGGGATATTAGGTGGAATGGGGTTAGACCTAATTAAATTTGGAACAACCTTACTTGAATTAGATGGCGTAGAAGCAATAGGTGCCTCCGGCAAAGATGTTTCCACCTTTGCCGTGGGTTGGGTGTATTCCTCTTCCTTTTGATTTGATTTTGATGGTTGAGGGTCCGTTCCCACCTCCTTGTCACTTCTCAACATGATTTCCTTGGCAGTTTCAAATTCTCCCTTCGGATTTGCAATGGTTGAACTAGGGAGTTCGCCTTGGTCTCGAAACTGTCCTACGAACTCCGCGATCTGCCCAATTTGCTTTTCCAAGTGGTCCAACCTTTGTGGTGGCTGCATAGGCGTTGAATAGAACTCCTCATATGGCTGCCAATATCCTTCTTGTTGAGCCTCATTGTCTTGATTTTGTGAGCCCTGCACCAAACAAATTAATTCATTAAGCTTTTGATTATAATCTATCGACGAACTTGAGTTTGGTTGGGCATATTGAATATGAGGTTGTGGTGGCTGCCAATATCCTTCTTGTTGAACATGTTGAGGTTCCCACCACATAGAGTTTGAATGATCACTCCAATCCGAATTGTAAGTATTGGAAAACACGTTATTCCTTGATTGAAGATCAAATATATCAATGCGTTGAATTTGGGACCAGATGCGGGAATTATACGCACACAAATTAAACCCTCTTTTCGTCAAATTGTAGTATATGTATAAGTAGGGATCGTTCTAGACCGGGGATTAGGAGGGATTGTTAACCACTTGGATTTGACTCAAAAACGTAAAATAACAATATGAAACACTATACTAGACTCAAAGAATGCAAAACTAAACTTGAAAACACTAAGACAAACCAAAAGACTCAAAACAACACAAACACACTCAAATCTGCCTAAAAACCACTTTCTGGGCAGATTTGAGCACAAACACAAATTTGGACGAAATTAAGTAATAACTTGACTCAAGAACGTAAAAACACAATATAAAACACTAAACTAACTCAAAGAATGTAAAACTAAACACTTAAAACATTAAAACAAACCAAAAGACTCAAACATCACCCAAAACACTCAAAACTGCCTTAAAATCACTTTCTGGGCAGTTTTGAGCACTTTGGTGAATCTGGACGAAATTGGGAAATAAAATGAATCAAAACACTTAAAAGCACAAACTAAATTGATTTCTAACTAAATTGGACATTAAAGTAAAGGGGGATTTAGATTTATACGAAAATTGAAATAACAAAACAAGTTAATAAACTAAACAGATTGTAAAACGAACTTGATGGAATGGAATGAATGGATGATAGAATGGCTAAGGGGTTCATCTCCATACATGTTATACTTGCATAATAAAATGATTTCCAATTGCATTTCAATAAACTATGATACTCAACACCCCAAGTTAACCGTGATGCACTAATTAACCTTCAAATCTTCCTAACGTTATTGAATTGGATGATGCATGCGACAATTCAAAACATTCCCCACAAGTCCTCAACATGAATGCATAGAAGAGGTACAAGCAAGAATCATTACGCTCTATGAAAATTATAAGTGTTGACGAGGCATTCGTTAATCGCATGAAACTTATGCCAAGAATTCATTTAACGCGATTGTTTATAAGCAACCTCCACTACTTGTGAATATAAGTTCATAACGATTAGGTGAAACTCACTTATATTCTAGCGTCATATTCATGCATGAAAATTAAGTGTGCACTCTCAATGAACATACATAAATAAGTTATCAATCAAACAGTTAAACGAAGGATGGTGTTTGGATTCTAAGGGAGAGCACGGCACAAGGGAGTTTGATGGTCTACATTTCTGCAATGGATGAGTGTTTATGAATGGAATGGATGGACTTTGTGAAAGGCACGGTGATGCGAGCATTATACGCATACAAATTAAACCCTATTTGTGACAATTGTAGTAATGATGTAAGTAGGGATCGTTCTAACCGGGGATTAACTAGGGATGCTAAACACTTGACTTAAATAAATAAAACTAATTTTTAAAACACTAAGACAAACTTAAAAGACTCAAAACAAGTTCAAAAGACTCCAAATACTTTAAAAACATAAAATAAGACAAATCAAATGATTAAGACTTAACAAAATAAGGGGGGGAAGTTTGATTTGACGAAAATTGAAATAACAAAACAAGTTAATAAACTAAGCAAATTGTAAAACGAATAAACGTAAATATGAATGTGATGAAAATATGGATGATGGAATAGCCAAGGGGTTCTTCTCCACACATGTTACACTTGCAATACAAGATTGATTTTCGGTTGGTCTTTCGATAAATTATAAAACTCAATGCTCCAAGTTAATTAGGTTCGCTTAAATTAACTTTCAGATTTCCCTAGATTCATTGGATTGAATGGAATACGCATTACAACCAAATTATTCTTAATCAAAGTCCCTAACTATGGAATACGCATGATAGAGACATTCAACAAAGATCATTAAGTCCAACGGAAATCATAAACATTGACGAGGCATTCGTTACTATGGAATACGCATGAAACTTATGCCAAGAATTCGTTTAACGCGATTGTTTATAAGCGTCATATTCATGCATGAAAATTAAGCTTGCAATCTCAATGAACATACATAAATACGTTATCAATCAAACAGTTAAACGAATTGAATCCACAACTTATGAAATTCCAACCAAAAGTAATCAATTCATATTGCAAATATAAACATAGTTTCGAATCACCCCCTAGCTAAAGGGGGTTTAGTTCCTCATAACCTTGAAATCAAAGAGACAACTAAACATTCCAACAACTCAAACTTGAATTGTATGAACGTTTAGGCACTCTTCTCTTCCATTACAAAACAAAGAAAATTGAATTTAAACTTTGAAATCAAAGAAACACCTAAACATTCCAACAACTCAAACTTGAATTGTATGAACGTTTAGGCACTCTTCTTCTTCGTTATTATGGCACAAGGTCTAAGGGATGTTGTTGGTGTGTTGAATGGATTGGGGAATTATGGAAATGGATGAGGAAAGATAGAAAATGGAAAGAAACCCACGGCAAGGCTTGGAATTTCAAGATGTAAAGATGGTGTGTGTTTGTGTTGTGGTGTGAGAAATGGAGAGATATGTAATGGGGAGTGAATGAGAATGAATTGAGGTGTATTTATGAATGAGAATGCAAGGGTTTTTATAGGAGGAATGGAGGTGTGAATTAGTATTTGTTTAAGCATGCATGTGGATGGTTAATGATGAAAAACAACAAGGGAAGCATGTGAAAATGGAATTGCATGTGAAAGCCACGGCAAGAATGTTTTCTTGCTGAAAAATGCATGTGAATGCATGGCTTTTGCATGTGAAAGCCACGGCAATGATGTTTCCTTGCTGAAAAATGCATGTGAATGCATGGCTTTTGCATGTGAAAGCCACGGCAATGATGTTTCCTTGCTGAAAATTCATGTGAATGCATGGCTTGAATGATGAAGAATAAAGGGTGCATGAGTGAATGATTGAATGTGCATGTGTTTTAAAGAATGAATGGTGGTATAATGATGAAGTGTGATGAGTGATAAGTGTATGATATGTTGAGTGATAAGTGAATGGTTTGATAAGTGATAAATGAACTAGTTTAAAGGGCTAGGGTTTAAGTACATAGAATGGGCCTAAAATAGGTTGGTTTGTATGGCATAATGTGTTAAGCCCAAGGCAAGGTGAATGTAATTGGGTTAGGGCCATTGTTTTGTGTCTTCAAGTGCATACAAGGCCTTCAAATTCGTCCATCCTCTTGGCTCCATGGATAAGCTATCCAATCCATGCCCAAAAATGCTCCAAATGGCCTCAAAATGCACTTTCTTGCTCCCTAGGCCCTTAGAACCTGAAAACACACAAAAGAAGCATAAAGGACTAAAATAACGAGAGAAACATAACGTAAATGCACGAGAACAAGCCATTTAAGTCGCATGAATATGCTCCTATCAAATACCCCCACACTTAGCTTTTGCTAGTCCTCGAGCAAAACAGAATAAAAACAAATAAACAAAACGACACTAAACACGTAAAACACAACCTAAACCTTCCAACAACCGTCTTAGGGATTTCCAATGCACATGACATGTTAAAAATCATCATTCTCACAGATTTTAGTCATCTTCATACTTAAGTACATTCTTAATCATAGTTACCATATACTAGTTCACAATTAAGCATTTAAAACCATGTTTTGAATGTAGTAACATGCTTTAGATAATTTGCTCACTTTCTTTCAAGATATGCACTCAATTTTTACTCAGATTCTCTAACTACACACCCTAATCTAGTCATATGTGAGAAGATTGATGTAAACATGAAAACGACACTCACATATATGTATCACAAAGAACGCAAATTCTGGAGTTAATAATCAAGTTTAGATATGATCTCATGAATGGAATGCTACTACTTAGACGCGAGAACCAGTGACACCATAAGCTCATACCAAGTTCAAACTCCACAAATTGAAATACACAACACTCAAGATAGAAGTCAAGGGTTGTAACGGGGCTTGGGGTATGTGGATAACAAAGAAGGGATATGGAAAACAAAGGTTCTTAAAGAAATAGTGAGCAAAGCATTTGAATCAACTTAGAATTCACTTTTGAATGAAAACTCAACTTTTGAACAAAAAGGGAGAATTTAGACAATTTACGCCCAGAATTGGTGTTTTGGAACCTTTCTTCAATCACTTATTCTTTTCCCTTTTTTTTTTTTTTTTTTTTTTTTTTTTTTTTTTTGAATCTCAAAACAAAAACACTTAAACATTCTCTCCCCCACACTTATTTTCTTTCATAATGTAACTCAAAAGGAATTCAATTAAGTCATGCTCACTATCTTTTAAGAACAAGGGTAAGGACGGTCATATTCTAGGTTAGGCGAAGATAAAGTGGGTTAACAAAGAACATGGGTTAACATGGCTCAACGGGGGTAAAACTTACAACATATACGAAATGTGGGAAGCGAGGCTATTTGGCTATGGTGGCAACTACACAACTTCATCTTGATATATGTTATGCAAATCAATAACATGCTTTGAATGAAATGGGCATGAGTTCTAGCATTTGGAACTATATGATGAAACGCCTTCTAAGCAGTAACCAAGCAAAGAATAATGAGATCATGCAACGATTTTAGAAAACAAGAAATCACAGATTATACTCTCCAAAGAACGTTATAGGCTCAAGTCTATCAGGATTGTAGCATTTGTTTGAGTTCCTTCCTTCAGGCATGTTACAAAAACTAAATTTTCTTTTATGATTGCATGTGAAGTCATACATTATAACCATAACCAAGCATATACCAAGAGTAAATCAAACTTTTCTCTATGTTTATAACTCTTTTTAACAGTCATGTAATTACAAACCAAATCCTTATCATTGTGTTGGAAGGTATTCTAAGACACAAACACACACACAAAAACAACTCTTTTTGGGTTTTTCAAAATAATTTTTCAAATTTTTATGGGATTTTCGAATTTTTAAGACAAAACACACTAAAACAGTTTTTAAAACAGTGAGAAACAACATGTGAAGTGATAGGTGATAAAATCCAACGAATTTGTATCAAATATACTTAGTTACCCCCCCACACTTAAATCAAACATTGTCCTCAATGTTTTAAGCATAGATTCACACAAAGCATAAGTAAATACACAAAAAGCACTTAAACATACTAAACATGGCATAATATAATTAACAAAGAGAAGAGTTTAGGGACGCAAATCTGGTTATGGAGTGTAAATTCCATCTTCTCTTTGTTGATTGCAATGAGGCTTGATCTTGATGATTCCACAGGTTTACTCTCGAACTGGTTTCCGCCCATCGTTGATTTTCCTTTGTGCTACTCTTGAACTGGGCAGCAGGATTATTTTGGTCTTCCCCGAAGGTCTGAGCTTACCCCTTTGGTCTGTTTCTTTGTTCAATCTTTCCAATTCGTATTGAAAAGGGTTGGAGGATAACTCAGCCTATGTTTGTCTCCACATGCTTCAATGTATCATTTTCACTTGCCTTACTCGCTCCCCTTTGCAGAAGTGGTCCCTTCTCCGGAAGTGTATCAACCGTTGAAGATGACTACTCGAAAGCAACGCTAGGTAAGCAATCAGGAATAGATTCCAAGCAGTTGGCTCCAGATCGGAAGACTGACTCCAAGTGCCGGCTGATTGCTTCTTTTACTTTGCCATGCGAGTAAGAACAAGGACAAAGAAAAAGACAGGGAAAGAGCATGATATGAGATACTTTTGCTTTTGACCTTGATGATATGAGATACCTTTGCTTTTGAAGAAGCGGTGAATGAATCAGCACACTTCAATCCGCCGTTTCCTCCTGGGTCATCTGTACTCCAGGCATCTGGTATCATCTTTGGGGAAGAAGAAAGAATTGAGTATTTCGAAAGGCTTTGCTGGGAGTGCGCCCTCAAAGGTGAGGGGGAGTTGGGCATTTTCTTCAGGTTTGCCTTGCCATAAAAGACGAAGGTCGACATATATAGAGATAATATCAAGTGGTGGTACTGTTCTTTCACCCTTGTCGACAAATGTCTCTTCGATATCAGAACGACGCCTCTTCGATTTCTGAGCAGGCGCCCCTTCGATTTCTGAACGACGCCTCTTCTCTTTCTGAACGACACGTGGTAGTGCAGATGCGGCTCCTTTTGACAAAGCTGCACGCGTTTTCTGAAAAGCAGAGAAAGCGTCGCCGAACTTTGCGCTTGTCGGCTAAAGATGTGTAGTTGCGGTGATGGCCTCCACGTGTTGTCTGAAAAGAAGAAATCTTTTGACAAAGTTGAACGCGCCTTCTGAAAAGCCGAGAAAGCGTCGCCTAAATTACGCCGGAAATTCCGGCTTCTTGAATCGGTGGACGCGTTGCCTTGGCTTTTATAGAGCTATCGATCACCACAACAAACACACTCTGAAGAATTCCCATTCTTGAAAATCGACTCCGGCCCTTTGAGAATTAACTCCATCCCTTCTCTTTGAACACTTTTGAAAAATGGCAAACTCATCGAACCTTAGCTTGGAATTGAGCCTTAGCAGTGATACGGGCGCGCCGCGTCAAGGTAACGTATGGCGCCCTTCTTTCTTCTCTTCTAACGGTCCTCTCACAGGTGAAGACTCCGTGATGCAGGACACCACAACAGCTACAATAGTAGCTAGGAACCTCCTCACTCCAAAAGATAGTAGGCTGTTGTCAGGACGGTCCGATGAGTTGGCCGTTCAAGAGTCCCTCGCACTTAGTGTTCAGTGTGCGAGTTCTGTGTCCAACATGGGCCAACGCCTGCTTGCCCGCTCCCGTCAGGTGGAATCATTGATGGCAGAGGTGGAAAGTCTCAAACAGGAGATCCAGCAGCTGAAGTATGAGAATAGAAGTTTGCACGTGCTTGCAAACAACTATTCGTCGGGCATGAAGAGGAAGCTTGATGAGCTGCAAGAGTCTGAAGGTCGGATTCACAGTGACCGTCAAAGGTTTTCGTCTTTCCTCCAGAGGCACCTTTTTCCTGGCTCATCCAGCGCTTGGCCAAGTATTGAGGCCTGGAATGCTCTATCTTCGATGCCTCCCGCTCCGATGCCTTCTGCTCCTACGCCTTCCGCTCCTACGCCTTCCGCTCCAAGAGTAAAGCCACGTAGTGGGGCCTCAAGCAAACAACCTTTATGAAGCACCATCTTTCTTTGTTTAGCAGTGCCTATCAATAAATCAAACATTTTCTCAATGTTACAATCATAGACTCACACAATTAATAAACAAACAAACAATAATAACTAAACAACCTAACAAGGCAGAAACGAAATAGCAACAAAGAAAAAAAAAAATTTTTTTTATTTTATTTTATTTTATTTTTTTTTTATCACCAAGACACTATAAAACACACTAAAACACTCTAAAAATGCTTAAAACAGCAAGAAACAACATTCTAAGTGATAGGTGAATAAATCCCACGAAATTCATGCAAATACAAATTGTTTACCCCCCCATACTTAAATCAAACTTTGTCCTCAATGTTTTAAGCAGAAAGTCACAACAGAGCAAGCAAATAAACAAATACGAGAAAGAAAGCAAAGTAAAGGCAGTAAAGAAAAAGAAAGGAATAAAAATAAGTCTCTTAAAAGGGGTTTCCAAGTTCTTCTCTATTCGGATGCATGGGTTGCCTCCCACGAAGCGCTTTCTTTTACGTCTTGCAGCCGGACGGTACCTCCGTTTAAGCTTGACTAGGTTCCACGGCATGGAGGGGTACCTCCTCCATGACATGCTCCTCAAACGTCTCGTAATAGGGCTTCAATCGATGCCCATTCACTTTGAATTCTTGCTGCGTCCTTGAACTTTTGATTTGCACTGCACCATGAGGGAAAGCATTAGTAACAACAAACGGGCCAATCCATTTGGAACGCAACTTACCAGGAAACAAACGTAGGCGAGAGTTAAAAAGTAACACTTTCTGCCCAACTGTGAAGTTCTTGGTTCGAATCATTTTATCATGGAATGCTTTGGTCTTGGCTTTGTACATCCGGGCATTCTCATAGGCTTCATTCCGAATCTCCTCAAGTTCATTCAATTGGAGCTTCCTATGAACTCCCGCTGCATCTATGTCCATGTTGAAAATCTTCACGGCCCAATGTGCCTTGTGCTCTAACTCTACGGGCAAATGACATGGCTTACCATAGACGAGCCGAAAAGGTGACATCCCAATGGGTGTTTTGTATGCCGTACGATATGCCCACAGTGCATCATCTAAACGTAAGCTCCAATCCCTCCTTGTTGGTCCAACGGTCTTCTCCAAAATTTGTTTGATTTCTCGGTTAGACACCTCGGCTTGGCCATTTGTTTGAGGATGGTAAGGTGTGGAGACCTTATGGTTGACATGGTACTTTCTTAGCAACGCCTCAATGGTCCGATTGCAAAAGTGAGACCCTCCATCACTTATGATTACTCTCGGCATTCCAAACCTAGCAAAAATGTTAGTTTTCACGAAATCTGCAACCACCTTAGAATCGTTAGTACGGGTAGCTTTTGCTTCCACCCATTTAGAAACATAATCAACGGCTAGCAAGATATAAGTGAAACCATAAGATGGAGGGAAAGGGCCCATGAAATCAATGCCCCAAACATCAAAAATTTCAACATTAAAGACAGGGGTTTGCGGCATTTGGTCCTTGGTACCTATGTTACCCATTCGTTGGCAACGATCACAAGACATACAAAAGGTTCTAGCATCCCTAAATATAGTCGGCCAATAAAAACCACACTCTAGAACCTTGAGGGCAGTGCGTTGTGTGCCAAAATGACCACCACATGCATATGTGTGACAAAAGCTTAGAATTGAGTGAAATTCAGAATCATGCACACATCTACGTACAATTTGATCTGAGCAATACTTCCACAAATACGAGTCATCCCAAACATAGAAACGTGCATCATTTTTAAGCTTATCACGTTGGTGCTTGTTTAGTTCATTTGGAAATTGTTTAGCCACCAAGTAATTCACTAAATCTGCATACCATGGTTCACTTACCTCAATGGATAGCAGCTGCTCATCGGGAAAAGTTTCAGGGATAGGTACGGCATGTTCATGCTCCTCGTGGATCATTCGGCTTAAATGGTCAGCCACTACATTCTCGCTTCCTTTCTTATCCCGGATTTCAATATCAAATTCTTGAAGAAGAAGAATCTAACGGATAAGCCTCGGCTTTGCTTCCTTTTTCGTGAGCAAGTACCTCAAAGCTGCATGATCAGAATAAACGATTACTTTAGTACCAATTAAATATGAACGGAATTTATCTAAAGCAAAAACCACAGCTAGAAGTTCTTTTTCCGTCGTGGAGTAATTCAATTGGGCATCATTGAGAGTCCGAGAGGCATAGTATATGACATGCGGCCGCTTGTCTCTTCTTTGTCCTAGAACAGCTCCTAATGCATAGTCGGATGCATCGCACATGAGCTCGAACGGAAGGCTCCAATCTGGAGGTACAATAATGGGGGCCGAGACTAGCTTCTCCTTGAGTTGGTTAAATGCCGAATTACACTCTTCATCAAACTTGAATGGCACATCTTTTTGAAGCAATCGGCAAAGAGGGTTGGACATCTTGGAGAAGTCCTTGATAAAACGCCTATAGAACCCTGCATGGCCAAGAAACGAACGTACCTCTCTAACCGAAGTAGGAGAGGGTAAGTGACGTACAAGGTCTATTTTCGATTTATCTACTTCAATTCCTTTTTCTGAAACAATATGTCCTAAAACTATACCTTGTTTCACCATAAAGTGACATTTCTCCCAATTCAAGACAAGGTTAGTTTCAACACATCGTTTCAAAATTAAGGTCAGATTATCCAAGCAATTATCAAATGAACTCCCAAATACACTGAAATCATCCATGAAAACCTCAATGATCTTTTCAACAAAATCGGAAAATATACTTACCATACACCTTTGGAAAGTGGCCGGTGCGTTGCATAAGCCAAATGGCATGCGACGATAAGCAAATGTTCCAAAGGGACATGTGAATGTGGTCTTCTCTTGATCATCCGGGGCTATCACAATTTGGTTATATCCAGAGTATCCATCAAGAAAACAGTAAAAAGCATGACCGGCTAACCTTTCGAGCATCTGGTCGATGAATGGCAAAGGAAAGTGATCTTTCCTAGTCATGGCATTTAGCTTCCGGTAATCGATACATACTCGCCATCCAGTCTGAATGCGTGTAGGCACGAGCTCATTCTCATCATTCTTGATAACAGTTACTCCGGACTTCTTGGGAACGACTTGAACTGGAGAGACCCAATGGCTATCGGAGATAGGGTAGATCACTCCGCAATCCAAAAGTTTGATTATTTCCTTCTTCACCACTTCCATCATCGGAGGGTTGAGACGGCGTTGAGCCTCTCGAGTTGGTTTAGCCCCCTCCTCAAGAAGTATACGGTGCATGCATGTGGTAGGGCTTATTCCTTTAATGTCGGCCAAAGTCCACCCTATGGCCGTTTTGTGCTCTCGCAGCACCCTCACAAGCTTCTCCTCCTCCATTACCGTGAGACTTGATGAAATGATGACGGGCAATGTTTCGCCTTCTCCCAAAAACACATACTTCAAATGGTCCGGCAACGGCTTAAGTTCAAGCGATGGTGCCTGAACAACAGAAGGTAGCATCTTAGTGGAAACTGAATTTGAAAGTGAGAGTGGAACCTTACCATATTGTTGTGGCAATGACTCAAGGGCTGCCACAACCTCAATTATTTCTTCACTAGAACCCATTGCAAAGAATTCCTCCTCCATGCCGTGGCCTTGCATTGGCCCAAATCCTTCATTTTTGCGCTCTATGGCCTTAGTGATGGTTGTTTCCAAGGCGTCCTCGTTCAATTCTTCAAGGTATACCTGCGCCAAAGAATCGATAACATCAATGGAAAAACAAGAATGGTCATCAACGGGATATCTCATAGTTTCAGAAATATTAAAATCAATCACTTCCCCATCGAATTCCATTGTCAAGGTGCCTTTGTATACATCAATCTTCGTTCGGGCCGTCTTCATGAATGGCCTACCAAGGAGAATCGGCAAAGATGTAGAATGGGCTGAATCCTCCATGTCTAGGACGTAGAAATGAGCCGGAAAAATTAAATGGTTCACCTGCACAAGCACATCTTCCAAAACTCCTTTTGGATACGCGTTAGAACGATCGGCCAATTGTATAATTACACCATCTTGTTTTAATTCACCCAAATTCATAGATGCATAAATAGAATAAGGCATGACATTTATGGATGCACCTAAATCAAGCATGGCATGTTCAAAACGATTATGTCCAATCACACAAGGAATCGTGAAACTACCGGGGTCTTTGCACTTGGTAGGCAGTTTACGTTGCAAAACAGCGGACACATTCTCGCTTACCTTCACTACCTCTTTGTTTGCCCTTCTTCTCTTTGTATTGCATAGGTCCTTGAGGAATTTAGCATACTTTGGAACCTGTTTGATTGCATCGAGAAGCGGTATGTTCACTTGCACCTTCCGGAACGTTTCAAGAATGTCCTTCTCGCTTTCTTCCTTTTTTTCTTGCATGAACCTGCGAGGAAAAGGTACATTGGGCAGATTAGGACGTGAAGTACATGAATTTGAACTTAAATTACCTGATTTGGCCGAGTTAGGGTGATCTGCCTCAGGTTGTGTCGTCTCTTCATCTACTTTCTGGGTAGATTTGGGATTGTTTGGCTCGGTCCCAACTTCTTTTCCACCCCTTAGGGTGATGGCCTTGGCGGATTCGAATCCTCCCTTTGGATTGACTGTGGTTGAGCTAGGAAGCTTTCCTTGCTCTCTAATCTGTCCAAGGAACTCAGAAATCTGCCCTATTTGTTTCTTCATATCCATCATCTCCTTTTCGTTATTTTCTATCCGGTTGTTTTGATTTTGCAACCCCTGCGAAATAGAGGTTAGTAATTGCATAGCTTGATTACTTTCCAAAGATGTACCTGAATGAGATGATGCCGAAGGTTGTTGGGATTGTTGGGGTGCATACGGCTTGGAATAAAAACCAGGGGGGTTTGGCCTAAATCCTCCTTGTTGGGCAGCTTGTTGTGGCTCCCTCCATTTGAAGTTTGGATGGTCCCTCCATCCTGGATTATATGTGTTAGAATATGGATCGTTCCTTGGTTGGTTTTGATTCCCATAGCCCATGGCATTGGCAGATTCCCACCCACCATTCTCGATTAGTTGAGGGCACTTGTCGGATGGATGCCCTTGAATTGAGCACACGCCACAAACTTGGTGTTCTTGTGCTTTTGGACCAATCACAACCTGAGAAACAAGAGAAGTAAGATTAGCAAGTTGTGATTGAATTTCAGAAATAGCACTCACCTCATTTACACTTTGTTGCCGTGGTGCTTCCCTTTGGCCCACTCCTTCATATTGTTGGGCGTTGAGCGCTCGGTTGGCTATGAGATTCTTGGCATCCCTTGGTGTTTTGTCCACCAATGCTCCTCCCGCTGATGCATCAAGCATTTGACGTTCGATAGGAAGGAGGCCCTCATAGAAATATTGAAGGAGAAGTTCCTCCTTCATTTGATGTTGAGGACATGAAGCTACAAGGCCCTTGAAGCGCTCATAATAAGCCGGGAATGTCTCACCATGATTCTGTTGAATACCACTAATTTTCTTCCGTAGGAGAATCACTCTCGAAGTAGGGAAGAATTTCTCCAAGAAAGCACACTTCATACTCTCCCACGAAGCCACAGTTCCCGGGGCTAGTTCGTAGAGCCAATCTTTGGCCTTGTCCATAAGTGAAAATGGAAAGGCCTTCATCTTCAATATACTCCCATCCACATTGACGGGGGTCATGCTCGAACAAACCACCTCGAACTCCTTCAAGTGTTTGTTGGGGTCTTCCATAGACAAGCCATGGAACTTCGGAATATGGTGTAACAAACTGGATTTGAGTTCAAATTCATCGGTCTTGCCTTGGGCAGCCGCGGGGTATTGAATGCAAAGAGGGTCTGCATTGGCCAAACCCGAGGCCGAAAGCTCCTTGATGGTTCTATTATCTGCTGCCATGGCTTGTTCTTCTTCAAAAATCTGATCCGTGGGCTTTTTTTCTACACCTACTTCGTCTTCTTCAAGCCCAGGTTGTGGTGGAGGTTGTGGTGGCTCTTGTTGACTCCTCGTTCTCCTCAAAGTGCGTTCAAAATCACCGTCAAAGTCGGAGATGTTCTCTATAATAGGACGAGAGCTACGAGTCATACACAGTACCTAAAAAAAAAAAAAAAAAAAAAAAAAAAAAAAAACAAGGAAACAAACAAACTAAGAATATGAAATAAGAATGCACGACAAACAAAATATAAAAATAAAGACAAGGGATTAGCAACTTTGCTAATCCCCGGCAACGGCGCCAAAATTTGATGCGAGCATTATACGCATACAAATTAAACCCTATTTGTGACAATTGTAGTAATGATGTAAGTAGGGATCGTTCTAACCGGGGATTAACTAGGGATGCTAAACACTTGACTTAAATAAATAAAACTAATTTTTAAAACACTAAGACAAACTTAAAAGACTCAAAACAAGTTCAAAAGACTCCAAATACTTTAAAAACATAAAATAAGACAAATCAAATGATTAAGACTTAACAAAATAAGGGGGGGGAAGTTTGATTTGACGAAAATTGAAATAACAAAACAAGTTAATAAACTAAGCAAATTGTAAAACGAATAAACGTAAATATGAATGTGATGAAAATATGGATGATGGAATAGCCAAGGGGTTCTTCTCCACACATGTTACACTTGCAATACAAGATTGATTTTCGGTTGGTCTTTCGATAAATTATAAAACTCAATGCTCCAAGTTAATTAGGTTCGCTTAAATTAACTTTCAGATTTCCCTAGATTCATTGGATTGAATGGAATACGCATTACAACCAAATTATTCTTAATCAAAGTCCCTAACTATGGAATACGCATGATAGAGACATTCAACAAAGATCATTAAGTCCAACGGAAATCATAAACATTGACGAGGCATTCGTTACTATGGAATACGCATGAAACTTATGCCAAGAATTCGTTTAACGCGATTGTTTATAAGCGTCATATTCATGCATGAAAATTAAGCTTGCAATCTCAATGAACATACATAAATACGTTATCAATCAAACAGTTAAACGAATTGAATCCACAACTTATGAAATTCCAACCAAAAGTAATCAATTCATATTGCAAATATAAACATAGTTTCGAATCACCCCCTAGCTAAAGGGGGTTTAGTTCCTCATAACCTTGAAATCAAAGAGACAACTAAACATTCCAACAACTCAAACTTGAATTGTATGAACGTTTAGGCACTCTTCTCTTCCATTACAAAACAAAGAAAATTGAATTTAAACTTTGAAATCAAAGAAACACCTAAACATTCCAACAACTCAAACTTGAATTGTATGAACGTTTAGGCACTCTTCTTCTTCGTTATTATGGCACAAGGTCTAAGGGATGTTGTTGGTGTGTTGAATGGATTGGGGAATTATGGAAATGGATGAGGAAAGATAGAAAATGGAAAGAAACCCACGGCAAGGCTTGGAATTTCAAGATGTAAAGATGGTGTGTGTTTGTGTTGTGGTGTGAGAAATGGAGAGATATGTAATGGGGAGTGAATGAGAATGAATTGAGGTGTATTTATGAATGAGAATGCAAGGGTTTTTATAGGAGGAATGGAGGTGTGAATTAGTATTTGTTTAAGCATGCATGTGGATGGTTAATGATGAAAAACAACAAGGGAAGCATGTGAAAATGGAATTGCATGTGAAAGCCACGGCAAGAATGTTTTCTTGCTGAAAAATGCATGTGAATGCATGGCTTTTGCATGTGAAAGCCACGGCAATGATGTTTCCTTGCTGAAAAATGCATGTGAATGCATGGCTTTTGCATGTGAAAGCCACGGCAATGATGTTTCCTTGCTGAAAATTCATGTGAATGCATGGCTTGAATGATGAAGAATAAAGGGTGCATGAGTGAATGATTGAATGTGCATGTGTTTTAAAGAATGAATGGTGGTATAATGATGAAGTGTGATGAGTGATAAGTGTATGATATGTTGAGTGATAAGTGAATGGTTTGATAAGTGATAAATGAACTAGTTTAAAGGGCTAGGGTTTAAGTACATAGAATGGGCCTAAAATAGGTTGGTTTGTATGGCATAATGTGTTAAGCCCAAGGCAAGGTGAATGTAATTGGGTTAGGGCCATTGTTTTGTGTCTTCAAGTGCATACAAGGCCTTCAAATTCGTCCATCCTCTTGGCTCCATGGATAAGCTATCCAATCCATGCCCAAAAATGCTCCAAATGGCCTCAAAATGCACTTTCTTGCTCCCTAGGCCCTTAGAACCTGAAAACACACAAAAGAAGCATAAAGGACTAAAATAACAAGAGAAACATAACGTAAATGCACGAGAACAAGCCATTTAAGTCGCATGAATATGCTCCTATCACACGGCCCCAAGGGACCAATTTCTGTTGTGAAATGAATTGTGTATGAGAATGAATGCAATGGATGCTTTTTTATAGGTGAAATGGGGGGAACATGACAGCTAGGTTATGATGATGAATGCATGTGCAAAGTTGGTTGAATGATTATGAGTGCATGTGGCTGAAATAGCATGTGGAATGGCTGGAAATGCAAGGAGAATGCATGTGCACGGTTTTGGGAGAGAATGGGAGTGCAAGTGGCTGAAATGTTAGAGGAACAAGTGCATGTGGCTGCATTGTGGTGCAATGATGGAGGAACAATCTGAAAATGCAAGGTATGGCTGGAATGATTGTGTTTGTTTGAATGTGCATGTGATTAAATTAAAGGATGCAAAGTAAATAAATAATGAATGCATGTGTTGAATTATGAAGATGCATGTGCAATGAAGTGGAATGACAATCTGAAATGGGATAGGTACCCACGGCAATGATGATTTCTGGTGGTGTTTGGGTGTATGTTTGAATGGTGCATGTGGGTGAAGGTGTGGCTGCATGTTTGAATGATTAAAGGGACATGTGGGGGTGGAAATGATGAATGAAATGCATGTGAATGACAGCTAGATATGTTGATGAATGCATGTGACTTGTTTGTGGTGAGTGAAAATGCAATCTGAAATGGGAGAGCATGTGGATTAAAGGGGGAATGGTGGCTGCAAAGTGAATGAATAATGAAATGGGAAAGCATGTGCAAGGTTTTGGTGTGAATGATTGAATGTGCATGTGGCTGCAATGGATTAGGAATCCTTCAATTTCGTCCATCCTCTTGGCTCCAAGCATATGATATCCATTCCAATCTCTAATTTGCTCCAAAAGGCTCCAAAAGGCATCCTTTTGCATACTTTGCCCTTAGAACCTACAAACACACGAAAATAGCTTAAAGTACTAAAATAACTAAAGAAACATAAGGTAAATGCACGAGAACAAGCCATTTAAGTCGCATGAATATGCTCCTATCAGGACCTTTCCATGAGCTGTGACAAAAGAGAAGCATTATCAAGTGCCATGTTGTTCTTCTCTAGTACTTGAATTCAACAAACAAAACACAATTCAAAAACTAAAACTAAAATACATAATAGAAACGAACAATCCAAGAGATTAGCAAATTTGCTAATCCCCGGCAACGGCGCCAAAATTTGATGCGAGAATTATACGCACACAAATTAAACCCTCTTTTTGTCAATTGTAGTATAAGTATAAGTAGGGATCGTTCTGGACCGGGGATTAGGAGGGATTGTTAATCACTTGGATTTGACTCAAAAACGTAAAAACACAATATAAAACACTATACTAGACTCAAAGAATGCAAAACTAAACTTTAAAACTCTAAAACAAACCAAAAGACTCAAACATCACCCAAAACACTCAAAACTGCCTTAAAATCACTTTCTGGGCAGTTTTGAGCACTTTGGTGAATTTGGACGAATTTATGTAACAAATTTAATCACAACACTTATAAACACAAACTAAATGTAATTCTAACTAATCTAACACTTTAAAATAAATGGGGGATTGGTTTTGACGAATTTAAACTAAAAGAACAGATTGTAAGTAAAAACAGATAGTAAAGATGAATGGAATGAATGGATGATAGAATGGCTAAGGGGTTCATCTCCATACATGTTATACTTGCATAATAAACGATTTCCAATTGCATTTCAACAAATCATTAATTCTCAACACCCCAAGTTAACCGTGATGCACTAATTAACCTTCAAATCTTCCTAACGTTATTGAATTGGATGATTGCATATGACAACCCAAAACATTCCCCACAAGTCCCCTATATGATTGCATAATAGAGATACAAGCAAGAATCATTACGCTCTATGAAAATTATAAGTGTTGACGGGGCATTCGTTACTATGATTGCATGAAACTTATGCTAAGAATTTATTTAACGCGATTGTTTATAACTATTAGGTAAAACTCACTTATATTCTAGCGTCATATTCATGCATGAAAATTAAGCGTGCACTCTCAATAAACATACATAAATAGGTTATCAATAAAACAGTTAAACAAATTGAATTCACAACTTATGAAACGTAATTAGAAGTAATCAAATCAAAATGCAAGTATAAACATATATTTCGAATCACCCCCTAGCTAAGGGGGGTTTAGTTCTTCATAACATTGAAATCAAAGAAACACCTAAACATTCCAACAACTCAAACTTGAATTGTATGAACGTTTAAGCACTCTTTTCTTCCATTCCTCAAACATACAAAACAAAGAGAATTGAATTTAAACATTGAAATCAAAGAAACACCTAAACATTCCAACAACTCAAACTTGAATTGTATGAACGTTTAGGCCCTCTTCTCTTCCTCTTCGTTGTAGCACAAGGTCTAAGGATAATTTGATGGTGTGAATGGTTTGGGGAGTGGTTGGAGTGGCTGCAATGGAGGAGAAAAGTGTTTTGGTTGCTGCTGCAAGGGTGTGGAGAGGTTTTGACGAATTTCTGGAATATGGAAGAGTTAATGAGAATGAATGAATGTTGTGTGAAGTGTGTATGGTATTTATAGGGAGAAAGAGAGGGAACATGACAGCTAGGAACTTGGTGGAAATCTGAAATGGTGATGGGAGATGCATGTGGCTGATTTATGCATGTTATTAAAGGGTGGGAATGCATGTGCTTTGACAGAAATGAAAGGGAATGCATGTGCAATGAGTGTGGAGTGAATGATTGAATGCATGTGGCTGATTTATGAAGAGTGAATGCATGTGGCTGATAGGTATGAATGATTATTGTTGCATGTGGGTGGAAATGCATGTGTGAATGCATGTGCAAAGCTGGAAATGCATGTGGAATTAAAACTAGAGTGAATGATGATGAATTGATAGGAGCATATTCATGCAACTTAAATGGCTTGTTCTCGTGCATTTACGTTATGTTTCTTTAGTTATTTTAGTCCTTTAAGCTATTTTCGTGTGTTTGTAGGTCCAAAGGGCTAAAGGAGCAAAAAGATGCATTTTGGAGACTTTTGGAGCACTTTTGGGCTAAGGATGGATAGCTTATGCTTGGCGCCAAAATGTTGGACGAAATTGAAGACCAAAGTGTTGGAACCTTGTTCCCTTTAGTTTTAGGACATTTAAACATTTCCAATTCCCTTATGCCGTGCATCTCCACCTTTCTCCCAAAACCATACACATGCATTCATTATTCATTCCCTCACATGCTCCCATTACTTATCATCACCACTTATCACTTATCATAACCACATATCATATCACTTATCATCACCACTTATCACTTATCATAACCACATATCATATCACTTATCACTTATCACTTATCACTTATCATCATCACTTATCACTTAACATGCACCCATCACCTAACACAAAACCTTGCAGCCACATGCATTCCCCTTTTGCACATGCTTTCCCATTTCATTATTCATTCACCTTAATCATTCCCTCACATGTTTTCCCAACCCATTGCAGCACATGCACATTCACCCTTCATTATTTCCATCCACATGCATTTATCATCATTCACCCAAGCTTTAATTCACATGCAAACACATTCATATCAGCCACATGCATCTCCCATCTCATTTCCAGATTGTCCCCTTGCACATGCAGGCACTTATTCAAAGCACATGCATTTCCACCCTTTAATCACATGCATAAATCAGCCACATGCATCTCCCATCACCATTCCAGATTTCCACCACCCTCCTAGCTGTTATGTTCCCCCCATTTCACCTATAAATAACCCTTCATTGCAGCCACAAGGAGGGGGGATCCATTCACCACAGAAATAAGGCCTTTGTGCCAGAAATTCACCCATTCCAAACACTCTTCCATAAACTCATCCATTGCAGAAATGTAGACCATCAAACCACCCCCTTTGTGTCGTGAGTCTTCCCTACAAATCCAAACACCATCCTTCCATTCCTCCACCACTACCCAAACCATTCACACCATCAAACTATCCTTAGACCTTGTGCTACAACGAAGAGGAAGATAAGAGTGCCTAAACGTTCATACAATTCAAGTTTGAGTTGTTGGAATGTTTAGGTGTTTCTTTGATTTCTATGTTTAATTTCAATACTCTTTGTTTTGTACAAATGAGGCATGGAAGAGAAGAGTGCCTAAACGTTCATACAATTCAAGTTTGAGTTGTTGGAATGTTTAGGTGTTTCTTTGATTCTCTTTGTTTTGTATCATAAGGAACTAAACTCCCCCTTGGTTGGGGGGTGATTCGAATATATGTTTATGCTTGCATTTTGATTTGATTACTTCTAATTGCATTTCATAAGTTGTGATTCAATTTGTTTAACCGTTTTATTGATAACTTATTTATGTATGTTTATTGAGAGTGCACGCTTAATTTTCATGCATGAATATGACGCTAGAATATAAGTGAGTTTCACCTAATAGTTACGAACTTATATTCATAAGTAGTGGAGGTTGCTTATAAACAATCGCGTTAAACGAATTCTTGGCAAGAGTTTCATGCATTCATAGTAACGAATGCCTCGTCAACACTTATAATTTTCATAGAGCGTAATGATTCTTGCTTGTACCTCTTCTATGCATTCATGTTGAGGACTTGTGGGGAATGTTTTGAATTGTCGCATGCATCATCCAATTCAATAACGTTAGGAAGATTTGAAGGTTAATTAGTGCATCACGGTTAACTTGGGGTGTTGAGAATTCTTGGTTTATTGAAATGCAATTGGAAATCATTTATTATGCAAGTATAACATGTATGGAGATGAACCCCTTGGCTAGCATCCATCCATTCATTCCATTTCATCACATTCATATATACTATCTGTCTTAATTCGAATCTGTACATTTTATTTAATTTCGTATAAAACTCAATCCCCCTTTACTTTATTGTCCAATTTAGTAGAAAGTGTTTTAGTTTATGTTTATAAGTGTTTTGATTCATTTTGTTACATAATTTCGTCCAAATTCACCAAAGTGCTCAAAACTGCCCAGAAAGTGATTTTAAGGCAGTTTTGAGTGTTTTGGGTGATGTTTGAGTCTTTTGGTTTGTTTTAATGTTTTAAGTGTTTAGTTTTACATTCTTTGAGTTAGTTTAGTGTTTTATATTGTGTTTTTACGTTCTTGAGTCAAGTTATTACTTAATTTCGTCCAAATTTGTGTTTGTGCTCAAATCTGCCCAGAAAGTGGTTTTTAGGCAGATTTGAGTGTGTTTGTGTTGTTTTGAGTCTTTTGGTTTGTCTTAGTGTTTTCAAGTTTAGTTTTGCATTCTTTGAGTCTAGTATAGTGTTTCATATTGTTATTTTACGTTTTTGAGTCAAATCCAAGTGGTTAACAATCCCTCCTAATCCCCGGTCTAGAACGATCCCTACTTATACATATACTACAATTTGACGAAAAGAGGGTTTAATTTGTGTGCGTATAAATCTCGCATCAAATTTTGGCGCCGTTGCCGGGGATTAGAAAATTTGCTAATCCCTTGGATTGTTTTAGTTTCGTTTGTTTTTATTTTATTCCAGATTCTTATCGTGTTTTGTTTCTTGTTTTAGGTTCTAGTTCATGACTCGGAGTTCTCATCCGATTCGTGAACATATCCTGGAGTGATTGGGTTCTTCGTCCGGCTGCAAGACATAAAAGAAAGCGCTACTTGGGAGGCAACCCAATGCACCGAATAAAACAAAGCATGTTGGAAAAAAAAAAAAAAAAAAAAAAAAAAAAAAAACATGGCAGAACAATGGAGGCTTCACAAAGGTTGTTTACGTGAAGCCCCACTACGAGGCGTCGGAGCAGAAGGCATCGGAGCGGAAGGCATCGGAGCGGAAGGCGTCGGAGCGGAAGGCATCGAAACGGAAGGCATCGGAGCGGAAGGCATCGGAGCGGGAGGCATCGAAGATAGAGCATTCCAGGCCTCAATACTTGGCCAATCGTTGGATGAGCCAGGAAAAAGGTGCCTCTGGAGGAAAGAAGAAAACCTTTGACGGTCACTGTGAATCCGACCTTCAGACTCTTGCAGCTCATCAAGCTTCCTCTTCATGCCCGTCGAATAGTTGTTGGCAAGCACGTGCAAACTTCTATTCTCGTACTTAAGCTGCTGGATCTCTTGCTTAAGACTTTCTACCTCTGCCATCAATGATTCCACCTGACGGGAGCGGGCAAGCAGGCATTGGCCCATGTTGGACACAGAACTCGCACACTGAACACTAAGTGCGAGGGACTCTTGAACGGCCAACTCATCGGACCGTCCTAACAGCAGCCTACTATCTTTTGGAGTAAGGAGGTTCCTAGCTACTATTGTAGCTGTTGTGGCGTCCTGCATCACGGAGTCTTCACCTGTGAGAGGACCGTTAGAAGATAAGAAAGAAGGGCGCCATACGTTACCTTGACGCGGAGCGCCCGTATCACTGCTAAGGCTCAATTCCAAGCTAAGGTTCGATGAGTTTGCCATTTTTTCAAAAGTGTTCAAAGAGAAGGGATGAAGTTAAATTTCAAAGGGCCGGAGTCGATTGTCAAGAATGGGAAATCTTCAGAGTGTGTTGGTTGTGGTGATCGATAGCTCTATAAAAAGCCAAGGCGACGCGTCCACCGATTCAAGAAGCCAGAATTTCCGGCGTAATTTAGGCGACGCTTTCTCGGCTTTTCAGAAGGCGCGTTCAACTTTGTCAAAAGATTTCTTCTTTTCAGACAACACGTGGAGGCCATCATCGCAACTACACATCTTTAGCCGACAAGCACAAAGTTCGGCGACGCTTTCTCTGCTTTTCAGAAAACGCGTGCAGCTTTGTCAAAAGGAGCCGCATCCGCACTACTACGTGTCGTTCAGAAAGCAAAGGGGCGTCGTTCAGAAATCGAAAGGGCGCCTGCTCAGAAATCGAAGAGGCGTCGTGATAGGAGCATATTCATGCGACTTAAATGGCTTGTTCTCGTGCATTTACGTTATGTTTCTCTAGTTATTTTAGTCTTTTATGCTTCTTTTGTGTGTTTTCAGGTTCTAAGGGCAAGGTATGCAAAAGGATGCCTTTTGGAGCCTTTTGGAGCAAATTAGAGATTGGAAT
Source organism: Pyrus communis (assembly GCF_963583255.1). Classification (NCBI taxonomy): domain Eukaryota; kingdom Viridiplantae; phylum Streptophyta; class Magnoliopsida; order Rosales; family Rosaceae; genus Pyrus; species Pyrus communis. The sequence continues at coordinate 12,510,740 of NC_084807.1, forward strand.
GGATATCATATGCTTGGAGCCAAGAGGATGGACGAAATTAAAGACTTGAAGTAGGAAAGTTAAATCCTAAAAGACCTTATGTTTAAGCATCATTGAAGACTCCTACGCATTTTAGAACACAAAAACAACATTCCTTGCAACCTTAGGACATTGTCGTGTGTTTCCTTGTGTCTCCCTTCCTTGCCATGCAAGGAAGGGCTTTGTTCCCTATTTTAAACACTTAAAGCATTCATTTATCATATCATTCACTTATTATAAGCATTCACTTATCATATCATTCACTTATCAAACCATTCACTTATCACTTATCACTTCCATTCACTTATCACTCACCACATATCATTCATTTATCACTTAACATATCATTCATTTATCACTTAACATATCATACACTTATCATAATCATTCACTTATACACTTATCATAATCATTCACTTATTCTTTCATCATTCAACCACCAATTCAACACATGCATTTCAAACCTTTCAACACCCTTTAATCATCTCCCTTTAAGTTATGATTTTATTTCCTAACCCTACATGCATTATTTATTAGCATCTTCACATGCATTCACACACACTTCACACAAACAAACAACTCAAAACCGTGAGCTCCCATTCCCTTATGCCATTTTCAGATTTCCACCCACTAACCTAGTCATCAACACATGCATTCCCTTCACATTCACCCACATGCACTCCCACTCTTTAATCATATGCACTCCCATCATAATTCGACCACCAATTCAGCCACAAAACATTATCATTGCACCACATTCAACCACTCCACATCCCTCACCAAGAAACCATTCAACACACACATGCATCCTGAAATTCTTTGCCATACAATCACATGCATTTCCCTTGACATTTTCAGCCATCACACTTCATCATTACACCACCATTCACTCTTTAACCCACACACACTTCACACAAACAACATTCACATGCATTCACATGCATTTCCAACACAAAATACACTCAAAACCGTGGCCACCTTTGCATTTCAGGATTCCCATTTGCATTTTCAGATTTCCAGCTTTCCCTTTTATTTTCCAGCTTTCATTCTTCATCATTGCAGCCATTCCACATGCAATTCTCCATCATTCCTCCACACAAACACCTTAAACAAATAGCCATATACATCTCCACTCCTCCTATAAATACCCTTGCATTCCCATCATTCAAAACATCTCATTTCATACACAACACACCACAAACACTTCCATTCCTTCTCTTTGCCGTGAGTCCCCTTAGAATCCAAAAACCATTTTTCCATTCCCCTTCCACTTCTCCACCACTCCTCTTCCATTCCACACTTCCATCCCCCAAACCAATTATCCCTAGACCTTATGCTACAATAAAGAGGAAGAGAAGAGGGCCTAAACGTTCGTACAATTCAAGTTTGAGTTGTTGGAATGTTTAGGCGTTTCTTTGATTTCAATGTTTAATTTCGATTCTCTTTGTTTTGTATGAGGAACTAAACCCCCCTTTAGCTAGGGGGGGATTCGAAATATATGTTTATGCTTGCATTTTGATTTGATTACTTCTAATTGCGTTTCATAAGTTGTGGATTCAATTTGTTTAACCGTTTGATTGATAACTTATTTATGTATGTTTATTAAGAATGCGCGCTTAATTTTCATGCATGAATATGACGCTAGAATATAAGTGAGTTTCACCTAATCGTTATGAACTTATATTCACAAGTAGTGAAGGTTGCTTATAAACAATCGCGTTAAACGAATTCTTGGCATAAGTTTCATGCAATCATAGTAACGAATGCCTCGTCAACACTTATAGTTTTCATGATGCTTAATGATTCTTGCTTGTTTCTCTATTATGCAATTCATGTAGGGAACTTGTGAGGAATGCTTTGGGTTGTCGTATGCAATCATCCAATTCATTAACTTAAGGAAAACTTGACGTTTAATTTAAGCGGACCTAATTAACCCGGGGTGTTGAGAATTCATGGTTTATTGAAATGCAATTGGAAATCATTTTATTATGCAAGTGTAACATGTATGGAGATGAACCCCTTAGCTAACCATACCATCCATTCATTTCCGTCAATTTCATATTTACAATTTGTTTTCTTTACAATCTATCCATTTTAGTTTAAATTCGTCCAAAATCAATCCCCCCATATTTCGTTTAAGTCTTAGTCTTAATCTTTCTTATTTTTAGTTTTGAATTCTTCGAGTTTAGTATAGCATTTTAGTTTGTGTTTTTAAAAGCATTTTGAGTCTTTTGATTTGTTTTAATGTTTTAAAGTTTAGTTTTACATTCTTTGAGTCTAGTTTAGTGTTTTAAACTTTATTTTACGTTTTTGAGTCAGTTTCCAAGAGATTTGCAAGCCCTCCTAATCCCCGGTCTAGAACGATCCCTACTTGCACCTATACTACAATTGATAAAAAGAGGGTTTAATTTGTGTGCGTATAAACCACGCATCACGTCGTTCAGATATCGAAGAGACATTTGTCGACAAGGGTAAAAACACAGTACCACCACTTGATATTATCTCTATATATGTCGACCTTCGTCTTTTATGGCAAGGCAAACCTGAAGAAAATGCCCAACTCTCTCTCACCTCTGAGGGCGCACTCCCAGCAAAGCCTCTTGAAATACTCAATTTTTTCTCCCCCAAAGAAGATACCAGAAACCTGGAGTACAAATGAGGCAGAAGGAAACGGTCGATCGAAGCATGTGGAGACAACCACAACAAATACATGTGCTGCTTCATTCGCCGTTTCTTCAAAAGCAAAGGTATCTTATATCATCAAGGTCTAAAGCAAAAGTATCTCATATCATGCTCTTTCCCTGTCTTTTTCTTTGTCCTTGTTCTTACTCGCATGGCAAAGTGAAAGAAGCAATCAGCCGGCACTTGGAGTCAGTCTTCCGAGTTGGAGCCAACTGCCTGGAATCTATTCCTGATTGCTTACCTAGCGTTGCTCTCGAGTAGTCATCTTCAACGGTTGATACACTTCCAGAGAAGGGACCACTTCTGCAAAGGGGAGCGAGTAAGGCAAGTGAAAATGATACATTGAAGCATGTGGAGACAAACTTAGGCTGAGTTATCCTCCAACCCTTTTCAATACGAATTGGAAAGATTGAACAAAGAAACAGACCAAAGGAGTAAGCTCAGACCTTCGGGGGAGACCAAAAGAATCCTGCTGCCCATTTCAAGAGTAGCACAAAGGAAAATCAACGATGAGAGGAACCCCTGTGGAATCAACAACATCAAGCCTCATTGCAATCAACAAGGAGAAGATGGAATTTACACTCCATAACCAGATTTGCATCCCTAAACTCTTCTCTTTGTTAATTACATTCTGCCATGTTTAGTATGTTTAAGTGCTTTTTGTGTGTTTACTTATGTTTTGTGTGAATCTATGCTTAAAACATTGAGGACAATGTTTGATTTAAGTGTGGGGGGGGGGGGTAACTAAGTATATTTAATGCAAATTCGTGGGATTTTATCACCCATTACTTCAAATGTTGTTCCTTGCTGTTTTAAGGTGTTTTTAAGTTGTTTTAGAGTGTTTTAGTATGTTTTGCTTTTATAACTCCGAAAATCACATAAAAATTTGAAAAACATGTTTTAAAAAGCCTAAAAAGAGTGTTTTGAGTCGTTTTTGTGTGTTTGTGTCTTAGGGTACCTTCCAACACAATGATAAGGATTTGGTTTGTAATTGCATGACGGTTAAAAAGAGTTATAAACATAGAGAAAAGTTTGATTTACTCTTGGTATATGCTTGGTTATGGTTATAATGTATGACTTCACATGCAATCATAAAAGAAAAATTCGTTTTTGTAACATGCTTGAAGGAAGAAACTCATAATAACGCTACATCCCTGTGAGACTCGAGCCATTACTTTCTTTGGAGAGTTATTTTCTGTGATTCTTTGTCTTCTAAAGTTGTTGCATGATCTCATTATTCCTTGCTTGGTTGCTACTTAGAATGCAATTGTATCATGATAGAACTAAATGCTAGAACTTATATCCGTTTCATTCAAAGCATGACATTGAATTGCATAATATATATCAAGATGAAGTTGTGTAGTTGCCACCATAGCCAAATAGCCTTACTTCCCATATTTCGTATATATTAGTTTTAACCCTGTTGAGCCTCGTTTAGCCTATTTTCTTTGCTAACCACATCACCCCTTACCTAGCCTAGAGTAGGACTTTCCTATACCCTTGTTCTTAAAGTATAGTTAGCATGACTTAAATGAATTCCTTTTGAGTTACATTATGCAAGAAAATGAGTGTGGGGGAGTAAAAGTTTGTTCTTACGTTTATATGTATGTTTTGAGATTCAAAAGAAAAAGAAAAAGAAAAGAAAAAAAAAATTGTGAAAAACATATGAGAAAGAAAAACAGAAAAGAAAAGAAAGAGCTTGTTATCCTTTTTGATCAAAAGTTGAGTTTTCATTCAAAAGTGAATTCTAAGATGATTCAAATGCTTTGCTCGCTATTTCTTTAAGAACCTTTGTTTTCCATATCCCTTCTTTGTTAGCCACACACCCCAAGCCCCATTACAACCCGTGACTTCTATCTTGAGTGTTATGTGTTTCAATTTGTGGAGTTTGAACTTGGTATGAGCTTATGGTGTCACTGATTCTCGCTTCTAAGTAGTAGCATTCCATTCATGAGATCATACCTAAACATGCTTATTAACTCCAGAAATTGCTCTCTTTATGATACATATATGTGAGTGTTCGTTTTCATGTTTACATCAATCTTCTCACATATAACTAGTGTAGGGTGTGTAGTCAGAAAATCTGTGTGAAAATAGAGTGCATTCTAGTAAGGAATTGAGGAAATTCTCTAAGGCATGTTACTACATTCGAAATGTGTTTTAAATGCTTAATTGTGAACTAATATGTGGTGACTATGATTAAGAATGTACTTAAGTGTAAAGATGGCTAAAATCTATGGGAATGATGATTTTTAACTTGTCATGTGCATTGGAAATCTCTGAGACGTTTGTTGGAAGGTGTAGGTTGTGTTTTGTTCGTTTTGTTTTGTTTTTTTTTCCCAAATTTCGTCCAAATTCACCAAAGTCCTCAAAACTGCCCAGAAAGTGATTTTAAGGCAGTTTTGAGTGTTTTGGGTGATGTTTGAGTCTTTTGGTTTGTTTTAATGTTTTAAGTGATTAGTTTTACATTCTTTGAGTTAGTTTAGTGTTTTATATTGTGTTTTTACGTTCTTGAGTCAAGTTATTACTTAATTTCGTCCAAATTTGTGTTTGTGCTCAAATCTGCCCAGAAAGTGGTTTTTAGGCAGATTTGAGTGTGTTTGTGTTGTTTTGAGTCTTTTGGTTTGTCTTAGTGTTTTCAAGTTTAGTTTTGCATTCTTTGAGTCTAGTATAGTGTTTCATATTGTTATTTTACGTTTTTGAGTCAAATCCAAGTGGTTAACAATCCCTCCTAATCCCCGGTCTAGAACGATCCCTACTTATACATATACTACAATTTGACGAAAAGAGGGTTTAATTTGTGTGCGTATAAATCTCGCATCAAATTTTGGCGATAGGAGCATATTCATGCAACTTAAATGGCTTTTCTCGTGCATTTACGTTATGTTTCTTTAGTTATTTTAGTCCTTTAAGCTATTTTCGTGTGTTTGTAGGTCCAAAGGGCTAAAGGAGCAAAAAGATGCATTTTGGAGACTTTTGGAGCACTTTTGGGCTAAGGATGGATAGCTTATGCTTGGCGCCAAAATGTTGGACGAAATTGAAGACCAAAGTGTTGGAACCTTGTTCCCTTTAGTTTTAGGACATTTAAACATTTCCAATTCCCTTATGCCGTGCATCTCCACCTTTCTCCCAAAACCATACACATGCATTCATTATTCATTCCCTCACATGCTCCCATTACTTATCATCACCACTTATCACTTATCATAACCACATATCATATCACTTATCATCACCACTTATCACTTATCATAACCACATATCATATCACTTATCACTTATCATCATCACTTATCATATCACTTATCATAATCACTTATCACTTAACATGCATGATAGGAGCATATTCATGCGACTTAAATGGCTTGTTCTCGTGCATTTACGTTATGTTTCTTTAGTTATTTTAGTACTTTAAGCTATTTTCGTGTGTTTGTAGGCTAAAAGGGCTAAAGGAGCAAAAAGATGCATTTTGGAGACGTTTGGAGCACTTTTGGGCTAAGGATGGATAGCTTATGCTTGGAGCCAAAGTGTTGGACGAAATTGAAAACCTAATTGAAGACCAAAGTGTTGGAACCTTGTTCCTTTTAGTTTTAGGATATTTAAACCTTTCCTATATCCTTAGTCGTGCATAACATTCCAACATTCCACTCCTTCATTCACCACTTATCATATCATACACTTATCTTATCATCACCACATATCATTCATTTATTACTTATCATATCATTCATTCATCTACATATCAATAACCACTTATCATTCATTTATTACTTATCATATCATTCATTCATCTACATATCAATAACCACTCATCTTATCACTCAACATATCATTCATTTATCACTCAACATATCATACACTTATCACTCATCACACTTCATCATTATACCACCATTCATTCTTTAAAACACATGCACATTCACACACACTTCACACAAACAACATTCACATGCAAACACAAGCTTTAACCAACAAACAAAACAGCCAACACATGCACCAAAACACCTTTGCCGTGGCCTTCACTCCTGGTGCGAGAATTATGCGCACACAAATTAAACCCTCTTTTCGTCAAATTGTAGTATATGTATAAGTAGGGATCGTTCTAGACCGGGGATTAGGAGGGATTGTTAACCACTTGGATTTGACTCAAAAACGTAAAATAACAATATGAAATACTAACTTAGACTCAAAGAATGCAAAACTAAGCTTTAAAACACTAAGACAAACCAAAAGACTCAAAACAACACAAACACACTCAAATCTGCCTAAAAACCACTTTCTGGGCAGATTTGAGCACAAACACAAATTTGGACGAATTTATGTAATAACTTGACTCAAGAACGTAAAAACACAATATAAAACACTAAACTAACTCAAAGAATGTAAAACTAAACACTTAAAACATTAAAACAAACCAAAAGACTCAAACATCACCCAAAACACTCAAAACTGCCTTAAAATCACTTTCTGGGCAGTTTTGAGCACTTTGATGAATTTGGACGAAATTGGGAAATAAATTGAATCAAAACACTTAGAAACATAAACTAAGACACTTTCTAACTAAATTGGACAATAAAGTAAAGGGGGATTGAGGTTTATACGAAATTAAATTAAATTGCACAGATTGTAAATTAAAGCAAAATGTAAATGTGAATGTGTGATAGAATTGAATGGAATTGAAATGAATGAATGCTAGCTAAGGGGTTCATCTTCACATATGTTACACTTGCATAATAAAATGATTTCCAATTGCATTTCAATAAACCATGAAACTCAACACCCCGGGTTAACCGTGATGCACTAATTAACCTTCAAATCTTCCTAACGTTATTGAATTGGATGGGTTAGCGCATACAACAATTCAAAACATTCCCCACAAGTCCTCAACATGAATGCATAGAAGAGGTACAAGCAAGAATCATTACGCTCTATGAAAATTATAAGTGTTGACGAGGCATTCGTTACTATGAATGCATGAAACTCTTGCCAAGAATTCGTTTAACGCGATTGTTTATAAGCAACCTCCACTACTTATGAATATAAGTTCATAACTATTAGGTGAAACTCACTTATATTCTAGCGTCATATTCATGCATGAAAATTAAGCGTGCACTCTCAATAAACATACATAAATAAGTTATCAATAAAACGGTTAAACAAATTGAATCACAACTTATGAAATGCAATTAGAAGTAATCAAATCAAAATGCAAGCATAAACATATATTCGAATCACCCCCCAACCAAGGGGGAGTTTAGTTCCTTATGATACAAAACAAAGAGAATCAAAGAAACACCTAAACATTCCAACAACTCAAACTTGAATTGTATGAACGTTTAGGCACTCTTCTCTTCCATGCCTCATTCGTACAAAACAAAGAGTATTGAAATTAAACATAGAAATCAAAGAAACACCTAAACATTCCAACAACTCAAACTTGAATTGTATGAACGTTTAGGCACTCTTATCTTCCTCTTCGTTGTAGCACAAGGTCTAAGGATAGTTTGATGGTGTGAATGGTTTGGGTAGTGGTGGAGGAATGGAAGGATGGTGTTTGGATTTGTAGGGAAGACTCACGGCACAAGGGGGGTGGTTTGATGGTCTACATTTCTGCAATGGATGAGTTTATGGAAGAGTGTTTGGAATGGGTGAATTTCTGGCACAAAGGCCTTATTTCTGTGGTGAATGGATGTGAATGAGAATGAATGCAATGGATGCTTATTTATAGGTGAAATGGGGGGGAACATGACAGCTAGGTTATGATGATGAATGCATGTGCAAAGTTGGTTGAATGATTATGAGTGCATGTGGCTGAAATAGCATGTGGAATGGCTGGAAATGCAAGGAGAATGGATGTGCACGGTTTTGGGAGAGAATGGGAGTGCAAGTGGCTGAAATGTTAGAGGAACAAGTGCATGTGGCTGCATTGTGGTGCAATGATGGAGGAACAATCTGAAAATGCAAGGTATGGCTGGAATGATTGTGTTTGTTTGAATGTGCATGTGATTAAATTAAAGGATGCAAAGTAAATAAATAATGAATGCATGTGTTGAATTATGAAGATGCATGTGCAATGAAGTGGAATGACAATCTGAAATGGGATAGGTACCCACGGCAATGATGATTTCTGGTGGTGTTTGGGTGTATGTTTGAATGGTGCATGTGGGTGAAGGTGTGGCTGCATGTTTGAATGATTAAAGGGACATGTGGGGGTGGAAATGATGAATGAAATGCATGTGAATGACAGCTAGATATGTTGATGAATGCATGTGACTTGTTTGTGGTGAGTGAAAATGCAATCTGAAATGGGAGAGCATGTGGATTAAAGGGGGAATGGTGGCTGCAAAGTGAATGAATAATGAAATGGGAAAGCATGTGCAAGGTTTTGGTGTGAATGATTGAATGTGCATGTGGCTGCAATGGATTAGGAATCCTTCAATTTCGTCCATCCTCTTGGCTCCAAGCATATGATATCCATTCCAATCTCTAATTTGCTCCAAAAGGCTCCAAAAGGCATCCTTTTGCATACTTTGCCCTTAGAACCTACAAACACACGAAAATAGCTTAATGTACTAAAATAACTAAAGAAACATAACGTAAATGCACGAGAACAAGCCATTTAAGTCGCATGAATATGCTCCTATCAACTCCCCCTTGCATTTTCAGCCATTCCACTTCATCATTACACCACCTTCTCCATCTTTAATCACATGCACCACCAATTCAACACATGCACTTGTTCCTCCATTAAATCAACCACATTCATCACCAAAGAACCCTTGTGCCGTGAGTTCCATTGCATTTCCAGCATCCTCACATGCATTCCCTTCACATTCACCCACATGCACATTCAATCATTCACTCATGCACCCTTTATTCTTCATCATTCAAGCCATGCCTTCACATTCATTTCCAAACAATAAATCACTTCAAATCACATGCACAAACATGCATTTTCAGCACCATTACACTAGTCCATGCCGTGGCTCCCCCTTTGAAATTCCAGCTTTCCCATTCATCATTTCACCAACAATTCAGCCACATTCCACATGCATAACCAACCTAGTGTCACTCCCATTCATTCCCTTTAATCATTCAGCCACCATCATACATTTATTCTCTTCCCAAACACATGCACAACCTGCCATCATTCCAGAAAAACATCTCATGCCGTGGCCTTCATTCACATTCCAACACCTTCACATGCAATTCCAGCTTTCACATGTTTTCCTAGCTATTTGTCCATCATTAATTAGCCACTTGCATGCTTAAAACAGCCATTTATACCTTCATTCTCCTATAAAAGCCCTTGCATTCCCATCATTCAAACACATCTCATTTTTCATATACAACACACCACAAACACTTCCATCTTCTCCCTAGCCGTGAGTCTCTCCATTTTCTGCACCATTCCCTTCCCTTTCTCCTCCATTTCTTCCATTTCCATAATCCCCCAATCCATTCAACACACCAACAACATCCCTTAGTCCTTGTGCTACAACGAAGACGAAGAGAAGAAGGCCTAAACGTTCATACAATTCACGTTTGAGTTGTTGGAATGTTTACGCGTTTCTTTGATTTCAATGTTTAAATTCAATTCTCTTTGTTTTGTAATATAAAGAATGGAAGAGAAGAGTGCCTAAACGTTCATACAATTCAAGTTTGAGTTGTTGGAATGTTTAGGTGTTTCTTTGATTTCAAAGTTATGAGGAACTAAACCCTTTTTGGCTAGGGGTGATTTCAATACCATGATTATTTATGTGATATGAATTGATGAATTCCGGTTATGAACTCTTGATTCGTGAATGCAATTGGCTTAACTATTTGATGATTAACTTATTTGTGTTTGTTAATTGAGGGTCGATACTTAATTAGCATGCATGAATATGTGGCTAAAGTTTAAGAAGGTTTCACATAATCGTTACTAACTTATACTTGAAAGTAGTGAAGGTCGCTTGTCACGATCGCGTTAAGTTTAATTCCTAGCATGAGTAACATGATGTCATAGTTGCAAATGCTTTGTCAATGCTTATGGTTTTCATTATTCTTAATGATCTTCGATTGTATCTCTATTATGATGACATGTAGGGAACTTTTGAGAATGTTTTGGGTTGTCGAATGATGCCATCTGTTGATGTATAATTCCTTCCTAATGCTAGAATATATTTAGTATAATGGCACAAGCAAGGGTGTCGAATCCACAGGGACTAATTGGACCTATGTAACTACTTGTTTGCAAGAAATCTAAGAAATGAATCAAACTAGTCTAAATAGGCAGATTTGAATCAAACTAATCAAACTATGCAGATTTGTTGTTTTAACTTGAAAGCATAAGAGAATGAAGTAAACACAAATCAATGAATCAACAACCAATATAATGAGATAGTATCAATGGAAATGAAACTAGGGATTCGATTTCACCATTGCTCAATTAAATCCATGTTTGTTAAGTTGGTTTATACTCATTCATCTACAAATTTCTTGAGTTTGTTTCACTTGGATATGATCAACCATATGATGTGTGGATTTGATCAAATGTCTATAATCTTGAACCTAATTGTGATGTGCAACTTCGGTTCATAATCTAGAGTATGTAATGCACAAGAAACGTTCACTAAACCAAAGGGAACACTTGGCAGGATGTTTGCCAATCTTTCCCTTCATTCATTCACAAATCCACCAATATTAGACATGATGTATGTTTTAATCTTGGCTAAATAACTTGTGGTTAACTCAAATGGCGATCAAGCATACAAATCAACCCACAAATTCACAATTATAACAGAGAATGAATCAAGAACTAGGTAGACAAACTGAGCATTCTAACTTAATTACATAGCAAACTTTGCAAGGTTACATCGAATCCCTAGAGGAAGCTTAGTTACAATTCATGTCTACAAAAGATTTGACATAAAAGTATAAAACATGAATGAACATAGAATTGATAAGAATGAACCCTTGAAGCAAAACTGATGTTGAAGTCCTTGAAGAGTTCCTTGGTGTTGCTTCTCCAAATGTGGTGCGGATGAAGTAGATTGGTTTGGTTTGAATGGTTTCTGCCCTTAGGACAGAAATGGACAGAGAATGGAGTGAAATGGGAGAGGTTATGGGTGTGTAAATGGACTGAAATGAAGAGGAAAACTTGCGGATGGAAAAGGGAGAGAATAATGGACAGTTTCTGTGAAAGGAAAAGAATGTAAAATGCAATGCAATGGAGAGGGCGAATTAGTGTGTATGATGGACAGAAAATGGAGCCAAATAGAGTGTGTGTGATCCCCCAACATTCAGATTGGATCTAGCCTTTGTTTACTCAGATGGCAGAGCATAATTTAGATGGAATGATGGGTTTCTGAGTGTAGTGGACGCATGGCTTGGACAACTCTGCAAGTATGTGTTTTGTTTAATCAAAATGCATGTGTAAAGTCTGCCACAAGGGAGTGGAACCTGCAAAGGTCAATTGGAGCACCAGAAAATGTTTATACAAGTCTGAAAATGGGAAGAACACACGACATGGACAAAGGAATGGGTTGGATTTCTGAAATGATGGCTGCAAGGAGTTACTTGTTTAATCACAATGCATGTGAGTTTCTGTAAAGATGAAGTGTAGAAATGTAATGGGGTGCACGGAATGGATGTTTGTGTTTGTTGGTGTCAAAATGGTTGAAATGAATTAAGTGATGGAAATGGGATTGTGAGGAATCTGATTTGGTGCTAGAATTGCATCAAATGATGGGATGATATGGGAACACACGGCCAAGGTTGTGACATGCATGTGAATGCATGTTTTGGTGTTGGAACCACATAATTGACTTCAACGTTTTTGCCTTGTCTAAAATCACCCAATATGGCCGAATTACATCTCTTAACTTCATTTGCCTTCCAATTGATCTTATTACACCTTGGCTGCATACTAACACAAAACAATGTAAAACGCGACTAGTTTAATCCAAAACAATCACAAAGGCACCAAATAAGGAAGATATAAATGCATGCAAAATGTGACTTATCAAATACCCCCAAACCTGGTTTTTGCTAGTCCTCGAGCAAACTTAAAACTAAAACACACAAAATACAAACATCTAACTAAACCACTTTCGCTGGCCAAACGATTGCACTGAGCATGTGCAACAAGCCTTTGAACCCCTAGGTGTCCCTAGTGATAGGAGCATATTCATGCGACTTAAATGGCTTGTTATCGTGCATTTACGTTATGTTTCTTTAGTTATTTTAGTCCTTTAAGCTATTTTCGTGTGTTTGTAGGTCCAAAGGGTTAAAGGAGCAAAAAGATGCATTTTGGAGACTTTTGGAGCACTTTTGGGCTAAGGATGGATAGCTTATGCTTGGCGCCAAAATGTTGGACGAAATTGAAGACCAAAGTGTTGGAACTTTGTTCCCTTTAGTTTTAGGACATTTAAACCTTTCCAATTCCCTTATGCCGTGCATCTCCACCTTTCTCCCAAAACCATACACATGCTCCCAGTACTTATCATATCACTTATCATTCACCACTTATCATTCATCACTTATCATTCACCACTTATCACTTATCATATCATTCACCACTTATCATTCATCAAACACATGCATTCACATGTTTTCACAATCTGCCATCATTCCAACCAAAACCGTGCACATGCTATCACCATGCATTCACATGCACTTGTTCCTCCATCATTCCATCCTTTAAAACATTGCACATGCACTTTAAACATTCACCCACATGCATTTCCACCCACATGCTATCCCATTTCAGATTTTCATTTCCCCTTTAATCAACACATGCATCCCTTCACCAAGAAATCATTCATTCCACATGCCATTGTCATTCCACTTCATTTCACCTTGCATTTTCAGATTATTCCTTCATCATTGCACCACACATTCATTGCACATGCTTTCACATTCAACACACATGCAATTCTAGATTTCACATGCACACACAAACATTAGCACATGCAACCTAGCTGTCATGTCCCCCCCATTTCACCTATAAATACTCATCATTCATTCTCATTCATCCACAATTCATTTCACAACAGAAATTGGTCCCTTGGGGCCGTGCCCTTCACAAATTCCATCCATTCCATTCATACACTTCATCCATTGCAGAAATGTAGACCATAAACCCCCCTTTGTGCCGTGACTCTCCCTTACAATCCAAACATCATCCTTCCATTTCCATAATTCCCCAATCCATTCAACACACCAACAACATCCCTTAGACCTTGTGCTACGACGAAGAGGAAGATAAGAGGACCTAAACGTTCATACAATTCAAGTTTGAGTTGTTGGAATGTTTAGGTGTTTCTTTGATTCTACATCAGTTTTGCTTCAAGGGTTCTTTCTTCTTATTAATTCTATGTTCGTTCATGTTTTATATTTTTATGTTAAATCCTTTGCAAACATGAATTGTAACTAATCCTCCTCTAGGGATTCGATGTAGCCTTGCAAAGTTTGCCATGTAGTTAATTCGGAATTCTCATTTAATCTATCTATTTCTTGCTTCATTCTCCGATTTAATTGTGACTTAGTGTGTTGATTTTAATGCATGATCATCATTTGAATTAACCACAGGTTGTTTAGCCAAAATTAAAGCACACATCATGCATAATCTTGGTAGATATGTGAATGAATGAAGGGAATGTTTTGCAAACATCCTGCCAAGTGTTCCCTTTGGTTTTGTGAAAGTTTCTTGTGCACTACATAGTCTTGATTAGGAACCAAAGTTGCACATCACAATTAGGCTCATAATTAGAGACATTTGATCAAATCCACACATCATATGGCTGATCATATCTAAGTGAAACAAACCCAAGAAATAGGTAGATGAATGAGTATAATCTGACTTAACAAGCATGGACTTGGCTTAGCAATGGTGAAATCGAATCTCTAGCTTCATCTTCATTGGTACTCTCTTATTTTATTAGTTGTTGATTCATTCATCTTGTGTTTACTTCATTTCCTTATGCTTTAATTTACAATCTGTTTGTTTCCAAGTTTCTGTTTTTATTTCAAGTTTCATTCAAAACCAATCTCCCATTTCTTTTAAAGTGTTAGATTAGTTAGAAATACATTTAGTTTGTGTTTATAAGTGTTTTGATTCATTTTGTTTCTCAAATTCGTCCAAAGTACTCAAGGTGCTCAAAACTGCCCAGAAAGTGATTTTTATGCAGTTTTGAGTGTTTTGGTGCTGTTTTGAGTCTTTTGGTTTGTTTTAGTGTTTTAAAGTTTAGTTTTGCATTCTTTGAGTCTAGTATAGTGTTTCATATTGTTATTTTACGTTTTTGAGTCAAATTCAAGTGGTTAACAATCCCTCCTAATCCTCGGTCTAGAACGATCCCTACTTATACATATACTACAATTTGACGAAAAGAGGGTTTAATTTGTGTGCGTATAAATCCCGCATCACCTAGTTGGAGGAGTTGTGTCTCCTGAGGGTTTACAGCGATGACACCCACAAACATTTACAAAATCTGCAAACAACTTGGTTAAAACATGCTTTAAACAAACTAATAAGAACCAATGAAGATTTTTGTCATTCATTCAACTCAAAAGATTGCCACTTCAAAGAATCGTATCAATTGAAACGTATAAAGATATTTCTCAATGTCTTACAACTTCAAGGTCACCATACCCAAATGCTTAAGAAGGAATTCGCCTCAACTCTACTCCTCACAGAATCCACTCAAGTTTTCACTCAGATCTTAAGGTTTAGTCTCTCAACAACATATATGAGTGAAATTATGTCAATGAAATCAAAATTCTCACATATGAAATCTGAAATGGAAGCACAGTTTCTGAGTAGATCTCATGAAATGAATCAAATGCTAAGAATATAGATAACACACACACTTACCATCACCCATGAATACATCCTCAATGATCAGCTAGGTCTTTCTCAAGATTGTAATGTAAGGCTTAGGTTATAGGTTACGAGAGAAGTGATATGAAATACTAGAGCTTGGGGCTTACCAAAGTGTTCTTGAGGATCATGCTCTTCACTTGCATTTGTTTTCTTTCTTCTTTGTTTTTGGCATCCAGGCCCTATGTCTTATAATGAGGAGATTTGGAACTTGTATCCATTTTAATTCTCTTCTTTTCTCTTTTTTTTTTTTTTTTTTTTTTTATAACCCCTTTTTTTTTTTAGAAACATCTTCAACATAGGTGCCCTCAGTACATGCCACAATCTTGT
Organism: Pyrus communis; assembly: GCF_963583255.1. Taxonomy (NCBI): domain Eukaryota; kingdom Viridiplantae; phylum Streptophyta; class Magnoliopsida; order Rosales; family Rosaceae; genus Pyrus; species Pyrus communis. The sequence continues at coordinate 12,526,632 of NC_084807.1, forward strand.
TCTAAGCTCAATTTACTTTTAGTCTTCATCACCTTGGTATTCCCCAAACTATAAGGTATGGCTTGTAATGGGCTAGAATGTGGTGTGGGTGATGAAAGAATTGGGCTAAAGTGTTTGGCTGCAACGAGGGTGAATGGAACACACAAATGGGTAGGATTTAAGCCTTTTAGTAGTTAAACATGCATAGCCTAACATCATCTCATTGAGTTCATTCACGAATGATACTAAACACATGGTATCTGCAAAGAGAGTAATTCTTAGCATCCAATCAAAATAGAAGTAATGAGATCATTTAAAGTGAAATTGAAAGAAAGAGATAGGAGTAGAAACACTTTAAACCTTCTCAAAGAAGCAAATAGGCTCAAAATAACTCACTAGGGTAGTCTCCACTATTCTTCTTCCAGAATTTGAGTATGGTACCTCTATCATCATAATTTCAAGAGTTATAGCTTTATAAATGACAACAAGATGCAACTCTTTTCCATAGCAACCCAATCGTTTGTTTTCAAACATATTCCTCATATACATTCGTATTAGCATGCAAAAACATTCTTAACCAACACTAACACCTCAAATAGGCACAAACACAACACAAAACTTCCAAACCACCCCCAAACCTAAACTAAACATTGTCCTCGATGTTTAAAATTGTATGCAAGGTAAGTAGGCAAAGAAAATGGAATGGTAACAAAATAAACACAACATAAAGAAAGAACACAAACCACACTAGGTTGCCTCCTAGCAAGCGCTTTATTTAATGTCTAGGCAAGCCATGGTAGCTTGTTCATGGTGTTGAAAATTCAAGAACATCTACGACTTGATACACTTGCTCTTCATCCACTTTATCCAAATATGGTTTCAATCGCTGCCCTTTGACTTTAAAAGAGGTTCCATTCTTCATGTTCTCTATCTCCACAGCTCCATGGGGAAATGTTTGCATGACTTTGAATGGTCCCACCCACCTAGACTTCAATTTTCCTGGAAAAAGTCTCAAACGTGAGTCAAACAAAAGTACTTTCATACCTTGGTGAAACTCCTTCCTTAGGATGGCCTTGTCATGATAGAGCTTAGTCCGTTCCTTGTAGATTTTGGCATTCTCATATGCCTCATTTCTAAGCTCTTCCAACTCATTAAGTTGGAGCTTCCTTGCTACTCCAGCATCCTTGTAATCAAAGTTGAACTTCTTGATGGCCCAATATGCACGGTGTTCAAGCTCCATTGGCAAATGACAAGCTTTCCCAAACACAAGGCGATAAGGACTCATGCCAATGGGGGTCTTGTATGCTGTTCTATATGCCCATAGTGCATCATTTAACCTCAATGACCAATCCTTCCTTGTAAGGCTCACAGTCTTCATCAAAATGTTCTTGATCTCCCTATTGCTAATCTCCACTTGTCCTGAAGTTTGAGGATGGTACGGGGTTGCCACTTTGTGATTGATGTTGTACTTCTTCATCAAGGATTCAAAATGTTTGTTGCAGAAATGGCTGCCACCATCACTAATAATAGCTCTTGGGGTTCCAAACCTACAAAAAATCACATCTTTAAGAAAATTCAACACAACCTTATGATCATTAGTTCTTGTAGCAATGGCTTCGACCCATTTGGATACGTAATCCACTGCCACTAATATGTATAAGTAGCCAAAAGAGGATGGAAATGGTCCCATGAAATCGATTCCCCAAACATCAAAGAGTTCTACCACCAAAATGTTGTTCAATGGCATCTCATTTCTTCTGCTAATGTTCCCCATTTTCTGGCACCTATCACATTTAGAGCAAAAATCAAAAGCATCTTTGAATAAAGTAGGCCAAAAGAAACCAGATTGTAAAACCTTTAGAGATGTCTTTTTGGCACCAAAATGGCCCCCACATGCCAATGTGTGGCTAAATGTTAGGATGCTTTGTTGCTCACTCTCTGGGACACATCTCCTAACGATTTCATCAGGGCAGTATTTAAACAAATATGGTTCGTCCCAAACGTAGTGCTTCACCATGGCAAGGAACTTCTTTCTTTCCTGAAAAGAAAGGTCATTTCTCATTATACCACAAGCAAGATAATTAACAAAATCTGTATACCATGGTTCTTTTTCTTGAACAACAAAGAGTTGTTCATCTGGAAATGATTCATTTAGGGGCAAAGGTTGTCCAACTCCATGGTTTTCATTAAGCCTGGACAAATGGTCAGCCACAACATTATCACTGCCCTTCTTATCTCGAATTTCCAAGTCAAACTCTTGTAGTAAGAGTATCCATCTAATCAAGCGTGGTTTAGCATCTTTCTTTGTCATCAAATACCTAATGGCTGCATGATCAGAAAACACAATAACTTTAGATCCCACAAGATATGACCTAAACTTTTCTAAGGCAAAAACAACAGCAAGCAACTCCTTTTCAGTTGTGGAATAGTTAAGTTGAGCATCATGCAGAGTCCGGCTTGCATAGTAGATCACATGTGGAAGCTTGTTCACCCTTTGCCCTAAAACTGCACCAATAGCATAGTCAAAGGCATCACACATTAATTCAAAAGGTAATGACCAATCAGGTGCCATAATAATAGGGGCCGAGGTTAGTTCATTTTTCAAAGTATTGAATGCATCCATACAAGCCTTATCAAAATGAAATACAACATCCTTAGCTAACAGATTGCATAATGGACGGGTGATCATTGAAAAGTTCTTAATGAAACGACGATAAAAACCCGCATGGCCCAAAAAACTTTTTACTCCCTTCACAGTGGTGGGGGCTACCATATTGGTGATGACGTCAATTTTGGCTTTGTCTACCTCCATTCCTTTGCTAGAGATTACATGCCCCAACACAATTCCTTGTTTCACCATAAATTGGCACTTCTCCCAATTGAGGACCAAATTTTTTTCCTGACATCTTTGAAGTACTAACGATAGATGGTTAAGACATTCATCAAAAGAGGAACCAAACACTGAGAAGTCATCCATAAATACCTCAATGAACCTTTCTACCATGTCAGAGAAGATGGCCAACATGCATCTTTGGAATGTTCCTGGAGCATTGCACAGTCCAAAAGGCATTCTCCTATATGCAAATGTGCCAAAGGGGCAAGTAAAGGTTGTTTTCTCTTGATCCTCCGGAGCGATTGCAATTTGATTGTAACCTGAGTAACCATCCAGAAAACAATAATATGAGTAACCTGCCAATCTCTCAAGCATTTGATCTATGAAAGGCATAGGAAAGTAATCTTTTCTAGTGCTAGAATTCAACTTCCTGTAATCGGTGCAAACACGCCAACTGGTCGTGGGCTTTGTGGGCACAAGCTCATTGTTTTCATTCCTCATCACAGTGATTCCCACCTTCTTAGGCACCACCTGAATAGCACTCACCCATTTGCTATCAGAAATGGGATATATGATCCCCACATCTAACAATTTCAATACCTCATTCCTAACAACTTCCTTCATGTGTGGATTGAGCCTTCTTTGTGGCTCACGGCTTGTTTTCGCTCCTTCCTCCAAAAGGATCCTATGCATGCACATGGTAGGGCTTATTCCCTTGATATCTGCAATAGACCAACCAAAAGCTGATTTAAACTCTTTTAACACCCGAATTAGTTTATCTTCTTCAATTGGGGTGAGATCAGAAGCTATGATAACTGGAAGAGTTTCAAATTCAGCTAGATATGCATATTTTAGATGTGGTGGAAGTGGCTTAAGTTCAAGTTTTGGTGCCTTAACAGTGGAAGGAGTTAGATGTGATATTGATGATTCTAAAGGCTCAAAACGAGGTGAAACAGTCAAAGGATACAATGCCAATGCTTCCAAGGCAGCTACTTCTTCCATGAGTGCATCTTCTTCATCAAACTCATCTTGAGATTGACTCAAAACAGTTTGTAAGGGTTCATTTGATTGTGCCTGCAAGAACTTAGAGAATACAAGTGAATCAAGCACATCAATGGCATAACAATCAAAAGATGAAGAAGGATGAGCAAGAGATTCAAACACTTTGAATTGAACTGTCTCTCCTAACACTGTCATAGTGAGGAGTCCATTTTGCACATCAATGATGGTCTTGGCTGTGGCCATGAAGGGTCTCCCAAGCAATATTGGCAACTCACGATCATGTATAGGAGCTTCTTCCATGTCCAACACTACAAAATCTGCTGGCAAGATTAGTTTATCAACTTGAACTAGAATATCTTCTACTATACCTCTTGGATATTTCATGGATCTGTCTGCAAGTTGTAATGAAATGGTGGTGGCTTTTAAATCTCCCAAACCTAGTTGAAGGTACACTGAATAAGGCATTAAGTTGATGCTAGCACCCAAATCAAGCATTGCCTTCTCTACTTTCTTGTCCCCTATGGTGATGTTGATAGAGAAACTGCCTGGATCCTTGAGCTTTGGTGGAAGTTTTCTTTGCAAAACTGCACTAACATTCTCAGACACTACTACCTTCTCATGTGGTCCATACTTCCTTTTGTAGCTGTTTAACTCCTTGAAGAACTTCCCATATGCCGGCATGTTCCTAATGACATCAAGCAAAGGTAAGTTAACATTCACTTTGCTCAGTATATCAAAAATCTCCTTAAATGACTTATCCTGCTTGCTCTTGGCAAGTCTTCCAGGGAATGGTATTGGTGGAGTGTATGGTTTCTCGGCCTTGTGAAGATTTGGTGCTTCCAATGAGGAAGTGGCATGGCTTGGTTCCTCAATTGATTTCTCATTGTCTCCTTGAGTGACACCTGCATTCACATGATCATATTCATTAGTAACTTCATTGCCAACTCTATTATCAATAACCTTACCACTTCTAAGTGTAGTGATTGCTTTGGCTTGCTCTTGGTTCCTTTGGAGTATCACAGGTTGGCTTGGAAACTTCCCAACCTCTCTTTGGTTCAATGCATCTGCAATCTGCCCCAATTGTGTCTCCATTTTGGTTAGGGCGGCTGAATGTTGTTGGAGTGTGCTATTGGTGGAATGTTGGAATTGCAAGGTGTTTTGGGCTAACAATTTAACCGTATCCTCAAGGGTAGTGGCAGGTTTTGGTTGGAAATTTTGGATTGGGTTGTTGTTCTTCCATGAAAAATTGGGATGATCTCTCCAACTCGGGTTATATGTATTGGAATACATATCATTCCTTGGTCTTTGGTTGTAAGAATTCATGAGGTTCACTTGCTCTTGAACATACTCGGGGTAAGCCTCCCTAGATGGACATTGGTGAGTAGGATGGCTTGGTATGTTGCAAATGGCACACACTTCATTTGCTTTTGGCACCATGTTGAGCACGGATTCAAGCTTCCTTTCTAGGTTAGCTACCTGCAACAAAAGCTCATGATTAGAACTTGTTTCATAGACTCCAACTTTCTTACCCCTTAAATCTTTGTGTTGAGCATTAGACCCCAACATCTCATAAATGTTATATGACTCTTGAGCATTCTTTTTCTTCAATGCTCCACCTGCTGCATTATCAACAGTTGATTGACAATTTTGGGTTAGTCCATCATAGAAAATTTGCATTTGTAAGTGAAAAGGTAACCCATGGTGTGGACATTGGATCAAGAGGCCTTTAAAACGCTCCCAACACTCATTGAAAGGTTCTCCATCATCTTGTTTGAAGTTGAAGATTTGTCCCCTTAATGTGGCTGTCTTTTGAGTGGAAAAGAACTTCTCCAAGAACTTCTTAGCCACGGCATCCCATGTAGTGAGGGAACCTGGTGTTAGAGTCATCAACCAACTCTTGGCCCTATCTTTCAAGGTGTAAGGAAACACTCTCATCCTCAAATTTGCTTCACTTACTCCCTGCAAAGGTAAACCACTCACAACATTGTAAAACTCTTTAATATGAGCTAAAGGGTCTTCATTAGGTAAGCCATAAAATGAAGGAAACATATGGAAATGTGAAGATTTGAGATCATAGTTTCTAGCTTCTGTGGGCAGCAAGATGCATGAAGGTGAATTTGGTATGATTGGTTGAGCAAAGTCCTCCAAAGCTCGAAGCTCATCTAGGTTGCCCGCCATCTCTTCCTCTCTTGCCCAATCAAATTGCTCAGATTCTTTACTTGTTGAACTAGGTGAATTCTCTTCCTCTTCCTCAAGGTTAAAGGATGAACTTGATGGCACAAAGTTGTCCAAAGTGTGGCCCTTTAATCTTTCAATTCTTTGGCCTAACTCAACAAGTTTATTTGACATATACTACCTGAAACAAAGTAACACAAGTGTGAATGAAAATCAAGAAGCAAACAACAATGAAAAGAACAAAAATAAACTTAAAAACGTTTGAAAAGACTCAAGGGATGTGGAACTAAACGCTTAGAACACTTAAACAAACCTAAAACCCAAAACAGCAACTAGAAGACTCAAAATTGCCTAAAAACCACTTTCTGGGCAGTTTTGAGCACCTACACTAATTTGGACGAAATTGGATGGAAACTTGAATCAAAACACTTATAAACACAATTCAAAACACTTTCTAACTAATTTGGACAAAACAAAGACTCAAAGGACACAAAAACAGATTCACAAGACTCAAAACAAGCTAAAAACTCTCAAAACTGCCTAAAAACACAAACTGGGCAGTTTTGACACTAAACTCAATTTTGGACGAAAATTAGGTTTGAGCTTGACTCAAAATGCTTCAAAACACAAGATAAGACAGATTCTAAGCCTAAAACTTAACAAAATATGGGGGAAATTGTATTTGGACGAAATGCAATTAAATGGTCAGATTATAACAAAAGCAGATTGTAAAGCAAGTTGATGTAAACCAATGGATAATGGAATGGCTAAGGGATTCTTTTCCACACCTGAAATGTATGCAACTTAAATCAACTTCCAATTATCAAATCGACAAGTTATGAACCTTGACACCAATCAAAATAGTAAACAAGCAAACAAGCAATTACAAGGGACTGAAATCAGTCCCCGGCAACGGCGCCATTTTTGTTGATGTATAATTCCTTCCTAATGCTAGAATATATTTAGTATAATGGCACAAGCAAGGGTGTCGAATCCACATGGACTAATTGGACCTATGTAACTACTTGTTTGCAAGAAATCTAAGAAATGAATCAAACTAGTCTAAATAGGCAGATTTGAATCAAACTAATCAAACTATGCAGATTTGTTGTTTTAACTTGAAAGCATAAGAGAATGAAGTAAACACAAATCAATGAATCAACAACCAATATAATGAGATAGTATCAATGGAAATGAAACTAGGGATTCGATTTCACCATTGCTCAATTAAATCCATGTTTGTTAAGTTGGTTTATACTCATTCATCTACAAATTTCTTGAGTTTGTTTCACTTGGATATGATCAACCATATGATGTGTGGATTTGATCAAATGTCTATAATCTTGAACCTAATTGTGATGTGCAACTTCGGTTCATAATCTAGAGTATGTAATGCACAAGAAACGTTCACTAAACCAAAGGGAACACTTGGCAGGATGTTTGCCAATCTTTCCCTTCATTCATTCACAAAACCACCAATATTAGACATGATGTATGTTTTAATCTTGGCTAAATAACTTGTGGTTAACTCAAATGGCGATCAAGCATACAAATCAACCCACAAATTCACAATTATAACAGAGAATGAATCAAGAACTAGGTAGACAAACTGAGCATTCTAACTTAATTACATAGCAAACTTTGCAAGGTTACATCGAATCCCTAGAGGAAGCTTAGTTACAATTCATGTCTACAAAAGATTTGACATAAAAGTATAAAACATGAATGAACATAGAATTGATAAGAATGAACCCTTGAAGCAAAACTGATGTTGAAGTCCTTGAAGAGTTCCTTGGTGTTGCTTCTCCAAATGTGGTGCGGATGAAGTAGATTGGTTTGGTTTGAATGGTTTCTGCCCTTAGGACAGAAATGGACAGAGAATGGAGTGAAATGGGAGAGGTTATGGGTGTGTAAATGGACTGAAATGAAGAGGAAAACTTGCGGATGGAAAAGGGAGAGAATAATGGACAGTTTCTGTGAAAGGAAAAGAATGTAAAATGCAATGCAATGGAGAGGGCGAATTAGTGTGTATGATGGACAGAAAATGGAGCCAAATAGAGTGTGTGTGATCCCCCAACATTCAGATTGGATCTAGCCTTTGTTTACTCAGATGGCAGAGCATAATTTAGATGGAATGATGGGTTTCTGAGTGTAGTGGACGCATGGCTTGGACAACTCTGCAAGTATGTGTTTTGTTTAATCAAAATGCATGTGTAAAGTCTGCCACAAGGGAGTGGAACCTGCAAAGGTCAATTGGAGCACCAGAAAATGTTTATACAAGTCTGAAAATGGGAAGAACACACGACATGGACAAAGGAATGGGTTGGATTTCTGAAATGATGGCTGCAAGGAGTTACTTGTTTAATCACAATGCATGTGAGTTTCTGTAAAGATGAAGTGTAGAAATGTAATGGGGTGCACGGAATGGATGTTTGTGTTTGTTGGTGTCAAAATGGTTGAAATGAATTAAGTGATGGAAATGGGATTGTGAGGAATCTGATTTGGTGCTAGAATTGCATCAAATGATGGGATGATATGGGAACACACGGCCAAGGTTGTGACATGCATGTGAATGCATGTTTTGGTGTTGGAACCACATAATTGACTTCAACGTTTTTGCCTTGTCTAAAATCACCCAATATGGCCGAATTACATCTCTTAACTTCATTTGCCTTCCAATTGATCTTATTACACCTTGGCTGCATACTAACACAAAACAATGTAAAACGCGACTAGTTTAATCCAAAACAATCACAAAGACACCAAATAAGGAAGATATAAATGCATGCAAAATGTGACTTATCACCATCCAATCCAATAATATAAGGAAAATGATGCGAGATTTATACGCACACAAATTAAACCCTCTTTTCGTCAAATTGTAGTATATGTATAAGTAGGGATCGTTCTAGACCGGGGATTAGGAGGGATTGTTAACCACTTGAATTTGACTCAAAAACGTAAAATAACAATATGAAACACTATACTAGACTCAAAGAATGCAAAACTAAACTTTAAAACACTAAAACAAACCAAAAGACTCAAAACAGCACCAAAACACTCAAAACTGCATAAAAATCACTTTCTGGGCAGTTTTGAGCACCTTGAGTACTTTGGACGAATTTGAGAAACAAAATGAATCAAAACACTTATAAACACAAACTAAATGTATTTCTAACTAATCTAACACTTTAAAAGAAATGGGAGATTGGTTTTGAATGAAACTTGAAATAAAAACAGAAACTTGGAAACAAACAGATTGTAAATTAAAGCATAAGGAAATGAAGTAAACACAAGATGAATGAATCAACAACTAATAAAATAAGAGATAGTACCAATGAAGATGAAGCTAGAGATTCGATTTCACCATTGCTCAACTAAGTCCATGTTTGTCCAGTTAGATTATACTCATCCCTCTACTTATTTCTTGGGTTTGTTTCACTTAGATATGATCAGCCATATGATGTGTGGATTTGATCAAATGTCTCTAATTATGAGCCTAATTGTGATGTGCAACTTTGGTACCTAATCAAGACTATGTAGTGCATAAGAAACTTTCACAAAACCAAAGGGAACACTCGGCATGATGTTTGCAAAACATTCCCTTCATTCATTCACATATCCACCAAGATTATGCATGATGTGTGCTTTAATCTTGGCTAAACAACCTGTGGTTAATTCAAATGATGATCAAGCACTAAAATTAACACACTAAGTCACAATTAAATCGGAGAATGAAGCAAGAAATAGATAGATTAAATGAGAATTCCGAATTAACTACATGGCAAACTTTGCAAGGCTACATGGAATCCATAGAGGAGGATTAGTTACAATTCACGTTTGCAAAGGATTTAACATAAAAATATAAAACATGAATGAACATAGAGTTAATAAGAAGAAAGAACCCTTGAAGCAAAACTGATGTAGAATCAAAGAAACACCTAAACATTCCAACAACTCAAACTTGAATTGTATGAACGTTTAGGCCCTCTTATCTTCCTCTTCGTCGTAGCACAAGGTCTAAGGGATGTTGTTGGTGTGTTGAATGGATTGGGGAATTATGGAAATGGAAGGATGATGTTTGGATTGTAAGGGAGAGTCACGACACAAAGGGGGGTTTATGGTCTACATTTCTGCAATGGATGAAGTGTATGAATGGAATGGATGGACTTTGTGAAGGGCACGGCCCCAAGGGACCAATTTCTGTTGTGAAATGAATTGTGGATGAATGAGAATGAATGAATGAGTATTTATAGGTGAAATAGGGGGAACATGACAGCTAGGTTGCATGTGCTAATGTTTGTGTGTGCATGTGAAATCTGGAATTGCATGTGTGTTGAATGTGAAAGCATGTGCAATGAATGTGTGGTGCAATGATGAAGGAATAATCTGCCAAGATGCATGTGTTATGAAGTGGATTTTCTGATTGCATGTGGAATGAATGATTTCTTGGTGAGGGGATGCATGTGTTGATTAAAGGGGAAATGACAATCTGAAATGGGATAGCATGTGGGTGGAAATGCATGTGGGTGAATGTTTAAAGTGCATGTGCAATGTTTTAAAGGATGGAATGATGGAGGAACAAGTGCATGTGAATGCATGGTGATAGCATGTGCACGGTTTTGGTTGGAATGATGGCAGATTGTGAAAACATGTGAATGCATGTGTTTGATGAATGATAAGTGGTGAATGATATGATAAGTGATAAGTGGTGAATGATAAGTGATGAATGATAAGTGATATGATATGTGATTATGATAAGTAATGGGAGCATGTGTATGGTTTTGGGAGAAAGGTGGAGATGCACGGCATAAGGGAATTGGAAAGGTTTAAATGTCCTAAAACTAAAGGGAACAAAGTTCCAACACTTTGGTCTTCAATTTCGTCCAACATTTTGGCGCCAAGCATAAGCTATCCATCCTTAGCCCAAAAGTGCTCCAAAAGTCTCCAAAATGCATCTTTTTGCTCCTTTAACCCTTTGGACCTACAAACACACGAAAATAGCTTAAAGGACTAAAATAACTAAAGAAACATAACGTAAATGCACGAGAACAAGCCATTTAAGTCGCATGAATATGCTCCTATCAAATACCCCCACACTTATCTTTTGCTAGTCCTCGAGCAAAACAAAACAACAAAAGAACACGAAACTAGACAAGACGAACAAAACACAACCTACACCTTCCAACAATCGTCTCACGGATTTCCAATGCTCATGACATGTTAAAAATCATTATCCCCACATATTTTAGCCATCTTTACACTTAAGTACATTCTTAATCATAATCACCACATACTAGTTCACATTTAAGCATTTAAAACCATTTCGAATGTAGTAACATGCCTTAGAGAATTTCCTCAATTCCTTACTAGAATGCACTCTATTTTCACATTGATTTTCTGACTATACACCCTACACTAGTTATATGTGAGAGATTGATGTAAACATGAAAGACTAGTATCTCACATATGTTATAACAAAGAAAGCATTTTCTGGATTTACGATAATGACATGAATATGATCTCATGAATGGAATGCTACTACTTAGAATGAGAACCAGTGATTCCATAAGCTCATATCAATTCCAAACTCCACATATTGAACACATAACGATCAAGATAGAAGCATAAGGGTTGAAACGGGGCTAAAGGTGTTTGGCTAACAAAGAAAGGATAGGGAAAACAAACGTTCTTTAAGCAATAGTGAGCAAAGTATTGAATTAGGCACTTAGAATTCCCTTTAGAACGCAGAAGTCAACTTTGAACACCCAAGGGGAAGTCACACAAAACTTAGGGCCATATTCAAACTTTTTGGGCTCTTTCTTCAACAATCACACTTGTGAGTCCATTCTCACTTATTTTCACTCTTTTTCTTTCTTTTCTTCTTCTTTTTCTAACATTTTTTTTTTCTTTTTTTTTTTTTTCCCGTGCCTCCTTTAAGACTTAGGCACATACATACACACAAAAATCCCTTCCCCCACACTTATTTTCTGCAACATATTAATCAAAAGGAATTCATTTAAGTCATGCTCACTATACTTCAAGAAAAAGGGTACGGATGGTCCTAATCTAGACTAGGTAAGGGGTGATGTGGTTAGCAAAGAAAATAGGCTAAACGAGGCTCAACGGGGTTAAAACTAATAACAAATACGAAATATGGGAAGTAAGGCTATTTGGTTATGGTGGCAATTACACAACTTCATCTTGATATGTGTTATGCAATTCAATGTCATGCTTTGAATGAAACGGATATAAGTTCTAGCATTTAGTTCTATCATGATACAATTGCATTCTAAGTAGCAACCAAGCAAGGAATAATGAGATCATGCAACAACTTTAGAAAATAAAGAATCACAGAAAATAACTCTCCAAAGAAGGTAATGGCTCGAGTCTCACAGGGTTGTAGCGTTTGTTTGAGTTCCTTCCTTCAAGCATGTTACAAAAACGAATTTTTCTTTTATGATTGCATGTGAAGTCATACATTATAACCATAACCAAGCATATACCAAGAGTAAATCAAACTTTTCCCTATGTTTATAACTCTTTTTAACCGTCATGCAATTATAAACCAAATCCTTATCATTGTGTTGGAAGGTACCCTAAGACACAAACACACAAAAACGACTCAAAACACTCTTTTTAGGCTTTTCAAAACATTTTCTTCAAATTTTTATGTGATTTTCGGAGTTATAAAACAAAACACACTAAAACACTCTAAAACAATTTAAAAACACCTTAAAACAGCAAGGAACAACATTTGAAGTTATGGGTGATAAAATCCCACGAATTTGCATTAACAACATTAGTTACCCCCCCACACTTAAATCAAACATTGTCCTCAATGTTTTAAGCATAGATTCACACAAAACATAAGTAAACACACAAAAAGCACTTAAACATACTAAACATGGCAAAATGTAATTAACAAAGAGAAGAGTTTAGAGACGCAAATCTGGTTGTGGAATGTAAATTCCATCTTCTCCTTGTTGATTGCATTGAGGCTTGATGTTGTTGACTCCACAGGGGTTCCTCCCATCGTTGATTTTCCTTTGTGCTACTCTTGAACTGGGCAGCAGGATTCTTTTGGTCTCCCCCGAAGGTCTGAGCTTACTCCTTTGGTCTGTTTCTTTGTTCAATCTTTCCAATTCGTATTGAAAAGGGTTGGAGGATAACTCAGCCTATGTTTGTCTCCACATGCTTCAATGTATCATTTTCCTTGCCTTGCTTGCTTGATAGGAGCATATTTATGCTATTTAGTTGTGTTGTTTCCTTACACTTAGTGAGTTAATTACTATGTATTTCAGTCTTTTAAAGTATTTTCGTGTGTTTTTAGGTCCTAATGGCAAAAGGAGCAAGAAAGTGCATTTTGAGGCTATTTGGAGCATTTTTAGGCATGGAGTGGATAGCTTAATCATGGAGCAAAGAGGATGGACGAAATTGAAGACTAGAAGAGCTAGGAAAGGCTACAAATCTGGTGGAAGAAGTTCTATTCCAATGAAGATAAGGAAGAAGCAAGAAACAAGGGATCTTATCCAAACCTTATCTTATCCAACCTTATCCATACCTTATCCTATCCTATCTCTAACATTATCCTATCCTATCCTATCCAAATCAGATTGGGACCTAAACCTAGCTACTTAGGGAGAATCAATTACACATTTAAACACCTATTTCAGTTTCTAGAAGACTCATCCATACCAATGCCGCAAATCACCATTCCTTGTAGGTTTAGGAATCACAATCCTTTTCCTACTCCTATATCACATGTCCTAGGCCCTTTAGGATTAGGAAATCTGCCTTAAACACAGTTTCTAGAACACCTAATCCTATCCCTACATATGTGCCGCACCTAGCCTTCTAGAACTCCCTAAATCCTAGCCGAATTCCCTATTCCAAATCCCACTTAATTTCTGCCTTGAGTTAACCTTTTTCCAATGGGTTTAGGCAATCCTTTTCCTACACTAAGTGTGCCAAATTAGCCTATATAAACAGCCTTGCCGTGCCATTTAATGAGGACCATCCCTTCACACAACATTCATACATCCCTTCAGAAATCAACCCTTGCCGTGACCTTGCAACCACCCATTCATCATTCCCCTACTTCCATACATCCATCCCAACCTCCATACACCACCATAACCCCTTGCCGCACCACCATATATACCTAAAACCATCCAAAATCCAGAAAATCATCCACAAACTCACCATAGACCCTTGTGCCGTGACCTAGCAAGGAGGAGGAGAAGGAAGACCAAGCCTTGGGCGTTTGTACATTCAAGTGGAGTGTTGGACGTTTTTAGGTGTAATCTATCCTTTATTGTTAATGTTTAAATCTATGTTGCTTTGTTTTGTCATGAACATGAGAGGCTAAACTCGTTTTAGCCTAGGGATGCTTTAAAACCATGATTACGTTTATAATATGAGTTGATAAATTCCAGTTGTGATTTCATAAATTGTGAATGCAATTTACTTAACCGTTTGATGGATAACTTATTCTTGTATGTTTATTAGGGAGGCCTACTTAATTTGCATGCTTGAATTTGGGGCTAGAATATAAGAGTGTTTCACATAATCGTCACAAACTTATATTCACAAGTAGTTAAGGTTGTTTTCACAATCATGTTAAGTAAATTCCTAGCATGCGTATCATGATGTCATAGTTACAAGTGCTTTGTCAATACTTATGGTTTTCATTGAACGTAATGATCTTTAACCGTATCTCTATTATGATGTCATGTAGGGGACTTTTTGAAGAATGCTTTGGGTTGTCGTATGATGTCATCCAATCCACTAACTTAAGGGAAATCTGAGGGTTAATTAGTGATGTCACGGTTAATCTGGGGTGTTGAGGTTCATGGTTTATCGAAAAAGCAACTGGAAATCAATTTATGTTAGAAAGTATCATGTGTGGAGAAGTATCCCTTGGCTATCCCATCATCCATTAGTTTTTCTTATTTTCGTCCAAAATCTGTTTTAAAGTTTTAAGTCACTTGTTTTCTTTTAAATTCGTCCAAAATCAAAACCCCCTTTCTTATTTGTTCCAAATCTGTCCAAAAGAGTCTTTTTGAGTCTTTAGAGTCAAAACCAAGTGTATTTTCGTCCAAGTTAAGTCCTAGAGTCTAAATTGAGTCTTTTTGGTTGTTTTAAGTTGTTTTGAGTCTTTTAAAGTTGTTTTGAGTCATACAAGTTAGTAAGAGTGTTTTGAGTTTATTTAAAGTGTTTTAAAGCCTATTTTCACTTCTTTGAGTCAATTTTCATTAGGTTAGCAATCCCTCCTAATCCCCGGCCTAGAACGATCCCTACTTACATTCTTCACTACAATTGATAAAAAGAGGGTTTAATTTGTGTGCGTATAATTCTCGCATCAAATTTTTGGCGCCATTGCCGGGGATTAGCAATTTTGCTAATCCCCCGTTGTTTCTTTTTGTTTCTTTGTATTTTCTTTTTGTTTTAGCTACTGACCTAATTTCTTTTCTTGTTTATAGGTACTAGTTTATGACTCGTAGTTCTCAACCCCTTAGTGCGAACATCTTGGATTTTGACGACGATTTTGAGCGCACTTTGAGGAAGAAGAAGAAGAACCCAGAATCTAGTACGGCTCCCAACCTTGAGGAGGAGGAAGAGCCAACGCCAAGGGAGGAAGAAGAACCCACGGCACAAGAGGAAGAAACTATGGCAGTGGACAACCGTACAATCAAGGAGCTTTCGGCTTCGGGAATGGCCAATGCTGCACCCTTGTGCATCCAATACCCAAGGGCGGCTCAAGACAAGACCGACGAATTTGAATTGAAGTCAAGCTTGTTGCACCACATTCCAAAATTCCATGGATTATCCATGGAAGATCCCAACAAGCATTTGAAGGAGTTCGAGGTAGTGTGTTCAAGCATGACTCCAGTTAACGTTGATGGTAGCATTTTGAAGATGAAGGCTTTCCCGTTCTCACTTTTGGAGAAGGCCAAAGATTGGTTATACGAGCTAGCACCCGGAACGGTCACCTCTTGGGAGAGCATGAAGAGGGCGTTTCTTGAAAAATTCTTTCCTACTTCAAGAGTCATTCTCTTGAGAAAGAAGATTAGTGGAATTCAACAAAGTCAAGGGGAGTCTTTTCCAACATACTACGAGCGTTTTAAAACCCTTGTTGCATCATGTCCTCAACATCAAATGAAAGAGGAGCTTCTACTTCAATACTTCTATGAAGGTCTTCTTCCCATTGAAAGACAAATGCTTGATGCTTCGGCGGGAGGAGCGTTGGTGGATAAAACCCCTATGGCAGCCAAGAACCTTATTGCAAACCGAGCTCTCAATGCACAACAATACGAAGGAATTGGACAAAGGGACCCCCCACGGCAACAAGTGAATGAGGTAAGTTCTCAATCCGACATTCAAACTCAATTAGCTAATCTTACTTCTCTTGTGTCTCAGATGGCCGAAGGAATGAAGATCCAATGTCCAATTGTATGTGGCGTATGTTCTATTCAAGGTCATCCTTCGGAAAAGTGCCCTCAATTGATTGAGAATGGGGGATGGGAGAGTGCAAACGCCATTGGATTTCCAAGCCAAAATCAGCCAAGGAATGATCCATATTCCAATACATACAATCCGGGTTGGAGAGACCATCCAAATTTCAAGTGGAGGGAGCCCCAACAACCTTACCAACAAGGAGGCTTTAGGCAGCAACCCCCGGGGTTTTACACCAAAACCCACGGCCAAGAAGCATCACAATCCCAATCTGCCCAGAACCATCAAGGTACGTCTTTGGACAATGATACAATTATTAAGTTACTTACCAATTTGTCTCAGGGGCTAGAGAATCAAAACAAAGCATTGCAAAATCAAGAAAGGGCGCTGCAAAACCAAGACAAAAGGGTGGACCACTTAGAGAAACAAATAGGGCAGATTGCGGAGTTTGTGGGACAATTCCGAGACCAAGGCAAGCTTCCAAGTTCAACCATTGTCAATCCAAAGGGAGGATTCGAAACTGCCAAAGCAATCACTTTGAGGAGTGGAAAAGAAGTTGCCACCACATCCACACCACCCAAAACAAGTCCTAATGAAGACAAGACGTTGCAACATGAAGAGGAGGCTGCAAACAAGCCCACGGCAAGAACACAATCCCCTTTGCCGCAAGCACCTAAGGACACTACTTCATCCAATGCATCCCATTCGGCCACCAAAGGTAAGTTGGGTTCAAATTCGATTAATTCTAACCCCGTTCCACAAAATGTGCCCTTTCCTGGCAGGTTTATGCAATCTAAGACAGAGGAGGATGAAAAAGACATCCTTGAGACGTTTAGGAAGGTGCATGTCAATATCCCGCTCCTAGATGCAATAAAGCAAATTCCAAAGTACGCTAAGTTTTTGAGGAAGATTTGTACAACAAGGAAACGAATTCGGGAGAAGGAGGTGGTACATGTAAGTGAGAATGTCTCTGCAATGTTGCAAAGAAAGCTGCCACCTAAATGCAAAGATCCAGGTAGTTTCACTATCCCTTGTGTAATTGGTAATACAAGGTTCGAACATGCTATGCTAGATTTAGGTGCATCAATTAATGTCATGCCATACTCTGTTTATGCATCTATGAATCTAGGAGAGCTTAAAAATGATGGTGTTATTATTCAATTAGCCGATCGATCTAATGCATACCCGAGAGGAGTTTTGGAAGATGTTTTGGTGCAGGTAGACCACTTGATTTTTCCTGCAGATTTCTATGTGCTTGACATGGAGGATTCAACCCACTCTCCACCATCGCCACTCTTACTTGGACGACCTTTCATGAAAACAGCCCATACCAAGATTGATGTGGCCAAGGGAGCCTTAACTATGGAGTTTGGTGGTGATACGATTAACTTTAAAGTTTCTGAATACATTGAGAATCCTAATGAAGTTCGTTCTTGTTTTGCCATTGGTACAATTAAAAATATAGGGCAGGAACGTTCAACACCTATCAAGAAGGATGCGTCTAGAACCACCATCGAGGAAGGAATTGGAGGGAAGCACAAGGAGCATGCCACTACCCTACAAACACCCAATCTGGCCGTACCTAAGGATAAAATTGGCGAGATGGTGGCTGCCCTAGGGGCATTGCCACAACATCCTAGTAAGTCTCTAATCCCAATTCCAATTCCCATTTCAACTAATCGGTTGTTACCTTCTTTGGTGCAGGTTCCAAATCGATTTCAAGGTGGTGGGAATTTACATGGACTTCCGGAACCAAAATACCACCATTAGGGAGGATCACTATCCCCTCCCATTCATAGAGCCATATTACGAAAGTGTTGGATGGCAAGTTGTGGAGGATATCACACTCCATGCCGTGGGCTCCAAATGAGGATAAGAAGAAGGTTCGTCCGGCTGCACGACGTTAAAGCAAGCGCTTCTTGGGAGGCAACCCATGCATTCAACGAGAGAGGATGTGGGCAATTCACCAATTCAAGCTACAAAATCAGATTTGCGTTCCTCAATCTCAATCTCTTTATTATCTTTATTTTGTCATGTTAGTTCGTTTATATTGTTTGTTTGGATGTGAGTCTTTGTGTGAAACATTGAGGACAATGTTTGATTTAAGTGTGGGGGGGTAAACAAAGTGTTTTTCATGCAAATTCGTGGGATTTTATCACCCATCATTTCTAAAGTTGTTTCACACTGTTTTTAAGTGTTTTTAGAGTGTTTTGAAGTGTTTTTATGTCTTTTGGTCAGAAAATCCGAAAATCCAAAAAAAAATTACAAAATAGTTTTGAAAAAAAACCCAAAAAGAGTTGTTTTTAAGTTGTTTTTGTGTGTTTGTTTGTGTCTTAGGTCACCTTCCAACACAATGATGAGGATTTGGTTTTTAATTGCATGACTATTAAAGAATGTTGTAAACATGGCTGGAAGTTGATTTATGCTTTGGTTTATGCTTGGTTATGGTTATAATTTATGAATTCACATGTAATTACAAAGATAAAATCAGTTTTTGTAACATGCTTGAAAGAAGAAACTCAAACTAACGCTACATCCTTGAGAGACTTGAGCTTATAACGTTCTTTGGAGAGTATAATCTGTGATTTCTTGTTTTCTAAAGTCGTTGCATGATCTCATCATTCTTTGCTTGGTTGCTATTTAGAATGCATTTCATTATAGTTCCAAATACTAGAACTCATGCCCATTTCATTCAAAGCATGATATTGATTGCATAACATACAATAAGATGAAGTTGTTAGTCAAGCCAGAGCCAAAAAGCCTATCCCTTTTCATATGTATTGTAGGATTAGCCCTCTTGAGCCTTTTCAAAGCCTATTTTCGTTGTTAGCCACATTATCCTCACCTAGCCTAGAATAGGACTTTCCATACCTTGGTTCTTAAAGGATAGTGAAGCACGACTTAGAGTGAACTCCTTTGGTCAATATATGGCGGAAAATAAGTGTGGGGGAAGATGATAGGGCACGAAAAAGAAAAAAGAAAAAAAAAACAAAGAAGAAAAGAAGAGAAATTCGTGGAAAAATCAAAAGAAAATAGAAAAGTGTTCAAAAGAAAGAAAAGGAGTTGAAAAATAAGTGAGAATGAACTCACAAGTATTGGTTGTTGAAGGAAGGGTCCAAAAGAGTGAATTTGACCCTAAATGTTGCATGAATCTTCCCTTGTGTTTAAAAGTTGGTTTTTGCCATTAGAAGTGAGTTTACGTATCAAAATCATTACTTTGCTTACCATTGCTTTAAGAACGTTTGTTTATCCTTACCCTTCTTTGTTAGCCAATACCTTAGCCCCGTTACAACCCTCCACTTCTATCTTGATGTTATGTGTTCAATATGTGGAGTCTGAATTTGGTATGAGCATATGGAATCACTGGTTCTCGTTCTAAGTAGTAGCAGCATTCCATTCATGAGATCATATTCATGTCATTGTCGTAAATCCAGAAAATGCTTTCTTTGATATAACATATGTGAGTATTAGTCTTCATATTTACATCAATCTTCTCACATATAACTAGTGTAGGGTGTGAAGTTAGAAAATCTGTGTGAAAATAGAGTGCATTCTAGTGAGGAATTGAGGGAATTCTCTAAGGCATGTTACTACATTTGAAACATTGTTTTAATTGATTATATGTGAACTAATAAGTAGTAACTATGATTAAATGTTTGTTGAAGTGTAAAGAAAGCTAAAAACCGTGGGAATGATGTTCTCTAATGTGTCATGTTCGTTGGAAATCCCTGAGATACATGTTGGAAGGTTTAGAATGTGGTTTGTTTTGTTTTTGATTTATTTCGTTTTGCTCGAGGACTAGCAAAAGCTAAGTGTGGGGGAATTTGATAGGAGCATATTTATGCTATTTAGTTGTGTTGTTTCCTTACACTTAGTGAGTTAATTACTATGTATTTCAGTCTTTTAAAGTATTTTCGTGTGTTTTTAGGTCCTAATGGCAAAAGGAGCAAGAAAGTGCATTTTGAGGCTATTTGGAGCATTTTTAGGCATGGAGTGGATAGCTTAATCATGGAGCAAAGAGGATGGACGAAATTGAAGACTAGAAGAGCTAGGAAAGGCTACAAATCTGGTGGAAGAAGTTCTATTCCAATGAAGATAAGGAAGAAGCAAGAAACAAGGGATCTTATCCAAACCTTATCTTATCCAACCTTATCCATACCTTATCCATACCTTATCCTATCTTATCCATACCTTATCCTATCCTATCTCTAACATTATCCTATCCTATCCTATCCAAATCAGATTGGGACCTAAACCTAGCTACTTAGGGAGAATCAATTACACATTTAAACACCTATTTCAGTTTCTAGAAGACTCATCCATACCAATGCCGCAAATCACCATTCCTTGTAGGTTTAGGAATCACAATCCTTTTCCTACTCCTATATCACATGTCCTAGGCCCTTTAGGATTAGGAAATCTGCCTTAAACACAGTTTCTAGAACACCTAATCCTATCCCTACATATGTGCCGCACCTAGCCTTCTAGAACTCCCTAAATCCTAGCCGAATTCCCTATTCCAAATCCCACTTAATTTCTGCCTTGAGTTAACCTTTTTCCAATGGGTTTAGGCAATCCTTTTCCTACACTAAGTGTGCCAAATTAGCCTATATAAACAGCCTTGCCATGCCATTTAATGAGGACCATCCCTTCACACAACATTCATACATCCCTTCAGAAATCAACCCTTGCCGTGACCTTGCAACCACCCATTCATCATTCCCCTACTTCCATACATCCATCCCAACCTCCATACACCACCATAACCCCTTGCCGCACCACCATATATACCTAAAACCATCCAAAATCCAGAAAATCATCCACAAACTCACCATAGACCCTTGTGCCGTGACCTAGCAAGGAGGAGGAGAAGGAAGACCAAGCCTTGGGCGTTTGTACATTCAAGTGGAGTGTTGGACGTTTTTAGGTGTAATCTATCCTTTATTGTTAATGTTTAAATCTATGTTGCTTTGTTTTGTCATGAACATGAGAGGCTAAACTCGTTTTAGCCTAGGGATGCTTTAAAACCATGATTACGTTTATAATATGAGTTGATAAATTCCAGTTGTGATTTCATAAATTGTGAATGCAATTTACTTAACCGTTTGATGGATAACTTATTCTTGTATGTTTATTAGGGAGGCCTACTTAATTTGCATGCTTGAATTTGGGGCTAGAATATAAGAGTGTTTCACATAATCGTCACAAACTTATATTCACAAGTAGTTAAGGTTGTTTTCACAATCATGTTAAGTAAATTCCTAGCATGCGTATCATGATGTCATAGTTACAAGTGCTTTGTCAATACTTATGGTTTTCATTGAACGTAATGATCTTTAACCGTATCTCTATTATGATGTCATGTAGGGGACTTTTTGAAGAATGCTTTGGGTTGTCGTATGATGTCATCCAATCCACTAACTTAAGGGAAATCTGAGGGTTAATTAGTGATGTCACGGTTAATCTGGGGTGTTGAGGTTCATGGTTTATCGGAAAAGCAACTGGAAATCAATTTATATTAGAAAGTATCATGTGTGGAGAAGTATCCCTTGGCTATCCCATCATCCATTAGTTTTTCTTATTTTCGTCCAAAATCTGTTTTAAAGTTTTAAGTCACTTGTTTTCTTTTAAATTCGTCCAAAATCAAAACCCCCTTTCTTATTTGTTCCAAATCTGTCCAAAAGAGTCTTTTTGAGTCTTTAGAGTCAAAACCAAGTGTATTTTCGTCCAAGTTAAGTCCTAGTGTCTAAATTGAGTCTTTTTGGTTGTTTTAAGTTGTTTTGAGTCTTTTAAAGTTGTTTTGAGGCATACAAGTTAGTAAGAGTGTTTTGAGTTTATTTAAAGTGTTTTAAAGCCTATTTTCACTTCTTTGAGTCAATTTTCATTAGGTTAGCAATCCCTCCTAATCCCCGGCCTAGAACGATCCCTACTTACATTCTTCACTACAATTGATAAAAAGAGGGTTTAATTTGTGTGCGTATAATTCTCGCATCATTGCTCCCCTTGTAGAAGTGGTCGAGAGCAACGCTAGGTAAGCAATCAGGAATGGATTCCAGGCAGTCGGTTCCAGAACAGAAGACTGACTCCAAGTGCCTCTGATTGCTTTCGTTTTACTTTGCCATGCGAGTAATAACAAGGACAAAGGAAAGGACAGGGAAAGAGCATGATATGAGATACTTTTGCTTTAGACCTTGATGATATGAGATACCTTTGCTTTTGAAGAAACGGCGAATGAAGCAGCACATGTATTTGTTGTGGTTGTCTCCACATGCTTCGATCGACCGTTTCCTTCTGCCTTATTTGTACTCCAGGTTTCTGGTATCTTCTTTGGGGGAGAAAAAATTGAGTATTTCAAAAGGCGTTGCTGGGAGAACGCCCTCAGAGGTGCTGAAGAGTTGGACATTTTCTTCAGGTTTGCCTTGCCATAAAAGACGAAGGTCGACATATATAGAGATAATATCAAGTGGTGGTACCGTTCTTTTACCCTTGTCGACAAACGTCTCTTCAATTTCTGAGCAAACGGCTCTTCGATTTCTGAGCGGACGCCCCTTCGATTTCTGCACAGGCGCCCCTTCGCTTTCTGAACGACACGTGGTAGTGCGGATGCGGCTCTGTCAGAGCTCTTTTGACAAAGTCGCACGCGTTTTCTGAAAAGCAGAGAAAGCGTCGCCGAAATTTACGCTTGTCGGCAAAAGTGTAGCTGCGATGATGACCTCCACGTGAACTTTTGACAAAGTTGAACGCGCCTTCTGAAAAGCCGAGAAAGCGTCGCCTAAATTACGCCGGAAATTCCGGCTTCTTGAATCGGTGGACGCGTCGCTTTGGCTTTTTATAGAGCTATCGATCACCACAACAAACATACTCTGAAAATTTCCCATTCTTGAAAATCGACTCCGGCCCTTTGAAATTTAACTTCATCCCTTCTCTTTGAACACTTTTGAAAAATGGCAAACTCATCGAACCTTAGCTTGGAATTGAGCCTTAGCAGTGATACGGGCGCGCCGCGTCAAGGTAACGTATGGCGCCCTTCTTTCTTATCTTCTAACGGTCTTCTTACAGGTGAAGACTCCGTGATGCAGGACGCCACAACAGCTACAATAGTAGCTAGGAACCTCCTCACTCCAAAAGATAGTAGGCTGCTGTCAGGACGGTCCGATGAGTTGGCCGTTCAAGAGTCCCTCGCACTTAGTGTTCAGTGTGCGAGTTCTGTGTCCAACATGGGCCAACGCCTGCTTGCCCGCTCCCGTCAGGTGGAATCATTGATGGCAGAGGTGGAGAGTCTTAAGCAAGAGATCCAGCAGCTTAAGTACGAGAATAGAAGTTTGCATGTGCTTGCAAATAACTATTCGTCGGGCATGAAGAGGAAGCTTGATGAGCTGCAAGAATCTGAGGGTCGAATTCACAGTGACCGTCAAAGGCTTGCGGCTTGTCTCCAGAGGCACCTTTTTCCTGGGTCATCCAGCGCTTGGCCAAGTATTGAGGCCTGGAATGCTTTAGCTCCGATGCCTCCCGCTTCGATGGCTTCCGCTTCGATGCCTCCCGCTTCTATGCCTTCCACTTCTGCGCCTCGTAGTGGGGCTTCACGTAAACAACCTTTGTGAAGCTCCACTTTTCTCCATGTTTAGTATTTTATTTAATAAATGAAATTTTTTTTTTTTTTTTTTTTTTTTTTCAGTGCATTGGGTTGCCTCCCAAGTAGCGCTTTCTTTTACGTCTTGCAGCCGGACGAAGAACCCAATCAATCCAGGATATGTTCACGAATCGGATGAGAACTCCGAGTCATAAACTAGTACCTAAAACAAGAAACAAAACAAGATTAAGAATCTGGAATAAAAACAAACAAAAATAAAACAATCCAAGGGATTAGCAAATTTTCTAATCCCCGGCAACGGCGCCAAAATTTGATGCGAGATTTATACGCACACAAATTAAACCCTCTTTTCGTCAAATTGTAGTATATGTATAAGTAGGGATCGTTCTAGACCGGGGATTAGGAGGGATTGTTAACCACTTGAATTTGACTCAAAAACGTAAAATAACAATTTGAAACACTATACTAGACTCAAAGAATGCAAAACTAAACTTTAAAACACTAAAACAAACCAAAAGACTCAAAACAGCACCAAAACACTCAAAACTGCATAAAAATCACTTTCTGGGCAGTTTTGAGCACCTTGAGTACTTTGGACGAATTTGAGAAACAAAATGAATCAAAACACTTATAAACACAAACTAAATGTATTTCTAACTAATCTAACACTTTAAAAGAAATGGGAGATTGGTTTTGAATGAAACTTGAAATAAAAACAGAAACTTGGAAACAAACAGATTGTAAATTAAAGCATAAGGAAATGAAGTAAACACAAGATGCATGAATCAACAACTAATAAAATAAGAGATAGTACCAATGAAGATGAAGCTAGAGATTCGATTTCACCATTGCTCAACTAAGTCCATGTTTGTCAAGTTAGATTATACTCATCCCTCTACTTATTTCTTGGGTTTGTTTCACTTAGATATGATCAGCCATATGATGTGTGGATTTGATCAAATGTCTCTAATTATGAGCCTAATTGTGATGTGCAACTTTGGTTCCTAATCAAGACTATGTAGTGCATAAGAAACTTTCACAAAACCAAAGGGAACACTCGGCAGGATGTTTGCAAAACATTCCCTTCATTCATTCACATATCCACCAAGATTATGCATGATGTGTGCTTTAATCTTGGCTAAACAACCTGTGGTTAATTCAAATGATGATCAAGCACTAAAATTAACACACTAAGTCACAATTAAATCGGAGAATGAAGCAAGAAATAGATAGATTAAATGAGAATTCCGAATTAACTACATGGCAAACTTTGCAAGGCTACATGGAATCCATAGAGGAGGATTAGTTACAATTCACGTTTGCAAAGGATTTAACATAAAAATATAAAACATGAATGAACATAGAGTTAATAAGAAGAAAGAACCCTTGAAGCAAAACTGATGTAGAATCAAAGAAACACCTAAACATTCCAACAACTCAAACTTGAATTGTATGAACGTTTAGGCCCTCTTATCTTCCTCTTCGTCGTAGCACAAGGTCTAAGGGATGTTGTTGGTGTGTTGAATGGATTGGGGAATTATGGAAATGGAAGGATGATGTTTGGATTGTAAGGGAGAGTCACGGCACAAAGGGGGGGTTTATGGTCTACATTTCTGCAATGGATGAAGTGTATGAATGGAATGGATGGACTTTGTGAAGGGCACGGCCCCAAGGGACCAATTTCTGTTGTGAAATGAATTGTGGATGAATGAGAATGAATGAATGAGTATTTATAGGTGAAATGGGGGGAACATGACAGCTAGGTTGCATGTGCTAATGTTTGTGTGTGCATGTGAAATCTGGAATTGCATGTGTGTTGAATGTGAAAGCATGTGCAATGAATGTGTGGTGCAATGATGAAGGAATAATCTGCCAAGATGCATGTGTTATGAAGTGGATTTTCTGATTGCATGTGGAATGAATGATTTCTTGGTGAGGGGATGCATGTGTTGATTAAAGGGGAAATGACAATCTGAAATGGGATAGCATGTGGGTGGAAATGCATGTGGGTGAATGTTTAAAGTGCATGTGCAATGTTTTAAAGGATGGAATGATGGAGGAACAAGTGCATGTGAATGCATGGTGATAGCATGTGCACGGTTTTGGTTGGAATGATGGCAGATTGTGAAAACATGTGAATGCATGTGTTTGATGAATGAAAAGTGGTGAATGATATGATAAGTGATAAGTGGTGAATGATAAGTGATGAATGATAAGTGATATGATATGTGATTATGATAAGTAATGGGAGCATGTGTATGGTTTTGGGAGAAAGGTGGAGATGCACGGCATAAGGGAATTGGAAAGGTTTAAATGTCCTAAAACTAAAGGGAACAAAGTTCCAACACTTTGGTCTTCAATTTCGTCCAACATTTTGGCGCCAAGCATAAGCTATCCATCCTTAGCCCAAAAGTGCTCCAAAAGTCTCCAAAATGCATCTTTTTGCTCCTTTAACCCTTTGGACCTACAAACACACGAAAATAGCTTAAAGGACTAAAATAACTAAAGAAACATAACGTAAATGCACGAGAACAAGCCATTTAAGTCGCATGAATATGCTCCTATCAGAAAATCTGAGGGTTAACTAGTGATGTCACGGTTAATTTGGGGCATTGTCGTTAATAATTCAATGAAGGAATAACTGGAAATTGATTCATATGCATAAATATCATGTGTAGAGAAAGAACCCTTAGCTAGCTTCCCATCCATTAATTTCCGTCAAATCCATATTTACAATTTGTTTTGTTTCCAAGTATTCATTTTAGTTTAAATTCGTCCAAAGCCAATTCCCCCCTATTTCGTTGAAGTCTTAATCATTTGATTTGTCTTATTTTATGTTTTTAAGTATTTGGAGTCTTTTGAACTTGTTTTGAGTCTTTTAGTTTGTCTTAGTGTTTTAAAAGTTAGTTTTAAAGCCATTCTGAGTCATAGTAGTCTTGTTAAGAGTATTTTAATTTAGTTTTTATGTTTTTAAGTCAATTTAGAAGGTTTTAGCAAGCCTTCCTAATCCCCGGTCCAGAACGATCCCTACTTATACTTATACTACAAAATCGACAAAAAGAGGGTTTAATTTGAGTGTCAAGTAATTCTCACATCAATGCACCCATCACCTAACACAAAACCTTGCAGCCACATGCATTCCCCTTTTGCACATGCTTTCCCATTTCATTATTCATTCACCTTAATCATTCCCTCACATGTTTTCCCAACCCATTGTAGCACATGCACATTCACCCTTCATTATTTCCATCCACATGCATTTATCATCATTCACCCAAGCTTTAATTCACATGCAAACACATTCATATCAGCCACATACATCTCCCATCTCATTTCCAGATTGTCCCCTTGCACATGCAGCCACTTATTCAAAGCACATGCATTTCCACCCTTTAATCACATGCATAAATCAGCCACATGCATCTCCCATCACCATTCCAGATTTCCACCACCCTCCTAGCTGTCATGTTCCCCCCATTTCACCTATAAATAACCCTTCATTGCAGCCACAAGGAGGGGGGATCCATTCACCACAGAAATAAGGCCTTTGTGCCAGAAATTCACCCATTCCAAACACTCTTCCATAAACTCATCCATTGCAGAAATGTAGACCATCAAACCACCCCCTTTGTGTCGTGAGTCTTCCCTACAAATCCAAACACCATCCTTCCATTCCTCCACCACTACCCAAACCATTCACACCATCAAACTATCCTTAGACCTTGTGCTACAACGAAGAGGAAGATAAGAGTGCCTAAACGTTCATACAATTCAAGTTTGAGTTGTTGGAATGTTTAGGTGTTTCTTTGATTCTCTTTGTTTTGTATCATAAGGAACTAAACTCCCCCTTGGTTGGGCGGTGATTCGAATATATGTTTATGCTTGCATTTTGATTTGATTACTTCTAATTGCGTTTCATAAGTTGTGATTCAATTTGTTTATCCGTTTTATTGATAACTTATTTATGTATGTTTATTGAGAGTGCACGCTTAATTTTCATGCATGAATATGACGCTAGAATATAAGTGAGTTTCACCTAATAGTTACGAACTTATATTCATAAGTAGTGGAGGTTGCTTATAAACAATCGCGTTAAACGAATTCTTGGCAAGAGTTTCATGCATTCATAGTAACGAATGCCTCGTCAACACTTATAATTTTCATAGAGCGTAATGATTCTTGCTTGTACCTCTTCTATGCATTCATGTTGAGGACTTGTGGGGAATGTTTTGAATTGTCGCATGCATCATCCAATTCAATAACGTTAGGAAGATTTGAAGGTTAATTAGTGCATCACGGTTAACTTGGGGTGTTGAGAATTCTTGGTTTATTGAAATGCAATTGGAAATCATTTATTATGCAAGTATAACATGTATGGAGATGAACCCCTTGGCTAGCATCCATCCATTCATTCCATTTCATCACATTCATATATACTATCTGTCTTAATTCGAATCTGTACATTTTATTTAATTTCGTATAAAACTCAATCCCCCTTTACTTTATTGTCCAATTTAGTAGAAAGTGTTTTAGTTTATGTTTATAAGTGTTTTGATTCATTTTGTTACATAATTTCGTCCAAATTCACCAAAGTGCTCAAAACTGCCCAGAAAGTGATTTTAAGGCAGTTTTGAGTGTTTTGGGTGATGTTTGAGTCTTTTGGTTTGTTTTAATGTTTTAAGTGTTTAGTTTTACATTCTTTGAGTTAGTTTAGTGTTTTATATTGTGTTTTTACGTTCTTGAGTCAAGTTATTACTTAATTTCGTCCAAATTTGTGTTTGTGCTCAAATCTGCCCAGAAAGTGGTTTTTAGGCAGATTTGAGTGTGTTTGTGTTGTTTTGAGTCTTTTGGTTTGTCTTAGTGTTTTCAAGTTTAGTTTTGCATTCTTTGAGTCTAGTATAGTGTTTCATATTGTTATTTTACGTTTTTGAGTCAAATCCAAGTGGTTAACAATCCCTCCTAATCCCCGGTCCAGAACGATCCCTACTTATACATATACTACAATTTGACGAAAAGAGGGTTTAATTTGTGTGCGTATAAATCTCGCATCATGAATGCATGTGGATTAAAGAGAGAGAATGTGGTGTAATGATGAAGTGGAATAAGTGCATGTGGATGTGGCTGATTTGATTTATGGAAGATGCATGTGGATTAAAGATGAGTGAATGATTATGGGTGCATGTGGATGAATGTGCATGTGCAAGGTTGTTGTTGTGATAAGTGATAAGTGTATGACATGATAAGTGAATGATATGATAAGTGAATGATATGATAAGTGGATGATATGATAAGTGGTGAATGATATGTGGGAGTGTGGCTGAAATGAAGAAGTGGAATGTTGGAATGTTATGCACGGCTAAGGATATAGGAAAGGTTTAAATGTCCTAAAACTAAAGGGAACAAGGTTCCAACACTTTGGTCTTCAATTAGGTCTTCAATTTCGTCCAACACTTTGGCTCCAAGCATAAGCTATCCATCCTAAGCCCAAAAGTGCTCCAAAAGTCTCCAAAATGCATCTTTTTGCTCCTTTAGCCCTTTGGACCTACAAACACACGAAAATAGCTTAAAGTACTAAAATAACTAAAGAAACATAACATAAATGCACGAGAACAAGCCATTTAAGTCGCATGAATATGCTCCTATCAATTATGCAAGAAAATGAGTGTGGGGGAAGGAATGCTTGTTCTTAAGTATGTTTTGAGACAGAAAAGAAAAGAAAAACAGAAAAGAAAAGAAAGAAAGAAAGAAAAAAGAGCTTGAAAAAAATGAAAGAATGAGTGATTGAAGAAAGGGTTCAAAAAAACCAATTATGGCCCTAAATTGTCTAAATTCTCCCTTTTTGTTCAAAAGTTGAGTTTTCATTCAAAAGTGAATTCTAAGTTGATTCAATTGCCTTGCTCAATATTTCTTTAAAAACCTTTGTTTTCCATATCCCTTCTTTGTTATCCACATACCCCAAGCCCCGTTACAACCCTTGACTTCTATCTTGAGTGGTGTCTCTTCATGTTGCTTAATGATTCTTGCTTGTATCTCTATTATGCAATTCATGTAGGGAACTTGTAAGGAATGCTTTGGGTTGTCGTATGCAATCATCCAATTCATTAACTTAAGGAAAACTTGACGGTTAATTTAAGCGGACCTAATTAACCCGGAGCGTTGAGAATTCATGGTTTATTGAAAAGCAAGTAGATTCGTTTTATATGCAAGTTTAACATGTATGGAGATGAACCCCTTAGCTAGCCATCCCATCCATTCATTTCCGTCAAATCCGTATTTACAATTTGTTTTCTTGCAATCTATCCATTTTAGTTTACTTTCGTCCAAAACTCAATCCCCCTTTACTTTATAGTTCAATTTAGTTAGAAATCAATTTAGTTTGTGTTTTTAAAGCATTTTGAGTCTTTGGTTTGTCTTAGTGTTTTAAAGTTTAGTTTTTCATTCTTTGAGTCTCGCATAGTGTTTTATATTGTGTTTTTACGTTTTTGAGTCAAATCCAAGTGATTAACAATCCCTCCTAATCCCCGGTCCAGAACGATCCCTACTTACATTCTTCACTACAATTGACAAAAAGAGGGTTTAATTTGTGTGCGTATAATTCTCGCATCAGATACTTCAAGGCTGCATGGTCAGTGAAAACAATTACTTTAGTACCAAGAAGATATGATCTAAACTTATCTAATGCAAATACAATAGCCAAGAGTTCTTTTTTGGTTGTGGAATAATTAAGTTGAGCATCATTCAACGTCCGTGAGGCGTAGTAGATGACATGCGGCCTCTTGTCCTTTCTTTGTCCTACAACTGCTCCTAAAGCATAGTCGGACGCATCACACATGAGCTCGAAAGGTAGGCTCCAATCCGGCGGAACAATGATGGGTGTCGTGGTCAACAACTCCTTAAGTAGGTTGAATGATGCCGTGCACTCCTTGGTGAATTCAAACTTCACATCTTTTTGTAGGAGACGGCAAAGAGGTTGTGCAACCTTCGAGAAATCCTTGATAAACCTACGATAGAATCCTGCATGGCCAAGAAAAGAACGAACCTCTCTAACCGAAGCTGGAGAGGGTAAGTGACGTACAAGATCTATTTTCGACTTATCAACCTCAATACCGTTTTCAGAGACTATTGATGCGAGAATTACTTGACACTCAAATTAAACCCTCGTTTGACAATTGTAGTAGAATGGATAAGTGAGGGATCGTTCTAGACCGGGGATTAGGAGGGCTTGCTAAAACCTTCTAAATTGACTTAAAAACATAAAAACTAAATTAAAATACTCTTAACAAGACTACTATGACTCAGAAAGGCTTTGAAAAACTCAAATTGTCTAAAACAATCAAATTGACTCAAAAAGAAGCTAGAACTTGATTTAGACGAATTTGCAATTGTTTATGACTCCACAAGCTTAAAGATACAAAAATAAAACAAATACGAATGATTAAGACTTAACAAAATAGGGGGGGGGGGAATTGTGGTTGGACGATATTAAATTAAAAAGACAGAATATAATTAAAGGCAAAATGTAAATATGAATGTGATAAAAAATATGGATGATGGAATAGCCAAGGGGTTCTTCTCCACACATGTTACACTTGCAAACAAAATTGATTCTCAGTTGGTCTTTCGATAAGTTGTGAAACTCAATGCTCCAAGTTAATTAGATCCGCTTAGATTAACTTTCAGATTTCCCTAAATTCGTTGGATTGAATGGAATACGCATTACAACCAAATTATTCTTAATCAAAGTCCCTAACTATGGAATACGCATGATAGAGACATTTAACCAAGATCATTAAGTTCAACGGAAATCATAAACATCGACGAGGCATTCGTTACTATGGAATACGCATGAAACTTATGCCAAGAATTCGTTTAACGCGATTGTTTATAAGCAACCTCCACTACTTGTGAATATAAGTTCATAGCGATTAGGTGAAATTCACTTATATTCTAGCGTCATATTTATGCATGAAAATTAAGCTTGCAATCTCAATGAACATACATAAATAAGTTATCAATCAAACAGTTAAACGAATTGAATCCACAACTTATGAAATTCCAACCAAACGTAATCAATTCAAATTGCAAATATAAACATAGTTTCGAATCACCCCCTAGCTAAAGGGGGTTTAGTTCCTCATAACTTTGAAATTAAAGAAACACCTAAACATTCCAACAACTCAAACGTGAATTGTATGAACGTTTAGGCACTCTTCTCTTCCCTTCTCATACGTACAAAACAAAGAGAATTAAATTTAAACTTTGAAATCAAAGAAACACCTAAACATTCCAACAACTCAAACTTGAATTGTATGAACGTTTAAGCACTCTTTTCTTCCTCGTTGTTGTAGCACAAGGTCTAAGGTGATAATTGGTTTGGGGGATGGAAGTGTGGAATGGAAAAGGAATTATGGAAATAGGTGAGGAGTGGTGGAGAAAATGGTGCAGAAAATGGAGAGAAACTCACGGCTAGAGAAGGAATGGAGTGTTTGTGTTGTGGTATCTACAATGGAATGAGATGATCTTTGAATGAATGAATGCAAGGGTATTTATAGGAGTAATGGAGGGAACATGACAGCTAGGAGGTGGGTGGAAATGTGGCTGCAAGTTTGGTGAATGATTATGAGTGAATGCATGTGAATGTGGCTAGGTTGGAAAGCTGGAAATCTGAAAATGCAAATGGGAATGCTGAAATGCAAAGGTGGCCACGGTTTTGAGTGTGTTTTGTGTTGGAAATGCATGTGAATGCATGTGAATGTTGTTTGTGTGAAGTGTGTGTGGGTTAAAGAGTGAATGGTGGTGTAATGATGAAGTGTGATGGCTGAAAATGTCAAGGGAAATGCATGTGATTGCAAGGCAAAGAATTTCAGGATGCATGTGTGTTGGTGTGTTGTGTGATTTGTTTTGTGGTTAATGGGAATGTGGTTGAATGATTAAATGGACATGTGGGGTGTAATTGCAAAGGGAATGCAAAGTGAATGAATAATGAATGCATGTGCACTGTTTTTGGGAGAAAGGTGGCTGAATGTGCATGTGAATTAGGTTGTGAAAACATGTGGAATGTGGCTGGAATTGATGAGTAATGCACGGTTTTGTTGTTGGTTCTTTGGTGATGAATGCAATGATGAAATGGATGGGAGTGCATGTGTGTTAGGTGGTGTAATGATGAAGTGGGAAGTGGAAGAATGTGGTTGGAAATGGCTAAGGGGATGCACGGCTAGGAAGAAGAATGAATGATGTGCATGTGTGTGAATGCATGTGTTTAAATGGTTGAAATGTGTAGATGATTATGAGTATGATAAGTGATAAGTGAATGATATGTTAAGTGATAAATGAATGATATGTGGTGAGTGATAAGTGAATGGAAGTGATAAGTGATAAGTGAATTTAAGTGATAAGTGAATGGTTTGATAAGTGATAAGTGAGTGGAAGTGATAAGTGATAAATGAATGATATGTTAAGTGATAAATGAATGATATGTGGTGAGTGATAAGTGAATGATATGATAAGTGAATGCTTTAAGTGTTTAAAATAGGGAACAAAGCCCTTCCTTGCATGGCAAGGAAGGGGGACACAAGGAAACACACGACAATGTCCTAAGGTTGCAAGGAATGTTGTTTTTGTGTTCTAAAATGCGTAGGAGTCTTCAATGATGCTTAAACATGAGGTCTTTTAGGATTTAACTTTCCTACTTCAAGTCTTTAATTTCGTCCATCCTCTTGGCTCCAAGCATATGATATCCATTCCAATCTCTAATTTGCTCCAAAAGGCTCCAAAAGGCATTCTTTTGCATACCTTGCCCTTAGAACCTGAAAACACACAAAAGAAGCATAAAGGACTAAAATAACTAGAGAAACATAACGTAAATGCACGAGAACAAGCCATTTAAGTCGCATGAATATGCTCCTATCAACTATATGACCTAAAACTATGCCTTGTTTAACCATAAAATGACATTTTTCCCAATTCAAAACAAGGCTAGTTTCCATGCATCTTTTCAAGATTAAAGTAAGATTATGCAAGCAATCATCAAATGATTCCCCAAAAACACTAAAATCGTCCATAAATACTTCAATTATCTTTTCAACATAATCGGAGAATATACTTACCATGCATCGTTGGAAAGTGGCCGGTGCGTTGCATAAACCAAACGGCATACGACGATATGCAAAAGTACCAAATGGACAAGTAAAGGTGGTCTTTTCTTGATCATCCGAATAACCATCAAGAAAGCAATAAAAAGAATGACCGGCTAACCTTTCAAGCATTTGATCGATGAATGGCAAAGGGAAGTGATCTTTCCTTGTTGCCGCATTTAGCTTCCTATAGTCAATGCACACCCTCCAACCGGTTTGAATGCGTGTAGGCACAAGTTCATCTTCTTCATTTTTCACCACCGTGACTCCGGACTTCTTGGGAACCACTTGGACCGGTGAAACCCAACAACTATCCGAAATGGGATAGATGACGCCACAATCAAGCAATTTGATGATTTCCTTCTTCACTACTTCCATCATTGGTGGGTTGAGTCAACGTTGGGCTTCCCTTGATGGTTTGGCGCTGTCTTCCATGAGAATTCGATGCATGCACGTGGTAGGACTTATACCCTTGATGTCGGCCAAAGTCCACCCTATGGCCGTCTTGTGCTCTTTGAGAACCCTCACCAACTTCTCCTCCTCTTGTGCCGTGAGTGATGAAGCTATAATGACGGGCAATGTGTCTTGCTCGCCCAAAAACACATACTTCAAGTGATTTGGCAACGGTTTGAGCTCAAGTGTAGGTGGTTGTTCTATAGAAGGAAGCAACTTATTAGTTGAAATTGGAATTGAAATTGGACTAGGGGACTTACCTTGGAGCCGTGGTGATGCGAGATTTATACGCACACAAATTAAACCCTCTTTTTGTCGATTTGTAGTATAAGTATAAGTAGGGATCGTTCTGGACCGGGGATTAGGAGGGATTGCAAATCTCTTGGAAACTGACTCAAAAACGTAAAATAACAATATGAAATACTAACTTAGACTCAAAGAATGCAAAACTAAAAATAAGAAAGATTAAGACTAAGACTTAAACGAAATATGGGGGGATTGATTTTGGACGAATTTAAACTAAAATGGATAGATTGTAAAGAAAACAAATTGTAAATATGAAATTGACGGAAATGAATGGATGGTATGGCTAGCTAAGGGGTTCATCTCCATACATGTTACACTTGCATAATAAAATGGTTTCCAATTGCATTTCAATAAACCATTAATTCTCAACGCCCCGGGTCAATTAGGTCCGCTTAAATTAACCGTCAAGTTTTCCTTAAGTTAATGAATTGGATGGGTTAGCGCAACGCAATTCACAACATTCTCCAAAAGTCCTTTACGTGAAAAGCACAATAAAGATACAATCAAAGATCATTAAGCATCATGAAAACTTTAAGTGTTGACGAGGCATTCGTTACTATGGAATACGCATGAAACTTATGCCAAGAATTCATTTAACGCGATTGTTTATAAGCAACCTCCACTACTTGTGAATATAAGTTCGTAACTATTAGGTGAAACTCACTTATATTCTAGCGTCATATTCATGCATGAAAATTAAGTGTACACTCTCAATAAACATACATAAATAAGTTATCAATCAAACGGTTAAACAAATTGAACCACAACTTATGAAACGCAATTAGAAGTAATCAAATCAAAATGCAAGCATAAACATATATTTCGAATCACCCCCTAGCTAAAGGGGGTTTAGTTTATTATAACTTTGAAATCAAAGAAACACCTAAACATTCCAACAACTCAAACTTGAATTGTATGAACGTTTAGGCACTCTTCTCTTCCATTCTTCATACGTACAAACAAAGAGAATTGAATTTAAACGTTGAAATCAAAGAAACACCTAAACATTCCAACAACTCAAACTTGAATTGTATGAACGTTTAGGCCCTCTTCTCTTCCTCTTTATTGTAGCATAAGGTCTAAGGATAGTTGGTTTGGGGGAATGGAAGTGTGGAATGGAGTGAGGAGTGATGGAAATGGAAAGATGGTTTTGGATTCTAAGGGGACTCACGGCAAAGAGAAGGAATGGAAGTGTTTGTGGTGTGTTGTGTATGAAATGAGATGATGCTTGAATGAATGAATGCAAGGGTATTTATAGGGGGAATGGGAGAATATGTGGGTGATTGTTTAAGAGTGAATGTGGTTGTTATGATTGAGAGTGCATGTGGATGAAATAATGATGGAAAAAGAGTTAGGTTGTTGGTGTGTGAATGCATGTGTTGAATTGGTGGTGCAATGATGAAAGAGTAAGTGCATGTGTGTGTGAATGGTGGTGCAATGATGAAAGAGTAAGTGCATGTGTGTGTGAAAGAGTAAGTGCATGTGTGTGTGAATGGTGGTGTAATGATGAAAGAGTAAGTGCATGTGTGTGTGAATGGTGTTTCTTGATGGTTTTGGGGTTGTGATGCATGTGAATGCATGTGGCTAAGGGTTGTTGATTGGGCTAGAGGTTTTGCATGGCTCAAAGGATTGTTTGATTGGGCTAGGCCCTTTGTTTTATGTCCAAAGTGCATACAAGGCTTTCAAATTCGTCCAACACTTTGGCTCCAAGCATATGCTATCCATTCCAAGCCCAATTTTGCTCCAAAATGGTCCAAAATGCATCTTTTTGCTTCCTTAGCCATATGAACCTAAAAACACACGAAAATGGCTTAAACTACTAAAACAACTATGAATTAACAACATAGATGCACGAAAACAAGCTAAGTAAGTCGCCTAAATATGCTCCTATCAAATTCCCCCACACTTAGCTTTTGCTAGTCCTCGAGCAAAACAAAACAAAAGAAACCAAAAACAAAACGACACTGAACAAGTAAAACACAACCTAAACCTTCCAACAATCGTCTCAGGGATTTCCAAAGCACATGACAAGTTAAAAATCATTATTTCCACAGATTTTAGCCATCTTTACACTTAAGTACATTCTTAATCATAGTCACCACATACTAGTTCACAATTAAGCATTTAAAACCATGATTTGAATGTAGTAACATGCCTTAGAGAATTTCCTCAATTCCTTATTAGAATGCACTCTATTTTCACACAGATTTTCTGACTACACACCCTACACTAGTTATATGTGAGAGATTGATGTAAACATGTAGACGAACACTCACATATGTTATAACAAGGATAGCATTTTCTGGAGTTAATAAGCATGTTTAGATATGATCTCATGAATGGAATGCTACTACTTAGACGCGAGAACCAGTGACACCATATGCTCATACCAAGTTCAAACTCCACAAATTGAAATACACAACACTCAAGATAGAAGTCAAGGGTTGTAACGGGGCTTGAGGTATGTGGATAACAAAGAAGGGATATGGAAAACAAAGGTTCTTAAAGAAATAGTGAGCAAAGCATTTGAATCAACTTAGAATTCACTTTTGAATGAAAACTCAACTTTTGAACAAAAAGGGAGAATTTAGACAATTTACGCCCAGAATTGGTGTTTTGGAACCTTTCTTCAATCACTTATTCTTTCATTTTTTTTTTTTTTCAAGCTCTTTTTTCTTTCTTTCTTTCTTTTCTCTTTTTTTTTTTTCTTTTCTTTTGAATCTCAAAACATAAACACTTAAACATTCTCTCCCCCACACTTATTTTCTTTCATAATGTAACTCAAAAGGAATTCAATTAAGTCATGCTCACTATCTTTTAAGAACAAGGGTGGGGATTGTCCTAAACTAGGCTAGGTGAGGAAAATGTGGGTAAACAAAGAATAAAGGCTAAACAAGGCTCAACGGGGTTAAAACTTACAACATATACGAAGTATGGGAAGTAAGGCTATTTGGCTATGGTGGTGGTCACAACACAACTTTTTCTTGAATATGTGTTATGCAAATCAATAACATGCTTTGAATGAAATGGGCATGAGTTCTAGCATTTGGAACTATACGATGAAACGCCTTCTAAGTAGTAACCAAGCAAAGAATAATGAGATCATGCAACGACTTTAGAAAACAAGAAATCACAAATTATACTCTCCAAAGAACGTTATAGGCTCAAGTCTCTCAGGGTTGTAGCGTTTGTTTGAGTTCCTTCCTTCAAGCATGTTACAAAAACGAATTTTTTTCTTTTATGATTGCATGTGAAGTCATACATTATAACCATAACCAAGCATATACCAAGAGTAAATCAAACTTTGCTCTATGTTTATAACTCTTTCTAACCATCATGCAATTATAAACCAAATCCTTATCATTGTGTTGGAAGGTACCCTAATACACAAACACACAAAAACGACTTAAAACACTCTTTTTAGGCTTTTCAAAACATTTTCTTCAAATTTTTATGTGATTTTCGGAGTTATAAAACAAAACACACTAAAACACTCTAAAACAATTTAAAAACACCTTAAAACAGCAAGGAACAACATTTGAAGTTATGGGTGATAAAATCCCAAGAATTTGCATTAACAACATTAGTTACCCCCCCCCACACTTAAATCAAACATTGTCCTCAATGTTTTAAGCATAGATTCACGCAAAACATAAGTAAGCACACAAAAAGCACTTAAACATACTAAACATGGCAAAATGTAATTAACAAAGAGAAGAGTTTAGGGACGCAAATCTGGTTATGGAATGTAAATTCCATCTTCTCCTTGTTGATTCCACAGGGGTTCCTTCCATCGTTGATTTTCCTTTGTGCTACTCTTGATCTGGGCAGCAGGATTCTTTTGGTCTCCCTCGAAGGTCTGAGCTTACTCCTTTGGTCTGTTTCTTTGTTCAATCTTTCCAATTCGTATTGAAAAGGGTTGGAAGATAACTCAGCCTATGTTTGTCTCCACATGCTTCAATGTATCATTTTCCCTTGCCTTGCTTGCTCCGTTGAAGATGACTACTCGAGAGCAACGCTAGGTAAGCAACCAGGAATAAATTCCAGGCAGTCGGAACCAGATCGGAAGACTGACTCCAAGTGCCGGCTGATTGCTTCTTTCACTTTGCCATGCGAGTAAGAACAAGGACAAAGAAAAGGACAGGGAAAGAGCATGATATGAGATACTTTTGCTTTTGACCTTGATGATATGAAATACCTTTGCTTTGAAGAAGCGGTGAATGAATCAGCACATGCTTCAATCCGCCGTTTCCTCCTGGGTCATATGTACTCCAGGCATCTGGTATCATCTTTGGGGAAGAAGAAAGAATTGAGTATTTCGAAAGGCTTTGCTGGGAGTGCGCCCTCAAAGGTGAGGGAGAGTTGGGCATTTTCTTCAGGTTTGCCTTGCCATAAAAGACGAAGGTCGACATATATAGAGATAATATCAAGTGGTGGTACTGTTCTTTTACCCTTGTCGACAAACGTTTCTTCAATTTCTGAGCAAACGGCTCTTCGATTTCTGAACGGACGCCCCTTCAATTTCTGCACAGGCGCCCCTTCTCTTTCTGAACGACACGTGGTAGTGCGGATACGGCTTTATCAGAGCTCTTTTGACAAAGTCGCACGCGTTTTCTGAAAAGCAGAGAAAGCGTCGTCGAAATTTACGCTTGTCGGCAAAAGTGTAGCTGCGATGATGACCTCCACGTGAACTTTTGACAAAGTTGAACGCGTTTTCTGAAAAGCAGAGAAAGCGTCGCTGAACTTCCGCCGGAAATTCCGGCTTTTTGAATCGGTGGACGCGTCGCCTTGGCTTTTTTTTTTTATAGAGCTATCGATCACCACAACAAACACACTCTGAAGAATTCGCATTTTTGAACATCGTCTCCGGCCCTTTGAAATTTAACTCCATCCACCCCTTCTTTTTGAACACTTTTGAAAAATGGCAAACCCATCGAACCTTAGCTTGGAATTGAGCCTTAGCAGTGATACGAGCGCGCCGCGTCAAGGTAACGTATGGCGCCCTTCTTTCTTATCTTCTAACGGTCCTCTTTCAGGTGAAGACTCCGTGATGCAGGACGCCACAACAGCTACAATAGTAGCTAGGAACCTCCTCACTCCAAAAGATAGTAGGCTGCTGTCAGGACGGTCCGATGAGTTGGCCGTTCAAGAGTCCCTCGCACTTAGTGTTCAGTGTGCGAGCTCTGTGTCCAACATGGGCCAACGCCTGCTTGCCCGCTCCCGTCAGGTGGAATCATTGATGGCAGAGGTAGAAAGTCTCAAGCAGGAGATCAAGCAGCTGAAGTATGAGAATAGAAGTTTGCATGTGCTTGCAAACAACTATTCGACGGGCATGAAGAGGAAGCTTGATGAGCTGCAAGAATCCAATGGTCGAATGCAAAGTGACTGTCAAAGTGACCGTGAAAGGCTTGCGGCTTACTTCCAGAGGCACATTTTTCCTGGCTCGTCCAGCGTTTGGCCAAGTATTGGGGCCTGGAATGCTCTAGCTCCGATGCCTCCTGCATCTATGCCTTCCGCTTCGACGCCTTCTGCTCCGATGCCTCCTGCTTCTAGAGTTTTGCCCAGTAGTGGGGCTTCAAGCAAACGACCTCTGTGAAGGCTCCATCTTTCTCCATGTTTAGTATTTTTTTTTTTTTTTTTTTTTTTGCATAAATAAAATCAAACGGCATGGAATTGGTCCTTGAATGGAAGGTGATACTTGAAGTGAACCGGCATTGGTTTGAATTCTAATGTAGGTGCCTGATTCATAAAAAACAACAAGTTAGTATAAAATGTAATGGAATTTGAAAAAAATGACTTACTTGTTTTGTCTGACAAGAACTCAATGACAAACACCACTCCCTTGAAGGTTTCAGGGATATTGGACTTGGCCAGATTGCAAGTGATGGTTATTACTTGTCCAATGTCATCAAATTTAACTTCTTTGGATTTTGTGGTTTCAAGAACGTCCTCTTTGATGGATTCATGACATTCCCTACTTGTCACCTTTGGAAGGGCTTCCAAGATGTCTTTTTCACCTTCTTCTTCCTTGGAAGTCATGAATCTGCAAGGAATAGGGATACTTGTTGGAACGGGGTTAAAAATAATGAAATTTGGAACAACCATACCTGTATTAGATGGCATAGGAGCAATAGGTGCCTCCGGTAAAGGTGTTTCCACCCTTTCCGTGGGTTGGGTGTATTCCTCTTCCTTGTGATTTGATTTTGATGGTTGAGGGTCCGTTCCAACCTCCTTGTCACTTCTCAACATGAAAGCATTGGTGGTTTCAAATTCTCCCTTTTGATTTGCAATGGTTGAACTAGGGAGTTCGCTTTGGTCGCAAAATTGTCCTTCGAACTCCGCTATCTGCCCAATTTGCTTTTCCAGAGTAGTAAGTAATTGAAAAATCGTATCATTATCATTTGAATTACCTACATTACTTTGGGCAGGTTGTGGTGGCTGCATAGGCGTTGAATAGAACTCCTCATACGGCTGCCAATATCCTTCTTGTTGAGCCTCATTGTCTTGATTTTGTAAGCCCTGCACCAAACAAATTAATTCATTAAGCTTTTGATTATAATCTATTGACGAACTTAAATTTGGTTGGGCATATTGAATATGAGGTTGTGGTGGCTGCCAATATCCTTCTTGTTGAACATGTTGAGGTTCCCACCACATAGAGTTTGAATGATCACTCCAATCCGAATTGTAAGTATTGGAAAACACGTTATTCCTTGATTGAAGATCAAATATATCAATGCTTTGCATTTGGGACCTTTTCATGAGCTGTGACAAAAGAGAAGCATTATCAAGTGCCATGTTGTTCTTCTCTAGTACTTGAATTCAACAAACAAAACACAATTCAAAAACTAAAACTAAAATACATAATAGAAACGAACAATCCAAGAGATTAGCAAATTTGCTAATCCCCGGCAACGGCGCCAAAATTTGATGCGAGATTTATACGCACACAAATTAAACCCTCTTTTTGTCGATTTGTAGTATAAGTATAAGTAGGGATCGTTCTGGACCGGGGATTAGGAGGGATTGCAAATCTCTTGGAAACTGACTCAAAAACGTAAAATAACAATATGAAATACTAACTTAGACTCAAAGAATGCAAAACTAAAAATAAGAAAGATTAAGACTAAGACTTAAACGAAATATGGGGGGATTGATTTTGGACGAATTTAAACTAAAATGGATAGATTGTAAAGAAAACAAATTGTAAATATGAAATTGACGGAAATGAATGGATGGTATGGCTAGCTAAGGGGTTCATCTCCATACATGTTACACTTGCATAATAAAATGGTTTCCAATTGCATTTCAATAAACCATTAATTCTCAACGCCCCGGGTCAATTAGGTCCGCTTAAATTAACCGTCAAGTTTTCCTTAAGTTAATGAATTGGATGGGTTAGCGCAACGCAATTCACAACATTCTCCAAAAGTCCTTTACGTGAAAAGCACAATAAAGATACAATCAAAGATCATTAAGCATCATGAAAACTTTAAGTGTTGACGAGGCATTCGTTACTATGGAATACGCATGAAACTTATGCCAAGAATTCATTTAACGCGATTGTTTATAAGCAACCTCCACTACTTGTGAATATAAGTTCGTAACTATTAGGTGAAACTCACTTATATTCTAGCGTCATATTCATGCATGAAAATTAAGTGTACACTCTCAATAAACATACATAAATAAGTTATCAATCAAACGGTTAAACAAATTGAACCACAACTTATGAAACGCAATTAGAAGTAATCAAATCAAAATGCAAGCATAAACATATATTTCGAATCACCCCCTAGCTAAAGGGGGTTTAGTTTATTATAACTTTGAAATCAAAGAAACACCTAAACATTCCAACAACTCAAACTTGAATTGTA
Organism: Pyrus communis; assembly: GCF_963583255.1. NCBI lineage: Eukaryota > Viridiplantae > Streptophyta > Magnoliopsida > Rosales > Rosaceae > Pyrus > Pyrus communis. Next base: position 12,569,439 of record NC_084807.1, read on the forward strand.
TGAACGTTTAGGCACTCTTCTCTTCCATTCTTCATACGTACAAACAAAGAGAATTGAATTTAAACGTTGAAATCAAAGAAACACCTAAACATTCCAACAACTCAAACTTGAATTGTATGAACGTTTAGGCCCTCTTCTCTTCCTCTTTATTGTAGCATAAGGTCTAAGGATAGTTGGTTTGGGGGAATGGAAGTGTGGAATGGAGTGAGGAGTGATGGAAATGGAAAGATGGTTTTGGATTCTAAGGGGACTCACGGCAAAGAGAAGGAATGGAAGTGTTTGTGGTGTGTTGTGTATGAAATGAGATGATGCTTGAATGAATGAATGCAAGGGTATTTATAGGGGGAATGGGAGAATATGTGGGTGATTGTTTAAGAGTGAATGTGGTTGTTATGATTGAGAGTGCATGTGGATGAAATAATGATGGAAAAAGAGTTAGGTTGTTGGTGTGTGAATGCATGTGTTGAATTGGTGGTGCAATGATGAAAGAGTAAGTGCATGTGTGTGTGAATGGTGGTGCAATGATGAAAGAGTAAGTGCATGTGTGTGTGAAAGAGTAAGTGCATGTGTGTGTGAATGGTGGTGTAATGATGAAAGAGTAAGTGCATGTGTGTGTGAATGGTGTTTCTTGATGGTTTTGGGGTTGTGATGCATGTGAATGCATGTGGCTAAGGGTTGTTGATTGGGCTAGAGGTTTTGCATGGCTCAAAGGATTGTTTGATTGGGCTAGGCCCTTTGTTTTATGTCCAAAGTGCATACAAGGCTTTCAAATTCGTCCAACACTTTGGCTCCAAGCATATGCTATCCATTCCAAGCCCAATTTTGCTCCAAAATGGTCCAAAATGCATCTTTTTGCTTCCTTAGCCATATGAACCTAAAAACACACGAAAATGGCTTAAACTACTAAAACAACTATGAATTAACAACATAGATGCACGAAAACAAGCTAAGTAAGTCGCCTAAATATGCTCCTATCACGTGGCAATGACTCTAGGGCTGCCACGGTCTCAATTACATCTTCATCAAGGGCCACGACATGGGTGTTCAATTGTGTGCCGTGGTTTGTTATGGTGACGTCCATGTGATCCTTCATTTCTATGCCATTTGTAATGACCGTTTCAAGTGCATCGCCATGTAATTGATCAAAGTGTGCCTGCGCCAAAGAATCAAGAATATCAATAGAGAAACATGAGTGATCATCATTAGGAAATCTCATAGTTTCAGAAATATTAAAATCAATCACTTCCCCCATCGAATTCCATTGTTAAAGTGCCTTTAAACACGTCTATCTTAGTTCGGGCCGTCTTCATGAATGGCCTCCCAAGAAGAATCGGCAAGGATGGAGCATGGGTGGTTTCCTCCATTTCAAGGACATAGAAATCCGCCGGGAAGATCAAATCATTCACATGCACTAAGACATCTTCCAATATGCCCTTTGGATAGGCATTAGATCTATCGGCCAACTGAATAATCACACCATCATTTTTCAATTCACCAAGGTTCATTGAAGCATAAATAGAGTATGGCATGACGTTAATTGAAGCTCCTAAGTCTAACATAGCATGTTCGAACCTAGTTTGACCAATAATACAAGGGATTGTAAAGCTACCTGGATCTTTGCACTTTGGTGGTAACTTTCTTTGTAAAACAGCGGTAACGTTCTCACTTACCCTTACTACCTCTTTATGTGACGCCCTCTTCCTTGTAGTGCACAATTCCTTCAAGAACTTAGCGTATTTGGGCACTTGCTTTATGGCATCTAGGAGCGGGATATTGACTTGAACTTTCCTAAACGTCTCAAGAATGTCCTTCTCATGCTCCTCCTTCTTTGTTTGCAAAAATCTGTGATGAAAAGGAACATTGGGTGGAACGGGGTTAGAATTAATCAAATTTGAACCCAACTTACCTTTGGTGGCCGAATGGTATGGCATGGATGAGTTTTGGTCCTTTTGGGCTTGCGGCAATGGAAGTTGTGTCCTTGCCGTGGGCTTCTCTTCAGCCTTTTCTTCATGTTGCAATGTTTCTTCTTCGTTAGGACTTGTTTTGGATGGTGTGGATGTAGTGCCAACTTCTTTTCCACTCCTCAAAGTAATTGCTTTGGCAGATTCGAACCCTCCCTTTGGATTGACAATGGTTGAACTTGGGAGCTTGCCTTTGTCTCGGAATTGTCCCACAAACTCCGCAATCTGCCCTATTTGCTTCTCTAAGTGGTCCACCCTTTTGTCTTGGTTTTGCAATGCTTTGTTTTGATTTTCTTGCCCCTGAGACAAACTAGTAAGTAACTTAAGAATAGTAGCATTATCTAAAGACGTACCTTGATGGTTTTGGGTGGATTGGGGTTGGGTTTGGTCTTGGCCGTGGGTTTTGGTGTAAAACCCCGGGGGTTGCTGCCTAAAGCCTCCTTGTTGGTAAGGTTGTTGAGGCTCCCTCCACTTGAAGTTTGGATGGTCTCTGATGCGAAAATAGTTAAGCACACAAATTAACCCTCTTGTTGTCAAATTGTAGTATATGTATAAGTAGGGATCGTTCTAGACCGGGGATTAGGAGGGATTGTTAATCACTTGGATTTGACTCAAAAACGTAAAATAACAATATGAAACACTATACTAGACTCAAAGAATGCAAAACTAAACACTTAAAACATTAAAACAAACCAAAAGACTCAAACATCACCCAAAACACTCAAAACTGCCTTAAAATCACTTTCTGGGCAGTTTTGAGCACTTTGGTGAATTTGGACGAAAATGGGAAATAAAATGAATCAAAAACGTAAAAACACAATATAAAACACTAAACTAACTCAAAGAATGTAAAACTAATCACTTAAAACATTAAAACAAACCAAAAGACTCAAACATCACCCAAAACACTCAAAACTGCCTTAAAATCACTTTCTGGGCAGTTTTGAGCACTTTGGTGAATTTGGACGAAATTGGGAAATAAAATGAATCAAAACACTCATAAACACAAACTAAAACACTTTCTAACTAAATTGGACATTAAAGTAAAGGGGGATTGAGTTTTATACGAAATTAAATAAAATGTACAGATTCGTATTAAGACAGATAGTATATATGAATGTGATGAAATGGAATGAATGGATGGATGCTAGCCAAGGGGTTCATCTCCATACATGTTATACTTGCATAATAAATGATTTCCAATTGCATTTCAATAAACCATGAATTCTCAACACCCCAAGTTAACCGTGATGCACTAATTAACCTTCAAATCTTCCTAACGTTATTGAATTGGATGATGCATGCGACAATTCAAAACATTCCCCACAAGTCCTCAACATGAATGCATAGAAGAGGTACAAGCAAGAATCATTACGCTCTATGAAAATTATAAGTGTTGACGAGGCATTCGTTACTATGAATGCATGAAACTCTTGCCAAGAATTCGTTTAACGCGATTGTTTATAAGCAACCTCCACTATTATGAATATAAGTTCGTAACTATTAGGTGAATCTCACTTATATTCTAGCGTCATATTCATGCATGAAAATTAAGCGTGCACTCTCAATAAACATACATAAATAAGTTATCAATAAAACGGTTAAACAAATTGAATCACAACTTATGAAACGCAATTAGAAGTAATCAAATCAAAATGCAAGCATAAACATATATTCGAATCACCCCCCAACCAAGGGGGAGTTTAGTTCCTTATGATACAAAACAAAGAGAATCAAAGAAACACCTAAACATTCCAACAACTCAAACTTGAATTGTATGAACGTTTAGGCACTCTTCTCTTCCATGCCTCATTCGTACAAAACAAAGAGTATTGAAATTAAACATAGAAATCAAAGAAACACCTAAACATTCCAACAACTCAAACTTGAATTGTATGAACGTTTAGGCACTCTTATCTTCCTCTTCGTTGTAGCACAAGGTCTAAGGATAGTTTGATGGTGTGAATGGTTTGGGTAGTGGTGGAGGAATGGAAGGATGGTGTTTGGATTTGTAGGGGAAACTCACGGCACAAAGGGGGTGGTTTGATGGTCTACATTTCTGCAATGGATGAGTTTATGGAAGAGTGTTTGGAATGGGTGAATTTCTGGCACAAAGGCCTTATTTCTGTGGTGAATGGATCCCCTCCTTTGTGGCTGCAATGAAGGTTTATTTATAGGTGAAATGGGGGGAACATGACAGCTAGGAACTTGGTGGAAATCTGAAATGGTGATGGGAGATGCATGTGGCTGATTTATGCATGTGATTAAAGGGTGGGAATGCATGTGCCTTGACAGAAATGAAAGGGAATGCATGTGCAATGAGTGTGGAGTGAATGATTGAATGCATGTGGCTGATTTATGAAGAGTGGGAATGCAATCTGAAATGCATGTGAATTAAAACTAGAGTGATGATGATGAATGCATGTGCAAAGGAAGTGGATTTTCTGCAAATGCAAGGTGAATGTGCATGGCAAGGTTGTTGTTGTGATAAGTGATAAGTGTATGATATGATAAGTGAATGATAAGATAAGTGAATGATATGATAAGTGGATGATATGATAAGTGAATAAGTGATAAGTGATATGATATGTGATGATAAGTAATGATATGTGGGAGTGTGGATGTAATGAAGGAGTGGAATGTTGGAATGTTATGCACGGCTAAGGAAATTGGAAAGGTTTAAATGTCCTAAAACTAAAGGGAACAAGGTTCCAACACTTTGGTCTTCAATTAGGTCTTCAATTTCGTCCAACACTTTGGCGCCAAGCATAAGCTATCCATCCTTAGCCCAAAAGTGCTCCAAAAGTCTCCAAAATGCATCTTTTTGCACCTTTAGCCCTTTGGACCTACAAACACACGAAAATAGCTTAAAGGACTAAAATAACTAAAGAAACATCACGTAAATGCATGAGAACAAGCCATTTAAGTCGCATGAATATGCTCCTATCAAATACCCCCACACTTATCTTTTGCTAGTTGATAGGAGCATATTCATGCGACTTAAATGGCTTGTTCTCGTGCATTTACGTTATGTTTCTTTAGTTATTTTAGTCCTTTATGCTTCTTTTGTGTGTTTTCAGGTTCTAAGGGCAAAGTATGCAAAAGGATGCCTTTTGGTGCCTTTTGGAGCAAATTAGAGATTGGAATGGATATCATATGCTTGGAGCCAAGAGGATGGACAAAATTGAAGGATTCCTACTCCATTGCAGCCACATGCACATTCAATCATTCACACCAAAACCTTGCACATGCTTTCCCATTTCATTATTCATTCACCTTGCAGCCACTCCACATGCATTTCCAGCTTTTCCTTTGCATTCCCCCTTTAATCATTCAAACATACACCCAAACACCACCAGAAATCATCATTGCCATTGTTCCTCCATCATTGCACCACAATGCAGCCACATGCACTTGTTCCTCTAACATTTCAGCCACTTGCACTCCCATTCTCTCCCAAAACCGTGCACATGCCTTCTCCTTGCATTTCCAGCCATTCCACATGCTATTTCAGCCACATGCACTCATAATCATTCAACCAACATGTGCACATGCAACCTAGCTGTCATGTTCCCCCCATTTCACCTATAAATACTCATTCATACACTCTTCCAGAAACACTCATCCATTGCAGAAATGTAGACCATCAAACTCCCTTGTGCCATGCTCTCCCTTACAATCCAAACACCATCCTTCCATTTCCACCACTCCCCAAACCACTCACACCATCAAACTATCCCTAGACCTTGTGCTACAACGAAGAGGAAGAGAAGAGTGCCTAAACGTTCATACAATTCAAGTTTGAGTTGCTGGAATGTTTAGGTGTTTCTTTGATTTCAATGTTTAATTTCAATGCTCTTTGTTTTGTACCATGAGGAACTAAACCCCCCTTGGTTAGGGGGTGATTCAAATATATGTTTATGCTTGCATTTTGATTTGAATACTTCTAATTGCGTTTCATAAGTTGTGGATTCAATTCGTTTAACTGTTTGATTGATAATTTATTTATGTATGTTCATTGAGAGTGCACACTTAATTTTCATGCATGAATATGACGCTAGAATATAAGTGAGTTTCACCTAATCGTTATGAACTTATATTCACAAGTAGTGGAGGTTGCTTATAAACAATCGCGTTAAATGAATTCTTGGCATAAGTTTCATGCAATCCATAGTAACGAATGCCTCGTCAACACTTATAATTTTCATAGAGCGTAATGATTCTTGCTTGTATCTCTTCTATGCATTCATGTTGAGGACTTGTGGGGAATGTTTTGAATTGTTGTATGCGCTAACCCATCCAATTCAATAACGTTAGGAAGATTTGAAGGTTAATTAGTGCATCACGGTTAACCCGGGGTGTTGAGTTTCATGGTTTATTGAAATGCAATTGGAAATCATTTTATTATGCAAGTGTAACATATGTGAAGATGAACCCCTTAGCTAGCATTCATTCATTTCAATTCCATTCAATTCTATCACACATTCACATTTACATTTTGCTTTAATTTACAATCTGTGCAATTTAATTTAATTTCGTATAAACCTCAATCCCCCTTTACTTTATTGTCCAATTTAGTTAGAAAGTGTCTTAGTTTATGTTTCTAAGTGTTTTGATTCAATTTATTTCCCAATTTCGTCCAAATTCACCAAAGTGCTCAAAACTGCCCAGAAAGTGATTTTAAGGCAGTTTTGAGTGTTTTGGGTGATGTTTGAGTCTTTTGGTTTGTTTTAATGTTTTAAGTGTTTAGTTTTACATTCTTTGAGTTAGTTTAGTGTTTTATATTGTGTTTTTACGTTCTTGAGTCAAGTTATTACATAAATTCGTCCAAATTTGTGTTTGTGCTCAAATCTGCCCAGAAAGTGGTTTTTAGGCAGATTTGAGTGTGTTTGTGTTGTTTTGAGTCTTTTGGTTTGTCTTAGTGTTTTAAAGCTTAGTTTTGCATTCTTTGAGTCTAAGTTAGTATTTCATATTGTTATTTTACGTTTTTGAGTCAAATCCAAGTGGTTAACAATCCCTCCTAATCCCCGGTCTAGAACGATCCCTACTTATACATATACTACAATTTGACGAAAAGAGGGTTTAATTTGTGTGCGTATAAATCACGCATCACTAGTCCTCGAGCAAAACAAAACAACAAAAGAACACGAAACTAGACAAAACGAACAAAACACAACCTACACCTTCCAACAATCGTCTCACGGATTTCGAATGCACATGACAAGTTAAAAATCATTATTCCCACAGATTTTTGCCATCTTTACACTTAAGTACATTCTTAATCATAGTCACCACATACTAGTTCACAATTAAGCATTTAAAACACATTTCGAATGTAGTAACATGCCTTAGAGAATTTGCTCAAATCCTTACAAGATATGCACTCGTTTTTCACACAGATTTTCTGACTACACTCCCTACACTAGGTATATGTGAGAAGATTGATGTAAACATGTAGACGAACACTCACATATGTTATAACAAGGAAAGCATTTTCTGGAATTATTAACATGTATATATATATGATCTCATGAATGGAATGCTACTACTTAGAACGAGAACCAGTGATTCCATAAGCTCATATCAATTCCAAACTCCACATTATTGAACACATAACGATCAAGATAGAAGTCAAAGGTTGTAACGGGGCTTGGGGAGTTGCTAACAATGAAAGGATAGGGAAAACAAACGTTCTTTAAGCAATAGTGAGCAAAGTATTGAATTAGGCACTTAGAATTCCCTTTAGAACGCAGAAGTCAACTTTGAACACCCAAGGGGAAGTCACACAAAACTTAGGGCCATATTCAAACTTTTTGGGCCCTTTCTTCAACAATCACACTTATGAGTCCATTCTCACTTATTTTCACTCTTTTTCTTTCTTTTCTTCTTCTTTTTCTCACATTTTTTTTTCTTTTTCCCGTGCCTCCTTTAAGACTTAGGCACATACATACACACAAAAATCCCTTCCCCCACACTTATTTTCTGCAACATATTAATCAAAAGGAATTCATTTAAGTCATGCTCACTATACTTCAAGAACAAGGGTATAGGAAAGTCCTACTCTAGGCTAGGTAAGGGGTGATGTGGTTAGCAAAGAAAATAGGCTAAACGAGGCTCAACGAGGTTAAAACTAATATATACGAAATATGGGAAGTAAGGCTATTTGGCTATGGTGGCAACTACACAACTTCATCTTGATATATGTTATGCAACTCAATGTCATGCTTTGAATGAAACGGATATAAGTTCTAGCATTTAGTTCTATCATGATACAATTGCATTCTAAGTAGCAACCAAGCAAGGAATAAGGAGATCATGCAACAACTTTAGAAAACAAAGAATCACAGAAAATAACTCTCCAAAGAAAGTAATGGCTCGAGTCTCACAGGGATGTAGCGTTTGTTTGAGTTCCTTCCTTCAAGCATGTTACAAAAACGAATTTTTCTTTTATGATTGCATGTGAAGTCATACATTATAACCATAACGAAGCATATACCAAGAGTAAATCAAACTTTTTTCCATGTTTATAACTCTTTTTAACAGTCATGCAATTACAAACCAAATCCTTATCATTGTGTTGGAAGGTACCCTAAGACACAAACACACAAAAACGACTCAAAACACTCTTTTTAGGCTTTTCAAAACATATTTTTCAAATTTTTATGTGATTTTCGGAGTTATAAAAACAAAACACACTAAAACACTCTAAAACAACTTAAAAACACCTTAAAACAGCAAGGAACAACATTTGAAGTAATGGGTGATAAAATCCCACGAATTTGCATTAACAACATTAGTTACCCCCCCACATTTAAATCAAACATTGTCCTCAATGTTTTAAGCATAGATTCATACAAAGCATAAGTAAACACACAAAAAGCATTTAAACATACTAAACATGACATAATGTAATTAACAAAGAGAAGAGTTTAGGGACGCAAATCTGGTTATGTGATGTAAATTCCATCTTCTCTTTGTTGATTGCATTGAGGCTTGATCTTGATGATTCCACAGGCTTATTCTCGAACTGGCTGCCGCCCATCGTTGATTTTCCTTTGTGCTACTCTTTAAATGGGCAGCAGGATTCTTTTGGTCTCCCCCGAAGGTCTGAGCTTACTCCTTTGGTCTGTTTCTTTGTTCAATCTTTCCAATTCGTATTGAAAAGGGTTGGAGGATAACTCAGCCTAAGTTTGTCTCCACATGCTTCAATGTATCATTTTCACTTGCCTTACTCGCTCCCCTTTGCAGAAGTGGTCCCTTCTCTGGAAGTGTATCAACCGTTGAAGATGACTACTCGAGAGCAACGCTAGGTAAGCAATCAGGAACAGATTCCAGGCAGTTGGCTCCAGATCGGAAGACTGACTCCAAGTGCCGGCTGATTGCTTCTTTCACTTTGCCATGCGAGTAAGAACAAGGACAGGGAAAGAACATGATATGAGATACTTTTGCTTTAGACCTTGATGATATGAGATACCTTTGCTTTTGAAGAAACGGCGAATGAAGCAACACATGTATTTGTTGTGGTTGTCTCCACATGCTTCGATCGACCGTTTCCTTCTGCCTTATTTGTACTCCAGGTTTCTGGTATCTTCTTTGGGGGAGAAAAAATTGAGTATTTCAAAAGGCGTTGCTGGGAGAGCGCCCTCAGAGGTGCGGAAGAGTTGGACATTTTCTTCAGGTTTGCCTTGCCATAAAAGACGAAGGTCGACATATATAGAGATAATATCAAGTGGTGGTACTGTTCTTTTACCCTTGTCGACAAACGTCTCTTCAATTTCTGAGCAAACGGCTCTTCGATTTCTGAACGGACGCCCCTTCGATTTCTACACAAGCGCCCCTTCGCTTTCTAAACGACACGTGGTAGTGCGGATGCGGCTCTGTCAGAGCTCTTTTGACAAAGTCGCACGCGTTTTCTGAAAAGCAGAGAAAGCGTCGCCGAAATTTACGCTTGTCGGCAAAAGTGTAGCTGCGATGATGACCTCCACGTGAACTTTTGACAAAGTTGAACGCGTCTTCTGAAAAGCCAAGAAAGCGTCGCCTAAATTACGCCGGAAATTCCGGCCTTTTGAATCGGTGGACGCGTCGCCTTGGTTTTTTTTTTATAGAGCTATCGATCACCACAACAAACACACTCTGAAGAAATCCCATTCTTGAACATCGTCTCCGGCCCTTTGAAATTTAACTCCATCCACCCCTTCTCTTTGAACACTTTTGAAAAATGGCAAACCCATCGAACCTTTGCTTGGAATTGAGCCTTAGCAGTGATACGGGCGCGCCGCATCAAGGTAACGTATGGCGCCCTTCTTTCTTATCTTCTAACGGTCCTCTTTCAGGTGAAGACTCTGTGATGCAGGACGCCACAACAGCTACAATAGTAGCTAGGAACCTCCTCACTCCAAAAGATAGTAGGCTGCTGTCAGGACGGTCCGATGAGTTGGCCGTTCAAGAGTCCCTCGCACTTAGTGTTCAGTGTGCGAGTTCTGTGTCCAACATGGACCAACGCCTGCTTGCCCGCTCCCGTCAGGTGGAATCATTGATGGCAGAGGTGGAAAGTCTTAAGCAAGAGATTCAGCAGCTTAAATACGAGAATAGAAGTTTGCATGTGCTTGCAAATAACTATTCGTCGGGCATGAAGAGGAAGCTTGATGAACTGCAAGAGACTGAAGGTCGGATTCAAAGCGACCGTCAAAGGTTTTCTGCTTATCTCCAGAGGCACCTTTTTCCTGGCTCATCCAGCGCTTGGCCAAGTATTGAGGCCTGGAATGCTCTATCTTCGATGCCTCCCGCTCCGATGCCTTCCGCTCCGATGCCTTCCGCTTCAATGCCTTCTGCTCCGACGCCTTCCGCTCCGATGCCTTCTGCTCCGACGCCTCGTAGTGGGGCTTCACGTAAACAACCTTTGTGAAGCACCATCTTTCTCCATGTTTAGTATTTTATTTAATATATGAAACTTTTTTTTTTTTTTTTTTTTTTCAGTGCATTGGGTTGCCTCCCAAGTAGCGCTTTCTTTTACGTCTTGCAGCCGGACGAAGAACCCAATCACTCCAGGATATGTTCACGAATCGGATGAGAACTCCGAGTCAGGAACTAGTACCTAAAACAAGAAACAAAACAAGATTAAGAATCTGGAATAAAAACAAACAAAAATAAAACAATCCAAGGGATTAGCAAATTTTCTAATCCCCGGCAACGGCGCCAAAATTTGATGCGAAAATAGTTAAGCACACAAATTAACCCTCTTGTTGTCAAATTGTAGTATATGTATAAGTAGGGATCGTTCTAGACCGGGGATTAGGAGGGATTGTTAATCACTTGGATTTGACTCAAAAACGTAAAATAACAATATGAAACACTATACTAGACTCAAAGAATGCAAAACTAAACACTTAAAACATTAAAACAAACCAAAAGACTCAAACATCACCCAAAACACTCAAAACTGCCTTAAAATCACTTTCTGGGCAGTTTTGAGCACTTTGGTGAATTTGGACGAAAATGGGAAATAAAATGAATCAAAAACGTAAAAACACAATATAAAACACTAAACTAACTCAAAGAATGTAAAACTAATCACTTAAAACATTAAAACAAACCAAAAGACTCAAACATCACCCAAAACACTCAAAACTGCCTTAAAATCACTTTCTGGGCAGTTTTGAGCACTTTGGTGAATTTGGACGAAATTGGGAAATAAAATGAATCAAAACACTCATAAACACAAACTAAAACACTTTCTAACTAAATTGGACATTAAAGTAAAGGGGGATTAAGTTTTATACGAAATTAAATAAAATGTACAGATTCGTATTAAGACAGATACTATATATGAATGTGATGAAATGGAATGAATGGATGGATGCTAGCCAAGGGGTTCATCTCCATACATGTTATACTTGCATAATAAATGATTTCCAATTGCATTTCAATAAACCATGAATTCTCAACACCCCAAGTTAACCGTGATGCACTAATTAACCTTCAAATCTTCCTAACGTTATTGAATTGGATGATGCATGCGACAATTCAAAACATTCCCCACAAGTCCTCAACATGAATGCATAGAAGAGGTACAAGCAAGAATCATTACGCTCTATGAAAATTATAAGTGTTGACGAGGCATTCGTTACTATGAATGCATGAAACTCTTGCCAAGAATTCGTTTAACGCGATTGTTTATAAGCAACTGATAGGAGCATATTCATGCGACTTAAATGGCTTGTTCTCGTGCATTTACGTTATGTTTCTCTAGTTATTTTAGTCCTTTATGCTTCTTTTGTGTGTTTTCAGGTTCTAAGGGCAAGGTATGCAAAAGAATGCCTTTTGGAGCCTTTTGGAGCAAATTAGAGATTGGAATGGATATCATATGCTTGGAGCCAAGAGGATGGACGAAATTAAAGACTTGAAGTAGGAAAGTTAAATCCTAAAAGACCTCATGTTTAAGCATCATTGAAGACTCCTACGCATTTTAGAACACAAAAACAACATTCCTTGCAACCTTAGGACATTGTCGTGTGTTTCCTTGTGTCCCCCTTCCTTGCCATGCAAGGAAGGGCTTTGTTCCCTATTTTAAACACTTAAAGCATTCACTTATCATATCATTCACTTATCACTCACCACATATCATTCATTTATCACTTAACATATCATTCATTTATCACTTATCACTTCCACTCACTTATCACTTATCAAACCATTCACTTATCACTTCCATTCACTTATCACTCACCACATATCATTCATTTATCACTTAACATATCATTCACTTATCACTTATCATACTCATAATCATCTACACATTTCAACCATTTACACACATGCATCCTGAAATTCTTTGCCTTGCAATCACATGCATTTCCCTTGACATTTTCAGCCATCACACTTCATCATTACACCACCATTCACTCTTTAACCCACACACACTTCACACAAACAACATTCACATGCATTCACATGCATTTCCAACACAAAACACACTCAAAACCGTGGCCACCTTTGCATTTCAGCATTCCCATTTGCATTTTCAGATTTCCAGCTTTCCAACCTAGCCACATTCACATGCATTCACTCATAATCATTCACCAAACTTGCAGCCACATTTCCACCCACCTCCTAGCTGTCATGTTCCCTCCATTACTCCTATAAATACCCTTGCATTCATTCATTCAAAGATCATCTCATTCCATTGTAGATACCACAACACAAACACTCCATTCCTTCTCTAGCCGTGAGTTTCTCTCCATTTTCTGCACCATTTTCTCCACCACTCCTCACCTATTTCCATAATTCCTTTTCCATTCCACACTTCCATCCCCCAAACCAATTATCCCTAGACCTTATGCTACAATAAAGAGGAAGAGAAGAGGGCCTAAACGTTCATACAATTCAAGTTTGAGTTGTTGGAATGTTTAGGTGTTTCTTTGATTTCAATGTTTAATTTCAATTCTCTTTGTTTTGTATGAGGAACTAAACCCCCCTTTAGCTAAGGGGGGATTCGAAATATATGTTTATGCTTGCATTTTGATTTGATTACTTCTAATTGCGTTTCATAAGTTGTGGATTCAATTTGTTTAACCGTTTGATTGATAACTTATTTATGTATGTTTATTAAGAATGCGCGCTTAATTTTCATGCATGAATATGACGCTAGAATATAAGTGAGTTTCACCTAATCGTTATGAACTTATATTCACAAGTAGTGGAGGTTGCTTATAAACAATCGTGTTAAACGAATTCTTGGCATAAGTTTCATGCAATCATAGTAACGAATGCCTCGTCAACACTTATAGTTTTCATGATGCTTAATGATTCTTGCTTGTTTCTCTATTATGCAATTCATGTAGGGAACTTGTGAGGAATGCTTTGGGTTGTCGTATGCAATCATCCAATTCATTAACTTAAGGAAAACTTGACGGTTAATTTAAGCGGACCTAATTAACCCGGGGTGTTGAGAATTCATGGTTTATTGAAATGCAATTGGAAACCATTTTATTATGCAAGTGTAACATGTATGGAGATGAACCCCTTAGCTAGCCATACCATCCATTCATTTCCGTCAATTTCATATTTACAATTTGTTTTCTTTACAATCTATCCATTTTAGTTTAAATTCGTCCAAAATCAATCCCCCCATATTTCGTTTAAGTCTTAGTCTTAATCTTTCTTATTTTTAGTTTTGCATTCTTTGAGTCTAAGTTAGTATTTCATATTGTTATTTTACGTTTTTGAGTCAGTTTCCAAGAGATTTGCAATCCCTCCTAATCCCCGGTCCAGAACGATCCCTACTTATACTTATACTACAAATCGACAAAAAGAGGGTTTAATTTGTGTGCGTATAAATCTCGCATCAGCAACCTCCACTACTTATGAATATAAGTTCGTAACTATTAGGTGAATCTCACTTATATTCTAGCGTCATATTCATGCATGAAAATTAAGCGTGCACTCTCAATAAACATACATAAATAAGTTATCAATAAAACGGTTAAACAAATTGAATCACAACTTATGAAACGCAATTAGAAGTAATCAAATCAAAATGCAAGCATAAACATATATTCGAATCACCCCCCAACCAAGGGGGAGTTTAGTTCCTTATGATACAAAACAAAGAGAATCAAAGAAACACCTAAACATTCCAACAACTCAAACTTGAATTGTATGAACGTTTAGGCACTCTTCTCTTCCATGCCTCATTCGTACAAAACAAAGAGTATTGAAATTAAACATAGAAATCAAAGAAACACCTAAACATTCCAACAACTCAAACTTGAATTGTATGAACGTTTAGGCACTCTTATCTTCCTCTTCGTTGTAGCACAAGGTCTAAGGATAGTTTGATGGTGTGAATGGTTTGGGTAGTGGTGGAGGAATGGAAGGATGGTGTTTGGATTTGTAAGGGAAACTCACGGCACAAAGGGGGTGGTTTGATGGTCTACATTTCTGCAATGGATGAGTTTATGGAAGAGTGTTTGGAATGGGTGAATTTCTGGCACAAAGGCCTTATTTCTGTTGTGAATGGATCCCCTCCTTTGTGGCTGCAATGAAGGTTTATTTATAGGTGAAATGGGGGGAACATGACAGCTAGGAACTTGGTGGAAATCTGAAATGGTGATGGGAGATGCATGTGGCTGATTTATGCATGTGATTAAAGGGTGGGAATGCATGTGCCTTGACAGAAATGAAAGGGAATGCATGTGCAATGAGTGTGGAGTGAATGATTGAATGCATGTGGCTGATTTATGAAGAGTGGGAATGCAATCTGAAATGCATGTGAATTAAAACTAGAGTGATGATGATGAATGCATGTGCAAAGGAAGTGGATTTTCTGCAAATGCAAGGTGAATGTGCATGGCAAGGTTGTTGTTGTGATAAGTGATAAGTGTATGATATGATAAGTGAATGATAAGATAAGTGAATGATATGATAAGTGGATGATATGATAAGTGAATAAGTGATAAGTGATATGATATGTGATGATAAGTAATGATATGTGGGAGTGTGGATGTAATGAAGGAGTGGAATGTTGGAATGTTATGCACGGCTAAGGAAATTGGAAAGGTTTAAATGTCCTAAAACTAAAGGGAACAAGGTTCCAACACTTTGGTCTTCAATTAGGTCTTCAATTTCGTCCAACACTTTGGCGCCAAGCATAAGCTATCCATCCTTAGCCCAAAAGTGCTCCAAAAGTCTCCAAAATGCATCTTTTTGCACCTTTAGCCCTTTGGACCTACAAACACACGAAAATAGCTTAAAGGACTAAAATAACTAAAGAAACATCACGTAAATGCACGAGAACAAGCCATTTAAGTCGCATGAATATGCTCCTATCAGTCTCTCCAACCTGGATTGTATGTATTGGAATATGGACCATTCCTTGGTTGATTTTGGCTTGGAAATCCAATGGCGTTTGCACTCTCCCACCCACCATTCTCAATCAATTGAGGGCACTTTTCTGAAGGATGACCTTGAATAGAACATACTGTTGATGTATATTTCCTTCCTAATGCAAGAATATATTTAGTATAATGGCATAAGCAAGGGTGTCGAATCCACAGGGACTAATTGGACCTATGTAACTACTTGTTTGCAAGAAATCTAAGAAATGAATCAAACTAGTCTAAATAGGCAGATTTGAATCAAACTAATCAAACTATGCAGATTTGTTGTTTTAACTTGAAAGCCTAAGAGAATGAAGTAAACACAAATCAATGAATCAACAACCAATATAATGAGATAGTATCAATGGAAATGAAACTAGGGATTCGATTTCACCATTGCTCAATTAAATCCATGTTTGTTAAGTTGGTTTATACTCATTCATCTACAAATTTCTTGAGTTTGTTTCACTTGGATATGATCAACCATATGATGTGTGGATTTGATCAAATGTCTATAATCTTGAACCTAATTGTGATGTGCAACTTTGGTTCATAATCTAGAGTATGTAATGCACAAGAAACGTTCACTAAACCAAAGGGAACACTTGGCAGGATGTTTGCCAATCTTTCCCTTCATTCATTCACAAATCCACCAATATTAGACATGATGTATGTTTTAATCTTGGCTAAATAACTTGTGGTTAACTCAAATGGCGATCAAGCATACAAATCAACCCACAAATTCACAATTATAACAGAGAATGAATCAAGAACTAGGTAGACAAACTGAGCATTCTAACTTAATTACATAGCAAACTTTGCAAGGTTACATCGAATCCCTAGAGGAAGCTTAGTTACAATTCATGTCTACAAAAGATTTAACATAAACATATGAAACATGAATGAACATAGAATTGATAAAAATGAACCCTTGAAGCCAAAACTGATGTTGAAGTCCTTGAAGAGTTCCTTGGTGTTGCTTCTCCAAATGTGGTGCGGATGAAGTAGATTGGTTTGGTTTGGATGGTTTCTGCCCTTAGGACAGAAATGGACAGAGAATGGAGTGAAGTAGGGGGGTTTTAGAGTGTGTAATGGACTGAAAATGAAGATGGAACCTTGCGGATGGGAAATGGGGAGAAAATGAGCAGTTTCTGTGAAAGGAAAAGAATGTAGAATGCAATGCAATGGAGAGGACGAATTAGAGTGAATGATGGACAGAAAATGCAGCCAAATAGAGTGTGTGTGATCCCCCAACATTCAGATTGGATCTAACATTTGTTTAACTCAGATGGCAGAGCATAAATCAGATGGAATGATGGGTTTCTGAGTGTGATACCTGCAAAGCATGGACATGATCTGCAAGTGTGGTTTATTTAATCCAAAACACATGTGGAATGTCTGCAAGCATGAGTGGAATCTGCCAAAAGTGAATTGTTTGTACAAATTCTGGAAATGTGAAATGGGCACACGGCATGGGTAAAGGGATGAGTGAATTTCTGGAATAAAGGATGCAAGGAATGGACATAATCTGCAGGTATATGGATATTTAATCCAAGATACATGTGCAAAGTCTGCCACAAGGGAGTGGACAATCTGAAACTGTTAGAATAATCTGGAATTGGGTATGGAAGTGCACGGATTGGACATGAAAGAGATGGGAATGCAAAGGTGATGTGTAGAAATGTAATGGAGTGCACGGAATGGATGTTTGTGTTTGTTGGTGTCAAAATGGCTGAAATGAAATAAGTGATGGAAATGGGATTGTGAGGAATCTGATTTGGTGCTAGAATTGCATCAAATGATGGGATGATATGGGAACACACAGCCAAGGTTGTGACATGCATGTGAATGCATGTTTTGATGTTGAAACCACATAATCTGATTTCAATGCTTGCTTTGATTAGAATCACTCAATATGGCCGAATTGCACCATTTAACACTTCACATCATTTCTGGAATGTTTTTACTTCATTTGCTTTCCCTTTGATCTTAGTACACACTTGGCTGCACACTAACACAAAACAATGTAAAACGCAACTAGTTTAATCCAAAACATCACAAAGACGCCAAATAAGGGAGATATAGATGCATGCAAAATATGACTTATCAAGTAATACCCCCAGACCTGGTTTTTGCTAGTCCTCGAGCAAACTTAAAACTAAAACACACAAAATACAAACATCTAACTAAACCACTTTCGCTGGCTAAACGATTGCACTGAGCATGTGCAACAAGCCTTTGAACCCCTAGGTGTCCCTAGTTGGAGGAGTTGTGTCTCCTGAGGGTTTACAGTGATGACACCCACAAACATTTACCAAATCTGCACATAACTTGGTTAAAACATGCTTTAAACAAACTAATAAGAATCAATGAAGATTATGTCATATATTCAAACTCAACAGTTTGCCACTTCAAAGAATCGTATCAATTGTAACGTATAAAGATATTTCTCCATGTCTTACAACTTCAAGGTCACCATACCCAAATGCTTAAGATAGAATTCACCTCAACTCTACTTCTCACAGAATCCACTCAAGTTCTTCACTCAGATCCTAAGGTTTAATCCCTCCACAACCATATATGAGCGAAATTATGTAAAGGAAATCAAAAGTCTCACATATGAATTTCGAAATAAAAGCACAATTTCTGAGTAGATCTCATGAAATGAATCAAATGCTAAGAATATAGAAATACACACACTTACCATCACCCATGAATACATCCTTAATGATCAGTTAGGTCTTTCTCAGGGATGTAATGCAAGGCTTAGGGTATAGGTTATGAAAGAAGTGATATGGAATACTAGAGCTTGGGGCGTACCAAAGTGTTCTTGAGGATCATGCTCTTCACTTGCATTTGTTTTCTTTCTTCTTTGTTTTTGGCATCCAGGCCCTATGTCTTATCATGAGGAGATTTGGAACTTGTATCCACTTTGATTCTCTTATTTTCTCTTTTTTTTTTCTTTTTTTTTTTTTATAACCTTTTTTTTTAAGAAGAATCTTCAACATAGGTGCCCTCGGTACATGCCACAATCTTGTTCTAAGCTCAATTTACCTTTAGTCTTCATCACCTTGGTATTCCCAAACTATAAGGTATGGCTTGTAATGGGCTAGAATGGGTAGAGTATGGTGTGGGTGATGAAAGAATTGGGCTAAAGTGTTTGGCTGCAACGAGGGTGAATGGAGCACACAAATGGGTAGGACTTAAGCCTTTTAGTAGTTAACATGCATAGCCTAACATCATCTCATTGAGTTCATTCACGAATGATACTAAACACATGGTATCTGCAAAGGAGAATGATTCTTAGCATCCAAACGAAATAGAAATAATGAGATCATTTAAAGTGAAAATGAAAGAAAAAGATAGGAGTAGAAACACTTTAAACCCTCTCAAAGATGCAATTAGGCTCAAAATAACTCGCTAGGGTAGTCTCCACTATTCCTCTTCCAGAATTTGAGTATGGTACCTCTATCATCATAATTTCAAGAGTTATAGCTTTATAAATGACAACAAGATGCAACTCTTTTCCATAGCAACCCAATCGTTTGTTTTCAAACATAGTCCTCATATACATTCGTATTAGCATGCAAAAACACTCTTAACCAAAACTAACACCTCAAACAAACACAACACAAAACAAACCTTCCAAACCACCCCCAAAACCTAACCTAAACATTGTCCTCGATGTTTAAAATTGTATGCAATGCAAGTAGGCAAAGAAGATGGAATGGTCACAAAATAACACAACATAAACAATATAACACAACATAAAGAAAGAACACAAACCACACTAGGTTGCCTCCTAGCAAGCGCTTTATTTAATGTCTAGGCAAGACATGGTAGCTTGTTCATGGTGTTGTAAATTCAAGAAAATCTACAACTTGATACACTGGCTCCTCTTCTGCTTTCTCCAAATATGGTTTCAATCGCTGCCCGTTGACTTTAAAAGAAGTGCCATTCTTCATGTTCTCTATCTCCACAGCTCCGTGAGGAAATGTTTGCAGCACTTTAAATGGTCCCACCCACCTAGACTTCAATTTTCCTGGAAAAAGTCTCAAACGTGAGTCAAACAAAAGTACTTTCATACCTTGGTGAAACTCCTTCCTTAGGATGGCCTTGTCATGATAGAGCTTAGTCCGTTCCTTGTAGATTTTGGCATTCTCATATGCCTCATTTCTAAGCTCTTCCAACTCATTCAGTTGGAGCTTCCTTGCTACTCCAGCATCCTTGTAATCAAAGTTGAACTTCTTGATGGCCCAATATGCACGGTGTTCAAGCTCCATTGGCAAATGACAAGCTTTCCCAAACACAAGGCGATAAGGACTCATGCCAATGGGGGTCTTGTATGCTGTTCTATATGCCCATAGTGCATCATTTAACCTTAGTGACCAGTCTTTCCTTGTAGGGCTCACAGTCTTCATCAAAATATTCTTGATCTCCCTATTGCTAATCTCCACTTGTCCTGAGGTCTGAGGATGGTACGGGGTTGCCACTTTGTGGTTGATGTTGTACTTCTTCATCAAGGATTCAAAAGGTTTGTTGCAGAAATGGCTGCCACCATCACTAATAATAGCTCTTGGGGTTCCAAACCTACAAAAAATCACATCTTTAATAAAACTCAACACAACCTTATGATCATTAGTTCTTGTAGCAATGGCTTCAACCCATTTGGATACGTAATCCACTGCCACTAATATGTATAAGTAGCCAAAAGAGGATGGAAATGGTCCCATGAAGTCAATTCCCCAAACATCAAAGAGTTCCACCACCAAAATGTTGTTCAATGGCATCTCATTTCTTCGGCTAATGTTCCCCATTTTCTGGCACCTATCACATTTAGAGCAAAAATCAAAAGCATCTTTGAATAAAGTAGGCCAAAAGAAACCAGATTGTAAAACCTTTAGAGATGTCTTTTTGGCACCAAAATGGCCTCCACATGCCAATGTGTGGCTAAATGTTAGGATGCTTTGTTGCTCACTCTCTGGGACACATCTCCTAATGATTTGATCAGGGCAATATTTAAACAAATATGGTTCGTCCCAAACGTAGTGCTTTACCATGGCAAGGAACTTCTTTCTTTCCTGAAAAGAAAGGTCATTTCTCATTATATCACAAGCAAGATAATTCACAAAGTCCGCATACCATGGTTCTTTTTCTTGAACAACAAAAAGTTGCTCATCTGGAAATGATTCATTTAGGGGCAAAGGTTGTCCAACTCCATGGTTTTCATTAAGCCTGGACAAATAGTCAGCCACAACATTATCACTGCCCTTCTTATCTCGAATTTCCAAGTCAAACTCTTGTAGCAAGAGTATCCATCTAATCAAGCGTGGTTTAGCATCCTTCTTTGTCATCAAATACCTAATGGCTGCATGATCAGAAAACACAATAACTTTAGATCCCACAAGATATGACCTAAACTTTTCTAAGGCAAAAACAACAGCAAGCAACTCCTTTTCAGTTGTGGAATAGTTAAGTTGAGCATCATGCAGAGTCCGGCTTGCATAGTAGATCACATGTGGAAGCTTGTTCACCCTTTGCCCTAAAACTGCACCAATAGCATAGTCAGAGGCATCACACATCAATTCAAAAGGCAAAGACCAATCTGGTGCCATAATAATAGGAGCCGAGGTTAGTTCATTTTTCAAAGTATTGAATGCATCCATACAAGCCTTATCAAAATGAAATGCAACATCTTTAGCTAACAGATTGCATAATGGACGAGTGATCATTGAAAAGTTCTTAATGAAACGACGATAAAAACCCGCATGGCCCAAAAAACTTCTTACTCCCTTCACAGTGGTGGGGGCTACCATATTGGTGATGACGTCAATTTTAGTTTTGTCCACCTCCATTCCTTTGCTAGAGATTACATGCCTCAACACAATTCCTTGTTTCACCATAAATTGGCACTTCTCCCAATTGAGGACCAAATTTGTTTCCTGACATCTTTGAAGTACTAACGATAGATGGTTAAGACATTCATCAAAAGAGGAACCAAACACTGAGAAGTCATCCATAAATACCTCAATGAACCTTTCTACCATGTCAGAGAAGATGGCCAACATGCATCTTTGGAATGTTGCCGGAGCATTGCAAAGTCCAAAAGGCATTCTCCGGAGGAGCGATTGCAATTTGATTGTAACCTGAGTAACCATCCAGAAAACAATAATGTGAGTAACCTGCCAATCTCTCAAGCATTTGATCTATGAAAGGCATAGGAAAGTAATCTTTTCTAGTGCTAGAATTCAACTTCCTGTAATCGGTGCAAACACGCCAACTGGTCGTGGGCTTTGTGGCCACAAGCTCATTGTTTTCATTCCTCATCACAGTGATTCCCACCTTCTTAGGCACCACCTGAATAGCACTCACCCATTTGCTATCAGAAATGGGATATATGATCCCCACATCTAACAATTTCAACACCTCATTCCTAACAACTTCCTTCATGTGTGGATTGAGCCTTCTTTGTGGCTCACGGCTTGTTTTTGCTCCTTCCTCCAAAAGGATCCTATGCATGCACATGGTAGGGCTTATTCCCTTGATATCTGCAATAGACCAACCAAAAGCTGATTTCAACTCTTTTAACACCCTAATTAGTTTATCTTCTTCAATTGGGGTGAGATCAGAAGCTATGATAACTGGAAGAGTTTCAAATTCAGCTAGATATGCATATTTTAGATGTGGTGGAAGTGGCTTAAGTTCAAGTTTTGGTGCCTTAACAGTGGAAGGAGTTAGATGTGATATTGATGATTCTAAAGGCTCAAAACGAGGTGAAACATTCAAAGGATACAATGCCAATGCTTCCAAGGCAGCTACTTCTTCCATGAGTGCATCTTCTTCATCAAACTCATCTTGAGATTGACTCAAAACAGTTTGTAAGGGTTCATTCGATTGTGCCTGCAAGAACTTAGAGAATACAAGTGAATCAAGCACATCAATGGCATAACAATCTAGAGA
Source organism: Pyrus communis (assembly GCF_963583255.1). Classification (NCBI taxonomy): domain Eukaryota; kingdom Viridiplantae; phylum Streptophyta; class Magnoliopsida; order Rosales; family Rosaceae; genus Pyrus; species Pyrus communis. Next base: position 12,592,237 of record NC_084807.1, read on the forward strand.
TAAAGAAGGATGAGCAAGAGATTCAAACACTTTGAATTGAACTGTCTCTCCTAACACTGTCATAGTGAGGAGTCCATTTTGCACATCAATGATGGTCTTGGCTGTGGCCATGAAGGGTCTCCCAAGCAATATTGGCAACTCACGATCATGTATAGGAGCTTCTTCCATGTCCAACACTACAAAATCTGCAGGCAAGATTAGTTTATCAACTTGAACTAGAATATCTTCTACTATACCTCTTGGATATTTAACTGATCTGTCTGCAAGTTGTAATGAAATGGTGGTGGCTTTCAAATCTCCCAAACCTAGTTGAAGGTACACTGAATAAGGCATTAAGTTGATGCTAGCACCCAAATCAAGCATCGCTTTCTCTACTTTCTTGTCCCCTATGGTGATGTTGATAGAGAAACTTCCTGGATCCTTGAGCTTTGGTGGAAGTTTTCTTTGCAAAACTGCACTCACATTCTCAGACACTACTACCTTCTCATGTGGTCCATACTTCCTTTTGTAGCTGTTTAACTCCTTGAAGAACTTCCCATATGCCGGCATGTTCCTAATGACATCAAGCAAAGGTAAGTTAACATTCACTTTGCTTAGTATATCAAAAATTTCTTTGAATGACTTATCCTGCTTGCTTTTGGCAAGTCTTCCAGGGAATGGTATTGGTGGAGTGTATGGTTTCTCGGCCTTGTGAAGATTTGGTGCTTCTAGTGAGGAAGTGGCATGGCTTGGTTCCTCAATTGATTTCTCATTGTCTCCTTGAGTGACACCTGCATTCACATGATCATATTCATTAGTAACTTCATTGCCAACTCTATTATCAATAACCTTACCACTTCTAAGTGTAGTGATTGCTTTGGCTTGCTCTTGATTCCTTTGGAGTATCACGGGTTGGCTTGGAAACTTCCCAACCTCTCTTTGGTTCAAGGCATCTGCAATCTGCCCCAATTGCGTCTCCATTTTGGTTAGGGCGGCTGAATGTTGTTGGAGTGCGCTATTGGTGGAATGTTGGAATTGCAAGGTGTTTTGGGCTAACAATTTAACCGTGTCCTCAAGGGTAGTGGCAGGTTTTGGTTGGAAATTTTGGGTTGGATTGTTGTTCTTCCATGAAAAGTTGGGATGATCTCTCCAACTCGGGTTATATGTATTGGAATACATATCATTCCTTGGTCTTTGGTTGTAAGAATTCATGAGGTTCACTTGTTCTTGAACATACTCGGGGTAAGCTTCCCTAGATGGGCATTGGTGAGTAGGATGGCTTGGTATGTTGCAAATGGCACACACTTCATTAGCTTTTGGCACCATGTTGAGCACGGATTCAAGCTTCCTTTCTAGGTTAGCTACCTGCAACAAAAGCTCATGATTAGAACTTGTTTCATAAACTCCAACTTTCTTACCCCTTAAATCTTTGTGTTGAGCATTAGACCCCAACATCTCATAAATGTTATATGACTCTTGAGCATTCTTTTTCTTCAATGCTCCACCTGCTGCATTATCAACAGTTGATTGACAATTTTGGGTTAGTCCATCATAGAAAATTTGCATTTGTAAATGAAAAGGTAACCCATGGTGTGGACATTGTATCAAGAGGCCTTTAAAACGCTCCCAACACTCATTGAAAGGTTCACCATCATCTTGTTTGAAGTTGAAGATTTGTCCCCTTAATGTGGCTGTCTTTTGAGTGGAGAAGAACTTCTCCAAGAACTTCTTAGCCACGGCATCCCATGTAGTGAGGGAACCTGGTGTTAGAGTCATCAACCAACTCTTGGCCCTATCTTTCAAAGTGTAAGGAAACACTCTCATCCTCAAATTTGCTTCACTTACTCCCTGCAAAGGTAAACCACTCACAACATTGTAAAACTCTTTAATATGAGCTAAAGGGTCTTCATTAGGTAAGCCATAAAATGAAGGAAACATATGGAAATGTGAAGATTTGAGATCATAGTTTCTAGCTTCTGTGGGCAGCAAGATGCATGAAGGTGAATTTGGTATGATTGGTTGAGCAAAGTCCTCCAAAGCTCGAAGCTCATCTAGGTTGCCCGCCATCTCTTCCTCTCTTTCCCAATCAACTTGCTCAGATCCTTTACTTGTTGAACTAGGTGAAGTCCTTTCCTCTTCCTCACAGATTAGGGATGAACTTGATGGCACAAAGTTGTCCAAAGTGTGGCCCTTCAACCGTTCAATCCTTTGGCCTAGCTCAACAAGTTTATTTGACATATACTACCTGAAACAAAGTAACACAAGTGTGAATGAAAATCAAGAAGCAAACCACAATGAAAAGAACAAAAATAAACTTAAAAACGTTTGAAAAGACTCAAGGGATGTGGAACTAAACTCTTAGAACACTTAAACAATCCTAAAATCCAAAACAGCAACTAGAAGACTCAAAATTGCCTAAAAACCACTTTCTGGGCAGTTTTGAGCACCTACACTAATTTGGACGAAATTGGATGGAAACTTGAATCAAAACACTTATAAACACAAATCAAAACACTTTCTAATTAATTTGGACAAAACAAAGACTCAAAGGACTCAAAACAAGCTAAAAACTCTCAAAACTGCCTAAAAACACAAATTGGGCAGTTTTGACACTAAACTCAATTTTGGACGAAAATTAGGTTTGAGCTTGACTCAAAATGCTTCAAAACACAAGATAAGACAGATTCTAAGCTTAAGACTTAACAAACTATGGGGAGAAATTATATTTGGACGAAATGCAATTAAATGGTCAGATTATAACAAAAGCAGATTGTAAAGCAAGTTGATGTAAACCAATGGATAATGGAATGGCTAAGGGATTCTTTTCCACACCTGAAATGTATGCAACTTAAATCAACTTCCAAATATCAAATCGACAAGTTATGAACCTTGACACTAATGAAAATAGCAAACAAGCAAACAAGCAATTACAAGGGACTGAAATCAGTCCCCGGCAACGGCGCCATTTTTTGTTGATGTATATTTCCTTCCTAATGCAAGAATATATTTAGTATAATGGCATAAGCAAGGGTGTCGAATCCACAGGGACTAATTGGACCTATGTAACTACTTGTTTGCAAGAAATCTAAGAAATGAATCAAACTAGTCTAAATAGGCAGATTTGAATCAAACTAATCAAACTATGCAGATTTGTTGTTTTAACTTGAAAGCCTAAGAGAATGAAGTAAACACAAATCAATGAATCAACAACCAATATAATGAGATAGTATCAATGGAAATGAAACTAGGGATTCGATTTCACCATTGCTCAATTAAATCCATGTTTGTTAAGTTGGTTTATACTCATTCATCTACAAATTTCTTGAGTTTGTTTCACTTGGATATGATCAACCATATGATGTGTGGATTTGATCAAATGTCTATAATCTTGAACCTAATTGTGATGTGCAACTTTGGTTCATAATCTAGAGTATGTAATGCACAAGAAACGTTCACTAAACCAAAGGGAACACTTGGCAGGATGTTTGCCAATCTTTCCCTTCATTCATTCACAAATCCACCAATATTAGACATGATGTATGTTTTAATCTTGGCTAAATAACTTGTGGTTAACTCAAATGGCGATCAAGCATACAAATCAACCCACAAATTCACAATTATAACAGAGAATGAATCAAGAACTAGGTAGACAAACTGAGCATTCTAACTTAATTACATAGCAAACTTTGCAAGGTTACATCGAATCCCTAGAGGAAGCTTAGTTACAATTCATGTCTACAAAAGATTTAACATAAACATATGAAACATGAATGAACATAGAATTGATAAGAATGAACCCTTGAAGCCAAAACTGATGTTGAAGTCCTTGAAGAGTTCCTTGGTGTTGCTTCTCCAAATGTGGTGCGGATGAAGTAGATTGGTTTGGTTTGGATGGTTTCTGCCCTTAGGACAGAAATGGACAGAGAATGGAGTGAAGTAGGGGGGTTTTAGAGTGTGTAATGGACTGAAAATGAAGATGGAACCTTGCGGATGGGAAATGGGGAGAAAATGAGCAGTTTCTGTGAAAGGAAAAGAATGTAGAATGCAATGCAATGGAGAGGACGAATTAGAGTGAATGATGGACAGAAAATGCAGCCAAATAGAGTGTGTGTGATCCCCCAACATTCAGATTGGATCTAACATTTGTTTAACTCAGATGGCAGAGCATAAATCAGATGGAATGATGGGTTTCTGAGTGTGATACCTGCAAAGCATGGACATGATCTGCAAGTGTGGTTTATTTAATCCAAAACACATGTGGAATGTCTGCAAGCATGAGTGGAATCTGCCAAAAGTGAATTGTTTGTACAAATTCTGGAAATGTGAAATGGGCACACGGCATGGGTAAAGGGATGAGTGAATTTCTGGAATAAAGGATGCAAGGAATGGACATAATCTGCAGGTATATGGATATTTAATCCAAGATACATGTGCAAAGTCTGCCACAAGGGAGTGGACAATCTGAAACTGTTAGAATAATCTGGAATTGGGTATGGAAGTGCACGGATTGGACATGAAAGAGATGGGAATGCAAAGGTGATGTGTAGAAATGTAATGGAGTGCACGGAATGGATGTTTGTGTTTGTTGGTGTCAAAATGGCTGAAATGAAATAAGTGATGGAAATGGGATTGTGAGGAATCTGATTTGGTGCTAGAATTGCATCAAATGATGGGATGATATGGGAACACACGGCCAAGGTTGTGACATGCATGTGAATGCATGTTTTGATGTTGAAACCACATAATCGGATTTCAATGCTTGCTTTGATTAGAATCACTCAATATGGCCGAATTGCACCATTTAACACTTCACATCATTTCTGGAATGTTTTTACTTCATTTGCTTTCCCTTTGATCTTAGTACACACTTGGCTGCACACTAACACAAAACAATGTAAAACGCAACTAGTTTAATCCAAAACATCACAAAGACGCCAAATAAGGGAGATATAGATGCATGCAAAATATGACTTATCACATACGCCACATACAATCGGACTATGGATCTTCATTCCTTCGGCCATCTGAGTCACAAGAGAAGTAAGATTAGCTAATTGAGTTTGAAGGTCAGATTGAGAACTTACCTCATTCACTTGTTGCCGTGGGGGGTCCCTTTGCCCAAGTCCTTCATATTGTTGTGCATTTAGAGCACGGTTTGCAATTAGGGTCTTGGCTGCCATAGGAGTTTTGTCCACCAATGCACCTCCCGCCGAAGCATCGAGCATTTGCCTTTCAATGGGAAGAAGGCCCTTATAGAAATATTGAAGGAGAAGCTCCTCCTTCATTTGATGTTGATGACATGATGCAACAAGGGCTTTAAAACGCTCGTAGTATGCTGGAAAAGATTCTCCTTGACTTTGTTGGATTCCGCTAATTTTCTTCCTCAAGAGAATGACTCTTGAAGTAGGGAAGAACTTCTCCAAGAACGCTCTCTTCATGCTCTCCCAAGAAGTAACGGTCCCGGGTGCCAATTCATAAAGCCAATCCTTAGCCTTTTCCACAAGAGAGAATGGAAAAGCTTTCATCTTCATAATATTCCCATCAACGTTAATGGGTGTCATGCTTGAGCATACAACTTCAAACTCCTTCAAATGCTTGTTTGGATCTTCCATGGACAGCCCATGGTACTTGGGAATATGATGCAGCAAGCTTGACTTCAATTCGAACTCATCGGTCTTGCCAAGGGCCGCCCTTGGGTATTGGATGCACAAGGGTGCGGCATTGGCCAATCCCGAAGCGAAAAGCTCCTTGATTGTTCGGTTGTCCTCTGCCATGTCTTCTTCACCCACTCTTGCCATGGGTTCTTCTTCTTCAAATTCAGAAACGGACTCGGAACTTTCACTTGATTCGCTAGGTTCTGGGTTCTTTCTCTTTCGTCTCAACTCTCGCTCGAAATCGTCGTCAAAGTCCAAGATATGTTCACGAATCGGATGAGAATTCCGAGTCATAAACTAGTACCTAAAACAAGAAACAAAATAACATAAGAATCTGACCTAATAAGAAAACTAAAATAACAATCCAAAGGATTAGCAAAGTTGCTAATCCCCGGCAACGGCGCCAAAATTTGATGCGAGAATTATACGCACACAAATTAAACCCTCTTTTTGACAATTGTAGTATAGATATAAGTAGGGATCGTTCTTAACCGGGGATTAGGAGGGATTGCAAAATCACTTGGAAACTGACTCAAAAACGTAAAATAAAGTTTAAAACACTAAACTAGACTCAAAGAATGCAAAACTAAACACTTAAAACACTAAAACAAACCAAAAGACTCAAGCAGCACCCAAAACACTCAAAACTGCCTTAAAAACACTTTCTGGGCAGTTTTGAGCACTTTGGTGAATTTGGACGAATTTGTGTAACAAATTGAATCAAAACACTTATAAACACAAACTAAGACACTTTCTAACTAAATTGGAAACTAAAGTAAAGCGGGATTGAGATTTTGACGAAAATTGAAATAACAAAACAAGTTAATAAATTAGGCAGATTGTAAAACGAATTCCTTGAAAACAAGATAATGGATGGATTAGTTAGAAGTCCATTCTCCACACATGACACATTTATATATGAATCGATTCTCCAATTGCTTTTCATTAACTATGATGCTCAACACCCCAAGTTAACCGTGATGCACTAATTAACTCTCAAATTTTCCTTATGTTATTGAATTGGATGATGCATGCTACAATTCAAATCGTTCTCCAATGGTTCTCAACATGAATGCATAGAAGAGATACAATGAGAGATCATTATGCTCTATGAAAATTATAAGTGTTGACGAGGCAATTGTAACTATGAATGCATGATACTCTTGCCAAAAATTCAATTAACGCGGTTGTGACTAGCAACCTTCACTACTCATGTTTATAAACTTGTGACGATTAGGTGAAACTCGTTTATAAACTAGCATCGAGTTTATGCATGAAGACTAAGTATGCATTCCTAATCAACATACAAAAACAAGTTTTTAATAAACATGATAATTGAATTGCAATCACAACTTAACAAATCACAATTGAAAGAAATCAATTCATATTTCAAACATGTTCATGGCTTCAAACTTTCCCCTAACTAATTAGGGGTTTAGCCACTCATGATTACAACAAACTTAGAGAGTAATAACAAAGTAAACATTGAAAACAAGAACGAAGAACACCTAAAAATTCCAACAACTCAATCTTGAATTGTATGAACGTTTAGGCCTCTTCTCCTCTAGTTGCTGCAGCACAAGGGGTTTTGGTGAGTTTAGGGGGTTATGGATGATGTAGAATGATGTGTTTAGGGTAGGGATGGATGTAGGGGAAGGCAAGGAGTGTTTTTGGGCAGAAAATATGAAGAATGGTGAAGTATGGCAGTGTTAGAGAGAGGGAATGAATTTCTGGCGTGAATGAATGTGTATGAGAGATGGTTCTTGTGTTGAGGGAGTGCATGGTTTTATAGGGAGAATGGGAGAATATGTGGCTGAATAATCAAATGGGAAAGCATGTGGCTGAATAATCAATTGGGAAAGCATGTGGCTGAATGGATTAAAGAGGGAATGATGATGGGATAGCATGTGGGTGACAGCTAGGTTGGCATGTGGCTGCAATGGTAAAGGGGGAAGTGCATGTGGCTGTAATGGATTAAAGGATGGGAGTGCATGTGGCACTAATGTAGCCTTCTAGAAATCAGGTTTTTAGGCCCCCTTTCAGCTCCCTAACTGAATTCAAGCCTTTCAAATTCGTCCATCCTCATGCCTCCATGCTTGCACTATCCAATCTTGGCCCAAAAATGCTCTAGAATGCTCCAAATTGCTTCTTTTTGCATACTTGTTAAGTCATATTTTGCATGCATTTATATCTTCATTATTTGGCATCTTTGTGATTGTTTTGGAGTAAACTAGTTGCGTTTTACATTGTTTTGTGTTAGTGTGCAGCCAAGTGTGTAATAAGATCAATTGGATGGCAAATGAAGGAATGTGGTGCAATTCGACCACATTGGATGGTTCTAAACAGAAAGTGGTGCAATTCGACCACTTTGGGTGATTCTAAACAAGACAAAAACATGCATTCACATGCATGTCACAAACTTGGTCGTGTGTTCCCATATCATCCCATCATGTGATGCAATTCTAGCACCAAATCAGATTCCTCACAATCCCATTTCCATCACTCAATTCATTTCAGCCATATTTCCACCAACAAACACAATCATGTCTTACAAATCCCATGTGGTTTCAAGTCAGATTATGCACTTCTAAAACATCAAAACATGCATTCACATGCATGTACACAATCTGATCCGTGCATTCCATTTCCCTTCTTCAAATCTCTTTGCAGAAATCCACATGCACCTCAATTAAACATTCCATGCCATTTCAGCGTTTCTTATGCTCATACCGTCCATTTCCACTCCCATTTGTAGACTCCACTCCCTTGCTTGCAGACATTCCACATGTGTTTGGATTAAAGAAACCACATCTGTGCAGATCATGTCCATGCTTTGCAGGTTCCACTCACTTGTGGCAGCAAGAGCATGTGCTTCTGTGAATACATTAACATTTCCTTGGACATTGCACATGCCGTGAGTCTTCCATCTCAGAAACACAATCATTTCCATCACTTAAGCTCTGCCATCTGAGTTAAACAAAGCCAAGATCCAATCTGATTGTCTCCCCATCATTAGACTCATTCAGAAATTCACCAAGGGGACTCACTCATTCCCTCTCTCGGATCCATTCCAAGACACACCATCCTTGCTCTAATTTCTGGCCATCATTCACTCTAATTCTCCCTTTCCATTCCATTTTCATTCGACACTCTCCCTTACACAGAAACTGTCCACATTCCTTTCCCATCCGCAAGTTTTCTTCTTGAACCATAGCATTACACACGGCTCATTGGGGCTCCAATCTCTGTCCATTGTTACTCTCACATTCTCCCCATTCCATACCATTCGACATTAGTTTCTCCACCCTCATTTACAATCACATTTGGGAGCTCCAACACCGAAGGCACTCTTCAAGGAATTCAACATCAGTTTTGCTTCAAGGGTTCCTTCTACTTCATTCTATGTTCATTCATGTTGTGTATGTTTATGTTAAATCTTTTGTAAACATGAATTGTAACTAATCCTCCTCTAGGGATTCGATGTAACCTTGCAAAGTTTGCCATGTAATTAAGTTAGAATGCTCATTTTGTCCATCTATTTCTTGTTTCATTTTCTGTTTTAATGGTGACTTAGTATGTTGATTTTAATGTTTGATCATCATTTGAATTAATCACTAAGTTGTGTAGCCAAGATTAAAGCACACATCATGCATAATCTTGGTAGATATGTGAATGAATGAAGGGAGTGTTTAGCACACATCCTGCCGAATTATTTCCTTTGGTTTTATGAAAGTTTCTTGTACATTACATAATCTTGATTATGAACCAAAGTTGCACATCACAATTAGGTTCATGATTAGAGACATTTGATCAAATCCACACATCATATGGTTGATCATATCCAAGTGAAACAAACTCAAGAAATAGGTAGATGAATGAGTATAAACTAACTTGACAAACATGGACTTAGTTGAGCAATGGTGAAATCGAATCCCTAGTTTCATTTCCATTGATACTATCCCATTCTATTAGTTGTTGATTCATTTATTTGTGTTTACTTTATTTTCTCATGTTTTCAATTTACAACAACAAATCTGTCTATTTAGACTAGTTTGATTCATTTCCAAATCTGCCTAGTTTGTTTAGTTTGATTCATTTCATAGAAGTTCTTGCAAAACAAGTGATTACATAGGTCCAATTAGTCCCTGTGGATTCGACACCCTTACTTGTGCCATTATACTAAATATATTCTAGCATTAGGAAGGAAATATACATCAACAAAAAATGGCGCCGTTGCCGGGGACTGATTTCAGTCCCTTGTAATTGCTTGCTTGCTTGTTTGCTATTTTCATTAGTGTCAAGGTTCATAACTTGTCGATTTGATATTTGGAAGTTGATTTAAGTTGCATACATTTCAGGTGTGGAAAAGAATCCCTTAGCCATTCCATTATCCATTGGTTTACATCAACTTGCTTTACAATCTGCTTTTGTTATAATCTGACCATTTAATTGCATTTCGTCCAAATATAATTTCTCCCCATAGTTTGTTAAGTCTTAAGCTTAGAATCTGTCTTATCTTGTGTTTTGAAGCATTTTGAGTCAAGCTCAAACCTAATTTTCGTCCAAAATTGAGTTTAGTGTCAAAACTGCCCAATTTGTGTTTTTAGGCAGTTTTGAGAGTTTTTAGCTTGTTTTGAGTCCTTTGAGTCTTTGTTTTGTCCAAATTAGTTAGAAAGTGTTTTGATTTGTGTTTATAAGTGTTTTGATTCAAGTTTCCATCCAATTTCGTCCAAATTAGTGTAGGTGCTCAAAACTGCCCAGAAAGTGTTTTTTAGGCAATTTTGAGTCTTCTAGTTGCTGTTTTGGGTTTTAGGATTGTTTAAGTGTTCTAAGAGTTTAGTTCCACATCCCTTGAGTATTTTCAAACGTTTTTAAGTTTATTTTTGTTCTTTTCATTGTTGTTTGCTTCTTGATTTTCATTCACACTTGTGTTACTTTGTTTCAGGTAGTATATGTCAAATAAACTTGTTGAGTTAGGCCAAAGAATTGAAAGATTAAAGGGCCACACTTTGGACAACTTTGTGCCATCAAGTTCATCCTTTAACCTTGACGAAGAGGAAGAGAATTCACCTAGTTCAACAAGTAAAGAATCTGAGCAATTTGATTGGGCAAGAGAGGAAGAGATGGCGGGCAACCTAGATGAGCTTCGAGCTTTGGAGGACTTTGCTCAACCAATCATACCAAATTCACCTTCATGCATCTTGCTGCCCACAGAAGCTAGAAACTATGATCTCAAATCTTCACATTTTCATATGTTTCCCTCATTTTATGGCTTACCTAATGAAGACCCTTTAGCTCATATTAAAGAGTTTTACAATGTTGTGAGTGGTTTACCTTTGCAGGGAGTAAGTGAAGCAAATTTGAGGATGAGAGTGTTTCCTTACACCTTGAAAGATAGGGCCAAGAGTTGGTTGATGACTCTAACACCAGGTTCCCTCACTACATGGGATGCCGTGGCTAAGAAGTTCTTGGAGAAGTTCTTTTCCACTCAAAAGACAGCCACATTAAGGGGACAAATCTTCAACTTCAAACAAGATGATGGAGAACCTTTCAATGAGTGTTGGGAGCGTTTTAAAGGCCTCTTGATCCAATGTCCACACCATGGGTTACCTTTTCACTTACAAATGCAAATTTTCTATGATGGACTAACCCAAAATTGTCAATCAACTGTGGATAATGCAGCAGGTGGAGCATTGAAGAAAAAGAATGCTCAATACTTTGACAATAAAACCTGAAATTGCACGAAAATAACTTTAAATACTATAATTAACATAGTTTAGCTAATTAAATGCAAGAAAACAAGCTAACTAAGTCGTATAAATATGCTCCTATCACAACACAATGATGAGGATTTGGTTTTTAATTGCATGACTATTAAAGAATGTTGTAAACATGGCTGGAAGTTGATTTATGCTTTGGTTTATGCTTAGTTATGGTTATAGCTTATGAATTCACATGTAATTACAAAGAAAAAAAAATCAGTTTTTGTAACATGCTTGAAGGAAGGAACTTAAACTAACGCTATATCCTTGAGAGACTTGAGCCTATAACGTTCTTTGGAGAGTATAATCTGTGATTTCTTGTTTTCTAAAGTCGTTGCATGATCATTGTTCTTTGCTTGGTTGCTACTTGGAATGCATTTCATTATAGTTCCAAATACTAGAACTCATGCCAATTTCATTCAAAGCATGAAGATTGCATAACATACAATAAGATGAAGTTGTTAGTCAAGCCAAAGCCAAAAAGCCTATCCCTTTTCATATCTATTGTAGGATTGCCCCTTTTAACCCTTTCCAAGCCTATTTTCTTTGTTAGCCACATTATCCTTACCTAGCCTAGATTAGGACTTCCCATACCCTTGTTCTTAAAGGATAGTGAAGCATGACTTAGAATGAACTTCTTTTGATCAATATATTGCAGAAAATGAGTGTGGGGGAAGATGATAGGGCACGGCAAAAGAATGAAATAAAGAAAAAAAATTTCGTGGAAAAATAAAAAGAAAATAGAAAAGTGTTGAAAAGAAAGAAAAAGAGTTGAAAAATAAGTGAGAATGATCTCACAAGTGTTGGTTATTGAAGGAAGGGTCCAAAAGAGTGAATTTGACCCTAAATGTTGCATGAATCTTCCCTTGTGTGTAAAAGTTGATTTCTGCCATTAAAAGTGAGTTTAAGTGTCAATTTCATTATTTTGCTTCCTATTGCTTTAAGAACCTTTGTTATCCCTTGCCTTTCCTTGTTAGCCATTACCCTTAGCCCCGTTACAATCCTCAACTTCTATCTTGATGTTATGTGTTCAATATGTGGAGTTTGAATTTGGTATGAGCATATGGAATCACTGGTTCTCATTCTAAGTAGTAGCATTCCATTCATGAGATCATATTCATGTCATTGTCGTAAATCCAGAAAATGCTTTCTTGGATATAACATATGTGAGTGTTAGTCTTCATATTTACATCAATCTTCTCACATATACCTAGTGTAGGGTGTGAAGTTAGAAAATCAGTGTGAAAATAGAGTGCATTCTAGTGAGGAATTGAGGGAATTCTCTAAGGCATATTACTACATTCAAAACATTGTTTTAATTGATTAAATGTGAACTAATAAGTGGTAACTATGATTAAGTGTTTGTTGAAGTGTAAAGAAAGCTAAAAACCGTGGGAATGATGTTCTTTATTGTGTCATGTTCGTTTGAAATCCCTGAGGTACATGTTGGAAGGTTTAGAATGTGTTTTGGCTTGTTTTTGGTTTCTTTTGTTTTGTTTTGCTCGAAGACTAGCAAAAGCTAAGTGTGGGGGAATTTGATAGGAGCATATTTAGGCGACTTAACTTGTTTTCGTGCATTTATGTTGTTAGTTCATAGTTGTTTTAGTAGTTTAAGCCATTTTCGTGTGTTTTTAGGTTCCCATGGCTAAGGAAGCAAAAAGATGCATTTTGGAGCATTTTGGAGCAAAATTGGAATTGGAATGGATACCTTATGCTTGGAGCAAAAGGAATGGACGAAATTGAAGACCTAAAAGAGTTAGGATTCCTAATCACAAGAGGATTCCTAATCACAAGAGGATTCCTAATCAAATGAGGAATCCTAGTCAAAAAAGGTTGATGCGAGAATTTATACGCACACAAATTAAACCCTCTTTTTATCAATTGTAGTATAAGTATAAGTAGGGATCGTTCTGGACCGGGGATTAGGAGGGATTGTTAATCACTTGGAAACTGACTCAAAAACGTAAAAACAATATAAAACACTAAACTAGACTCAAAGAATGCGAAACTAAACGTTAACACACTAAGACAGAATGTAAATATGAAATTGATGAAATGGTGTTGAAGTTTTCCTTCTTCGTGCTAGAATATTTTTAGTATAATGGCACAAATAAGGGTGTCGAATCCACAGGGACTAATTGGACCTAAACAACTACTTGTTTTGCAAAAACTCTATAAGAGAAATAAAACTAATCAATTTAGGCAGATTTGTTGTTGTAACTTGAAAGCACAAGAAAATGAAGTAGACACAAATAAATGAATCAACAACTAATGAAATGAGATAGCACAAATAGAGATGTAGCTAGAGATTCGATTTCACCATTGCTAAGCCAAGTCCATGCTGGTTAAGTCAGATTATACTCATCCCTCTACTTATTTCTTGGGTTTGTTTCACTTAGATATGATCAGCCATATGATGTGTGGACTTGATCAAATGTCCCTAATCATGAACCTAATTGTGATGTGCAACTTTGGTTCCTAATCAAGAATATGTAGTGCATAAGAAACTTTCACAAAACCAAAGGGAACATTCGGCAGGATGTTTGCAAAACATTCCCTTCATTCATTCACATATCCACCAAGATTATGCATGATGTGTGCTTTAATCTTGGCTAAACAACCTGTGGTTAATTCAAATGATGATCAAGCACTAAAATCAACACACTAAGTCACAATTAAATCGGAGAATGAAACAAGAAATAGATAGATTAAATGAGAATTCTGAATTAACTACATGGCACTCTTGCAAGGCTACATCGAATCCCTAGAGAGAGATTAGTTACACTTCATGTTTACAAAAGGTTTGACATAAAAATATATAACATGAGTGAACATAGGATTAAGAAGAAAGAACCCTTGAAGCAAAACTGATGTCGAAGGAGGAAGTTCCTCATGGTACAAAACAAAGAGAATCAAAGAAACAGCTAAACATTCCAACAACTCAAACTTGAATTGTATGAACGTTTAGGCCCTCTTATCTTCCTCTTCGTCGTAGCACAAGGTCTAAGGGATGTTGTTGGTGTGTTGAATGGATTGGGGAATTATGGAAATGGATGAGGAGTGGTGTTTGGATTATAAGGGAAGATTGGATGTGTTTGTGGTGTGTTGTGTATGAAAATGAGATGTGATTTTTGTGTATGAATGCATGGGTTTTTATAGGGGGAATGGGAGAATATGTGGGTGTTTGTTTAAGAGTGAATGTGGTTGTTATGATTGAGAGTGCATGTGGATGAAATGATGAAGTAGGAAGGTGGAAATGCATGTGTATGTGGGTGATTGTTTAAGAGTGAATGTGGTTGTTATGATTGAGAGTGCAAGTGGATGAAATGATGAAGTAGGAAGGTGGAAATGCATGTGTTGAATTGGTGGTGCAATGATGAAAGAGTAAGTGCATGTGTGTGTGAATGGTGGTGCAATGATGAAAGAGTAAGTGCATGTGTGTGTGAATGGTGTTTCTTGATGGTTTTGGGGTTGTGATGCATGTGAATGCATGTGGCTAAGGGTTGTTGATTGGGCTAGAGGTTTTGCATGGCTCAAAGGATTGTTTGATTGGGCTAGGCCCTTTGTTTTATGTCCAAAGTGCATACAAGGCTTTCAAATTCGTCCAACACTTTGGCTCCTGTTGATGTATATTTCCTTCCTAATGCAAGAATATATTTAGTATAATGGCATAAGCAAGGGTGTCGAATCCACAGGGACTAATTGGACCTATGTAACTACTTGTTTGCAAGAAATCTAAGAAATGAATCAAACTAGTCTAAATAGGCAGATTTGAATCAAACTAATCAAACTATGCAGATTTGTTGTTTTAACTTGAAAGCCTAAGAGAATGAAGTAAACACAAATCAATGAATCAACAACCAATATAATGAGATAGTATCAATGGAAATGAAACTAGGGATTCGATTTCACCATTGCTCAATTAAATCCATGTTTGTTAAGTTGGTTTATACTCATTCATCTACAAATTTCTTGAGTTTGTTTCACTTGGATATGATCAACCATATGATGTGTGGATTTGATCAAATGTCTATAATCTTGAACCTAATTGTGATGTGCAACTTTGGTTCATAATCTAGAGTATGTAATGCACAAGAAACGTTCACTAAACCAAAGGGAACACTTGGCAGGATGTTTGCCAATCTTTCCCTTCATTCATTCACAAATCCACCAATATTAGACATGATGTATGTTTTAATCTTGGCTAAATAACTTGTGGTTAACTCAAATGGCGATCAAGCATACAAATCAACCCACAAATTCACAATTATAACAGAGAATGAATCAAGAACTAGGTAGACAAACTGAGCATTCTAACTTAATTACATAGCAAACTTTGCAAGGTTACATCGAATCCCTAGAGGAAGCTTAGTTACAATTCATGTTTACAAAAGATTTGACATAAAAGTATAAAACATGAATGAACATAGAATTGATAAGAATGAACCCTTGAAGCAAAACTGATGTTGAAGTCCTTGAAGAGTTCCTTGGTGTTGCTTCTCCAAATGTGGTGCGGATGAAGTAGATTGGTTTTGTTTGGATGGTTTCTGCCCTTAGGACAGAAATGGACAGAGAATGGAGTGAAGTAGGGGGGTTTTAGAGTGTGTAATGGACTGAAAATGAAGAAGGAACCTTGCGGATGGGAAAGGGAGAGAAAATGAGCAGTTTCTGTGAAAGGAAAAGAATCTGTAATGCAATGCAATGGAGAGGGCGAATTAGGTGAATGATGGACAGAAAATGGAGCCAAATAGAGTGTGTGTGATCCCCCAACATTCAGATTGGATCTAGCCTTTGTTTACTCAGATGGCAGAGCATAATTTAGGTGGAATGATGGGTTTCTGAGTGTAGTGGACGCATGGCTTGGACAACTCTGCAAGTATGTGTTTTGTTTAATCAAAATGCATGTGTAAAGTCTGCCACAAGGGAGTGGAACCTGCAAAGGTCAATTGGAGCACCAGAAAATGTTTATACAAGTCTGAAAATGGGAAGAACACACGGCATGGACAAAGGAATGGGTTGGATTTCTGAAATGATGGCATGAAATGGAATTTCTGGAATAAAGGATGCAAGGAATGGACATAATCTGCAGGTATGTGGATATTTAATCCAAGAAACATGTGCAAAGTCTGCCACAAGGGAGTGGACAATCTGACTTGGTTAGAATAATCTGGAATTGGGTATGGACATGCACGGCACAAGGTATGAACATGCATGTGAATGCATGTTTTGATGTTTTTAAAAGTGCATAATCTGATTTGGAACCAAATGGGATTGCACGGGCAGGTTGTGGACATGCATGTGATTGCATGTTTTTGCCTTGTTTAGAACCACCCAAAGTGACTCCAATGCATCACTTTCTGTTTAGAACCATCCAATGTGGTCGAATTACACACTTGGCTGCACACTAACACAAAACAATGTAAAACGCAACTAGTTTAATCCAAAACATCACAAAGACACCAAATAAGGGAGATATAGATGCATGCAAAATGTGACTTATCAGCTCCAAGCAAATGCTATCCATTCCAAGCCCAATTTTGCTCCAAAATGCTCCAAAATGCATCTTTTTGCTTCCTTAGCCATATGAACCTAAAAACACACGAAAATGGCTTAAACTACTAAAACAATTATGAATTAACAACATAGATGCACGAAAACAAGCTAAGTAAGTCGCCTAAATATGCTCCTATCAAATTCCCCCACACTTAGCTTTTGCTAGTCCTCGAGCAAAACAAAATAATAACAAATAAACAAAACGACACTAAACAAGTAAAACACAACCTAAACCTTCCAACAACCGTCTTAGGGATTTCCAATGCACATGACAAGTTAAAAATCATTATTCTCACAGATTTTAGCCATCTTTACACTTAAGTACATGATAGGAGCATATTTAGGCGACTTACTTAGCTTGTTTTCGTGCATTTATATTGTTAATTCATAGTTGTTTTAGTCGTTTAAGCCATTTTCGTGTGTTTTTAGGTTCATATGGCTAAGGAAGCAAAAAGATGCATTTTGGAGCATTTTGGAGCAAATTAGAGATTGGAATGGATATCATATGCTTAAAGCCAAGTAGATGGACGAAATTGAAGACCAAACCATTCACTTATCACCCAAGTGTGTAATAGGATCAATTGGAAGGCAAATGAAGTAAAAACACTTCTTTTGGTAGCTGAGCATTATTCCAAATGTGGAGAGGATTCTGGGGAGTTAATTTGGAGTCCAAATGAGGAATCTAGGACTAATTTGGCTGCTGGAATTTCAGGAAATGATGTGGAAGGGAAGTGGTGCAATTCGGCCATATTGGGTGGTTCTACACAAGGCAAGAAGGTGTAAACCTGATTTGCAAGTTGTGAAAACAAGGAAAAAAAACGCTCAAAACACATGCCATATGTGGAAATACCATTTACATCAGATTTGAGCCATTTAACTTACCTTAAACACTTACCTTGTTTGTCATCCTCTCAGCCATATTTTAAAGTAATGAAAACCTGATTTGGAGGTGGAAAATAAGGAAACAAAGTTCAAAACAAATGCCATTCTCAGTAAATCAGATTCTAGCCTTTTATACACACTTCATTCCAGCCACTCCACATGCATTTCCAACCCACATGCCCCTTTAATCATTCAACCATGCAGCCACACATTCACCCACATGCATTTCCACCCACATGCTCTCCCATTTCAGATTGCATCACACTTCATTCCACCCAAGCCACATGCACTCCCATCCATTTCATCATTGCAGCCACATATCATCCCACTTCATCATTTCAGTCACCAAAACACCCACATGCACTCCCATTCTTTAATCCAATTCAGCCACTTAATCATTCAAAATCCCATTCACACATCAAAACCTTCCTCTTTGCCGTGCACATGCAATTCCCACTCCAGATTTTCACATGCTTTCACATGCATTTTCAGCCATGCACATTCACCTTGCATTTGCAGAAAATCCACTTCCTTTGCACATGCATTCATCATCATTACTCTAGTCATAATTCACATGTATTTCAGATTGCATTCCCATTCTTTAATTCAACCAACACAACCATGCACTCCACATGCATTTCCACCCTTACAAGACCCTAATCATTCATCCACACAATCTGCCATCTTCCACCCTTTAATCACATGCATAAATCAGCCACATGCATCTCCCATCACCATTTCAGATTTCCACCCACCTCCTAGCTGTCATGTTCCCTCTTATTTACCTATAAATAAGCATGCATTTCAGCCACAATTCATTCACACTCATTGATACACATTCATTCACGCCAGAAATTCATTCCCTCTCTCTAACACAGCCATACTTCACCATTCTTCATATTTTCTGCCCAAAAACACTCCTTGCCTTCCCCTACATCCATCCCTACCCTAAACACATCATTCTACATCATCCATAACCCCCAAAACTCACCAAAACCCCTTGTGCCGCAGCAACTAGAGGAGAAGAGGCCTAAACGTTCATACAATTCAAGATTGAGTTGTTGGAATTTTTAGGTGTACTTCGATTCTTGTTTTCAATGTTTACTTTGTTATTACTCTCTAAGTTTGTTGTAATCATGAGTGGCTAAACCCCTAATTAGTTAGGGGAAAGTTTGAAGCCATGAACATGTTTGAAATATGAATTGATTTCTTCCAATTGTGATTTGTTAAGTTGTGATTGCAATTCAATTATCATGTTTATTAAAAACTTGTTTTTGTATGTTGATTAGGGATGCATACTTAGTCTTCATGCATAAACTCGATGCTAGTTTATAAATGAGTTTCACCTAATCGTCACAAGTTTATAAACATGAGTAGTGAAGGTTGCTAGTCACAACCGCGTTAATTGAATTCTTGGCAAAAGTAGCATGCATTCATAGTTACAATTGCCTCGTCAACACTTATAATTTTCTTAGAGCATAATGATCTCTCATTGTATCTCTTCTATGCATTCATGTTGAGAACCATTGGAGAATGATTTGAATTGTCGCATGCATCATCCAATTCAATAACATAAGGAAAATTTGAGAGTTAATTAGTGCATCACGGTTAACTTGGGGTGTTGAGCATCATAGTTAATGAAAAACAATTGGGGAATCGATTCATATATAAATGTATCATGTGTGGAGAATGGACCTCTAACTAATCCATCCATCATCTTGTTTCTCAAATCCGTTTATACAACCTGCCTAGTTTATTAACTTGTTTTGTCAATTCAATTTTCGTCAAATCAAAACCCCCCTTTACTTTCTTGTTCCTTGGTGCTTAAAATCTGTTTAGTTTATGTTTTAAAGTGTTTTGAATCAAGCCATAATCTTAAATTCGTCCAACATTGGGTTTAAGGTCAGAAACTGCCTAGTTAGTGTTTTTAGGCAGTTTTGAGTCTTTTGAACTTGTTTTGAGTCCTTTGAGTCTTTGTGAACGTTTTTAACTTTGTTTTTATGTTTTTGAGTCAATTTAGAGGTTTTAGCAAGCCCTCCTAATCCCCGGTCTAGAACGATCCCTACTTGCATCCTTACTACAATTTGACAACAAGAGGGTTAATTTGTGTGCTTAACTATTTTCGCATCAGTACATTCTTAATCATAGTCACCACATACTAGTTCACAATTAAGCAATTAAAACACATTTCAAATGTAGTAACATGCTTTAGAGAATTTACTCAATTCCTTACTAGAATGCACTCTATTTTCACACAGATTTTCTGACTATACACCCTACACTAGTTATATGTGAGAGATTGATGTAAACATGAAAGACTAGTATCTCACATATGTTATAACAAAGAAAGCATTTTCTGGATTTACGATAATGACATGAATATGATCTCATGAATGGAATGCTACTACTTAGAATGAGAACCAGTGATTCCATAAGCTCATATCAAATCCAAACTCCACATTATTGAACACATAACGATCAAGATAGAAGTCAAAGGGGTGTAACGGGGCTAGGGTACTGGTTAACAATGAAAGGTGAAGGATAAACAAACATTCTTAAAGCAATAGTGAGCAAAGTATTGAATTAGGCACTTAGAATTCCCTTTAGAGCGCGGAAAACAACTTTTAGACTAATAGGGGAAATTCAAACAACTCTTATTTTTCTTTTCTTTTTTTCAAATTTTTTTTTCTTCTTTTTTTTTTTTTAGCCGTGCCTATGGCACAGCAATTCTCATCAATAATCCTTCCCCCACACTTATTTTCTGCAACATATTAATAAAAAAAGGAATTCATTTTCCGTCATGCTTACTATGCTTTAAGAACAAAGGCATGGATGGTCCTATTCTAGGCTAGGTAAGGATAACATGGGTTAACAAAGAACATAGGCTAAACAAGGCTCAAAGGGGTTAAAACTTACAACAAATACGAAATATGGGAAGTAAGGCTATTTGGCTATGGTGGCAACTACACAACTTTATCTTGATATATGTTATGCAATTCAATGTCATGCTTTGAATGAAATGGATATAAGTTCTAGCATTTAGTTCTATCATGATACAATTGCATTCTAAGTAGCAACCAAGCAAGGAATAATGAGATCATGCAACAACTTTAGAAAACAAAGAATCACAGAAAATAACTCTCCAAAGAAGGTAATGGCTCGAGTCTCATAGGGTTGTAGCGTTTGTTTGAGTTCCTTCCTTCAAGCATGTCACAAAAACGAATTTTTCTTTTATGATTGCATGTGAAGTCATCCATTATAACCATAACCAAGCATATACCAAGAGTAAATCAAACTTTCATCCATGTTTATAACTCTCTTTAACAGTCATGCAATTACAAACCAAATCCTTATCATTGTGTTGGAAGGTACCCTAAGACACAAACACACAAAAACGACTTAAAACACTCTTTTTAGGCTTTTCAAAACATTTTTTTTTAAAATTTTTATGTGATTTTCGGAGTTTATAAAAACAAAACATTCTAAAACACAACTTAAAAACATTTAAAACAGCAAGGAACAACACTTGAAGTTATGGGTGATAAAATTCAACGAATTTGCATCAACAAACTTAGTTACCCCCCACACTTAAATCAAACATTGTCCTCAATGTTTTAAGCATAGATTCACACAATTCATATGTAAACACACAAATAGCACTAAACATACTAAACATGGCAGAATGTAACTAACAAAGAGAAGAGTTTAGGGACGCAAATCTGGTTATAGAGTGTAAATTCCATCTTCTCCTTGGTAATTGCATTGAGGCATTGATCTTTGTGATTCCACAGGCTTACTCTTGAACTGGTTTCCGCCCATCGTTGATTTTCCTTTGTGCTACTCTTGAACTGAGCAGCAGGATTCTTTTGGTCTTCCCCGAAGGTCTGAGCTTCCTCCTTTTATCTGTTTCTTTGTTCAATCTTTGCAGGAGTGGTCCCTTCTCCGGAAGTGTATCAACCGTTGAAGATGACTACTTGAGAGCAACGCTAGGTAAGCAATCAGGAATAAATTCCAGGCAGTCGGAACCAGATCGGAAGACTGACTCCAAGTGCCGGCTGATTGCTTCTTTCACTTTGCCATGCGAGTAAGAACAAGGACAAAGAAAAGGACAGGAAAAGAGCATGATATGAGATACTTTTGCTTTTGACCTTGATGATATGAGATACCTTTGCTTTTGAAGAAGCGGTGAATGAATCAGCACACTTCAATCCAGCGTTTCCTCCTGGGTCATCTGTACTCCAGGCATCTGGTATCATCTTTGGGGAAGAAGAAGAATTAGAGTATTTCGAAAGGCTTTGTTGGGAGTGCGCCCTCAGAGGTGAGGGAGAGTTGGGCATTTTCTTCAGGTTTTCCTTGCCATAAAAGACGAAGGTCGACATATATAGAGTTAATATCAAGTGGTGGTACTCTTCTTTTACCCTTGTCGACAAACGTTTTGATCCCGCAAATCCGGCTTTTTGAAATAGTGGCGCCTCTTCGATCGTTGAAGACGTCTCTTCGATTTCTGAGCAGGCGCCCCTTCGATTTCTGAACGACGCCCTTTTTCTTTCTGAACGACACGTAGTAGTGCGGATGCGGCTCCTTTTGACAAAGCTGCACACGTCTTCTGAAAAGCAGAGAAAGCGTCGCCGGACTTTGCGCTTGTCGGCTAAAGATGTGTAGTTGCGATGATGGCCTCCACGTGTTTTCTGAAAAGAAGAAATCTTTTGACAAAGTTGAACACGTCCTCTGAAAAGCCGAGAAAGCGTCGCCAAAATTACGCCGGAAATTCCGGCTTTTTGAATCGGTGGACGCGTCGCCTTGGCTTTTTATAGAGCTATTGATCACCACAACAAACACACTCTGAAGATTTCCCATTCTTGAAAATCGACTCCGGCCCTTTGAGAATTAACCCCATCCACCCCATCTCTTTGAACACTTTTGAAAAAATGGCAAACTTATCGAACCTTAGCTTAGATTTGAGTCTCAGCAGCGATCCGGTTGCGCCCCGTCAAGGTAATGTATGGCGCCCTTCTTTTTTATCTTCTAACGGTCTTCTTACAGGTGAAGACTCCGTGATGCTGGACGCCACAACAGCTACAATAGTAGCTAGGAACCTCCTCACTCCAAAAGATAGTAGGCTGCTGTCAGGACGGTCCGATGAGTTGACCGATCAAGAGTCCCTCGCACTTAGTGTTCAGTGTGCGAGCTCTGTGTCCAACATGGGCCAACGCCTGCTTGCTCGGTCCCGCCAAGTGGAATCGTTGATGGGAGAGGTGGAAAGTCTTAAGCAAGAGATACAGCAGCTTAAGTACGAGAATAGAAGTTTGCATGTGCTTGCAAATAACTATTCGTCGGGCATGAAGAGGAAGCTCGAATTCACAGTGACCGTCAAAGGCTTGCGGCTTATCTCCAGAGGCACATTTTTCCTGGGTCATCCAGCGCTTGGCCAAGTATTGAGGCCTGGAATGCTCTAGCTCCGATGCCTTCCGCTCCAACGGCTTCCGCTCCGATGCCTCCCGCTTCTATGCCTCGTAGTGGGGCTTCACGTAAACAACCTTTGTGAAGCTCCATCTTTCTCCATGTTTAGTATCTCTTTTTTTTTTTTTTTTTTTTATTATGAACATGCTTTGTTTTATTCAATGCATTGGGTTGCCTCCCAAGTAGCGCTTTCTTTTACGTCTTGCAGCCGGACGAAGAACCCAATCACTCCAGGATATGTTCACAAATCGGATGAGAACTCCTAGTCATGAACTAGTACCTAAAACAAGAAACAAAACAAAATTAAGAATCTGGAAAAATAAAAACAAACGAAAATAAAACAATCCAAGGGATTAGCAAAGTTGCTAATCCCCGGCAACGGCGCCAAAATTTGATGCGAGAATTTATACGCACACAAATTAAACCCTCTTTTTATCAATTGTAGTATAAGTATAAGTAGGGATCGTTCTGGACCGGGGATTAGGAGGGATTGTTAATCACTTGGAAACTGACTCAAAAACGTAAAAACAATATAAAACACT
This sequence comes from Pyrus communis, assembly GCF_963583255.1. Lineage (NCBI taxonomy): Eukaryota > Viridiplantae > Streptophyta > Magnoliopsida > Rosales > Rosaceae > Pyrus > Pyrus communis. Next base: position 12,616,069 of record NC_084807.1, read on the forward strand.
AAACTAGACTCAAAGAATGCGAAACTAAACGTTAAAACACTAAGACAGAATGTAAATATGAAATTGATGAAATGGTGTTGAAGTTTTCCTTCTTCGTGCTAGAATATTTTTAGTATAATGACACAAATAAGGGTGTCGAATCCACAGGGACTAATTGGACCTAAACAACTACTTGTTTTGCAAAAACTCTATAAGAGAAATAAAACTAATCAATTTAGGCAGATTTGTTGTTGTAACTTGAAAGCACAAGAAAATGAAGTAGACACAAATAAATGAATCAACAACTAATGAAATGAGATAGCACAAATAGAGATGTAGCTAGAGATTCGATTTCACCATTGCTAAGCCAAGTCCATGCTGGTTAAGTCAGATTATACTCATCCCTCTACTTATTTCTTGGGTTTGTTTCACTTAGATATGATCAGCCATATGATGTGTGGACTTGATCAAATGTCCCTAATCATGAACCTAATTGTGATGTGCAACTTTGGTTCCTAATCAAGAATATGTAGTGCATAAGAAACTTTCACAAAACCAAAGGGAACACTCGGCAGGATGTTTGCAAAACATTCCCTTCATTCATTCACATATCCACCAAGATTATGCATGATGTGTGCTTTAACAACCTGTGGTTAATTCAAATGATGATCAAGCACTAAAATCAACACACTAAGTCACAATTAAATCGGAGAATGAAACAAGAAATAGATAGATTAAATGAGAATTCTGAATTAACTACATGGCACTCTTGCAAGGCTACATCGAATCCCTAGAGAGAGATTAGTTACACTTCATGTTTACAAAAGGTTTGACATAAAAATATATAACATGAGTGAACATAGGATTAAGAAGAAAGAACCCTTGAAGCAAAACTGATGTCGAAAGAGGAAGTTCCTGATGGTACAAAACAAAGAGAATCAAAGAAACAGCTAAACATTCCAACAACTCAAACTTGAATTGTATGAACGTTTAGGCCCTCTTATCTTCCTCTTCGTCGTAGCACAAGGTCTAAGGGATGTTGTTGGTGTGTTGAATGGATTGGGGAATTATGGAAATGGATGAGGAGTGGTGTTTGGATTATAAGGGAAGATTGGATGTGTTTGTGGTGTGTTGTGTATGAAAATGAGATGTGATTTTTGTGTATGAATGCATGGGTTTTTATAGGGGGAATGGGAGAATATGTGGGTGTTTGTTTAAGAGTGAATGTGGTTGTTATGATTGAGAGTGCATGTGGATGAAATGATGAAGTAGGAAGGTGGAAATGCATGTGTATGTGGGTGATTGTTTAAGAGTGAATGTGGTTGTTATGATTGAGAGTGCATGTGGATGAAATGATGAAGTAGGAAGGTGGAAATGCATGTGTTGAATTGGTGGTGCAATGATGAAAGAGTAAGTGCATGTGTGTGTGAATGGTGGTGCAATGATGAAAGAGTAAGTGCATGTGTGTGTGAATGGTGTTTCTTGATGGTTTTGGGGTTGTGATGCATGTGAATGCATGTGGCTAAGGGTTGTTGATTGGGCTAGAGGTTTTGCATGGCTCAAAGGATTGTTTGATTGGGCTAGGCCCTTTGTTTTATGTCCAAAGTGCATACAAGGCTTTCAAATTCGTCCAACACTTTGGCTCCAAGCAAATGCTATCCATTCCAAGCCCAATTTTGCTCCAAAATGCTCCAAAATGCATCTTTTTGCTTCCTTAGCCATATGAACCTAAAAACACACGAAAATGGCTTAAACTACTAAAACAATTATGAATTAACAACATAGATGCACGAAAACAAGCTAAGTAAGTCGCCTAAATATGCTCCTATCAAAGGTTTCCTACTTGAAGTAGGAAAGTTAAGCCAAGATTTCCTATTTTGGTTTAATCTTTCCTAATCCTCAAAGACTTCATGTTTCAGCAATATCAAGGACTTCTACCTATTCTAGGACACAAGACAATGTTCCCTTGCAAACCAAAATCCTTGCCGTGTATCCCCTTAGTATTTCCCTTCCTTGCTCTTTCCTATTTTAAAGCATTCAAACACATTCCTTTTTCATACCAAACTCAGCCATAATTCGCATACCCTTTTCTATTCCAAAGTTCTTGCCTAATTTCAAAAATAAATGACATTCCCCTTCTCCTAATTGAATGCCGCAAGTCACTTCCCTTTTCCTTCAATTTCTGACTTTGTGTTTCCTGTTCTTGAAGGATTTGGAGTTATTTCTTCCCCTAAACTAAGTAATAAAGCCTTAGGATTCTTTCTTCCATATAAATACCCTATGCCGCACCCTTAGAGACCCTAATCACCTTCCACACAACCTGCCTTCATTCATTCAGAGAACCAACCCTTGCCGCAACCTTCCATCCAACTTTCCACCATTCCTATACTTCCAAACCTTCATCCAAGCCTCCATACACCACCCATAACCCTTGCCGCACCACCATACCTTCCTAAATCCATTCAAAACCCAGAAAATCATCCACAAAACCACCCTAGACTCTTGTGCCGTGACCTAGCAAGGAAGAGGACAAGGAAGACGAAGCCTTGGATGTTTATGCATTCGAGTTGAAGTGTTGAAACGTTTTTAGGTGTAATCTATCTTTTCTTTTCAATGTTTAATTCTATTCTTCTTTGTTTTGTTATGAATATGAGAGGCTAAACTCGTTTTAGCCTAGGGATGCTTTGAAACCATGATTATGTTTATAATATGAGTTGATAAATTCCAGTTGTGATTTGATAAATTGTGAATGCAATTTACTTAACCGTTTGATAGATAACTTATTCTTGTATGTTGATTAGGGAGGCCTACTTAATTTGCATGCTTGAATTTGGTGCTAGAATATAAGGGTGTTTCACATAATCGTTACAAACTTATATTCACAAGTAGTTACGGTTGTTTTCACAATCATGTTAAGTAAATTCCTAGCATGAGTATCATGATGTCATAGTTACAAGTGCTTTGTCAATACTTATGATTTCCATTGAACATAATGATCTTTGATTGTATCTCTATTATGATGTGATAGGAGCATATTTAGGCGACTTACTTAGCTTGTTTTCGTGCATCTATGTTGTTAATTCATAATTGTTTTAGTAGTTTAAGCCATTTTCGTGTGCTTTTAGGTTCATATGGCTAAGGAAGCAAAAAGATGCATTTTGGAGCATTTTGGAGCAAAATTGGGCTTGGAATGGATAGCATATGCTTGGAGCCAAAGTGTTGGACGAATTTGAAAGCCTTGTATGCACTTTGGACATAAAATAAAGGGCCTAACCCAATCAAACAATCCTTTGAGCCATGCAAAACCTCTAGCCCAATCAACAACCCTTAGCCACATGCATTCACATGCATCACAACCCCAAAACCATCAAGAACCACCATTCACACACACATGCACTTACTCCTTCATCATTACACCACCTTCTCCATCTTTATTCCACATGCATTCATCATAATTCACCCTAGCTACCACCATTCACACACACATGCACTTATTCTTTCATCATTGCACCACCATTCACACACACATGCACTTACTTTTTCATCATTGCACCACCAATTCAACACATGCATTCACACACCAACAACCTAGCTCTTTTTCCATTATTATTTCATCCACATGCACTCTCAATCGTAACATCCACATTCACTCTTAAACAATCACCCACATATTCTCCCATTCCCCCTATAAAAACCAATGCATTCATACACAAAAATAACACCTCATTTTCATACACAACACACCACAAACACATCCAATCTTCCCTTATAATCCAAACACCACTCCTCATCCATTTCCATAATTCCCCAATCCATTCAACACACCAACAACATCCCTTAGACCTTGTGCTACGACGAAGAGGAAGATAAGAGGGCCTAAACGTTCATACAATTCAAGTTTGAGTTGTTGGAATGTTTAGGTGTTTCTTTGATTCTCTTTGTTTTGTACCATGAGGAACTTCCTCTTTCGACATCAGTTTTGCTTCAAGGGTTCTTTCTTCTTAATCCTATGTTCACTCATGTTATATATTTTTATGTCAAACCTTTTGTAAACATGAAGTGTAACTAATCTCTCTCTAGGGATTCGATGTAGCCTTGCAAGATTGCCATGTAGTTAATTCAGAATTCTCATTTAATCTATCTATTTCTTGTTTCATTCTCCGTTTTAATTGTGACTTAGCGTGTTGATTTTAATGCTTGATCATCATTTGAATTAACCACAGGTTGTTTAGCCAAGATTAAAGCACACATCATGCATAATCTTGGTGGATATGTGAATGAATGAAGGGAATGTTTTGCAAACATCCTGCCGAGTGTTCCCTTTGGTTTTGTGAAAGTTTCTTATGCACTACATATTCTTGATTAGGAACCAAAGTTGCCCATCACAATTAGGTTCATGATTAGGGACATTTGATCAAGTCCACACATCATATGGCTGATCATATCTAAGTGAAACAAACCCAAGAAATAAGTAGAGGGATGAGTATAATCTGACTTAACAAGCATGGACTTGGCTTAGCAATGGTGAAATCGAATCTCTAGCTACATCTCTATTTGTGCTATCTCATTTCATTAGTTGTTGATTCATTTATTTGTGTCTACTTCATTTTCTTGTGCTTTCAAGTTACAACAACAAATCTGCCTAAATTGATTAGTTTTATTTCTCTTATAGAGTTTTTGCAAAACAAGTAGTTGTTTAGGTCCACTTAGTCCCTGTGGATTCGACACCCTTATTTGTGCCATTATACTAAAAATATTCTAGCACGAAGAAGGAAAACTTCAACACCATTTCATCAATTTCATATTTACATTCTGTCTTAGTGTTTTAACGTTTAGTTTCGCATTCTTTGAGTCTAGTTTAGTGTTTTATATTGTTTTTACGTTTTTGAGTCAGTTTCCAAGTGATTAACAATCCCTCCTAATCCCCGGTCCAGAACGATCCCTACTTATACTTATACTACAATTGATAAAAAGAGGGTTTAATTTGTGTGCGTATAAATAACCGCATCAAATTTTGGCGCCGTTGCCGGGGATTAGCAATTTGCTAATCCCTTGGATTGTTTTATTTTCGTTTGTTTTTATTTTTCCAGATTCTTAATTTTGTTTTGTTTCTTGTTTTAGGTACTAGTTCATGACTAGGAGTTCTCATCCGATTCGTGAACATATCCTGGAGTGATTGGGTTCTTCGTCCGGCTGCAAGACGTAAAAGAAAGCGCTACTTGGGAGGCAACCCAATGCATTGAATAAAACAAAGCATGTTCATAATAAAAAAAAAAAAAAAAAAAAAAAAAAAAAAAAGAGATACTAAACATGGAGAAAGGTGGAGCTTCACAAAGGTTGTTTACGTGAAGCCCCACTACGAGGCGTCGGAGCGGAAGGCATAGAAGCGGGAGGCATCGGAGCGGAAGCCATCGGAGCGGGAGGCATCGGAGCTAGAGCATTCCAGGCCTCAATACTTGGCCAAGCGCTGGATGACCCAGGAAAAATGTGCCTCTGGAGATAAGCAGCAAGCTTTTGACGGTCACTTTGAATCCGACCCTCAGATTCTTGCAGCTCATCAAGCTTCCTCTTCATGCCCGACGAATAGTTATTTGCAAGCACATGCAAACTTCTATTCTCGTACTTAAGCTGCTGGATCTCTTGCTTAAGACTCTCCACCTCTGCCATCAATGATTCCACCTGACGGGAGCGGGCAAGCAAGCGTTGGCCCATGTTGGACACAGAACTCGCACACTGAACACTAAGTGCGAGGGACTCTTGAACGGCCAACTCATCGGACCGTCCTGACAGCAGCCTACTATCTTTTGGAGTGAGGAGGTTCCTAGCTACTATTGTAGCTGTTGTGGCATCCTGCATCACGGAGTCTTCACCTTTAAGAAGACCGTTAGAAGATAAAAATGAAGGGCGCCATACATTACCTTGACGGGGCGCAACCGGATCGCTGCTGAGACTCAAATCTAAGCTAAGGTTCGATGAGTTTGCCATTTTTTCAAAAGTGTTCAAAGAGATGGGGTGGATGGAGTTAATTCTCAAAGGGCCGGAGTCGATTTTCAAGAATGGGAAATCTTCAGAGTGTGTTTGTTGTGGTGATCAATAGCTCTATAAAAAGCCAAGGCGACGCGTCCACCGATTCAAAAAGCCGGAATTTCCGACGTAATTTTGGCGACGCTTTCTCGGCTTTTCAGAAGACGTGTTCAACTTTGTCAAAAGATTTCTTCTTTTCAGAAAACACGTGGAGGCCATCATCGCAACTACACATCTTTAGCCGACAAGCGCAAAGTCCGGCGACGCTTTCTCTGCTTTTCAGAAAACGCGTGCAGCTTTGTCAAAAGGAGCCGCATCCGCACTACTACGTGTCGTTCAGAAAGCAAAGGGGCGTCTGCTCAGAAATCGAAGGGGCGTCGTTCAGAAATCGAAGAGGCGCCTGCTATTTCAAAAAGCCGGATTTGCGGGATCAAAACGTTTGTCGACAATGGTAAAAGAACAGTACCACCACTTGATATTATCTCTATATATGTCGACCTTCGTCTTTTATGGCAAGGAAAACCTGAAGAAAATGCCCAACTCTCCCTCACATCTGAGGGCGCACTCCCAGCAAAGCCTTTCGAAATACTCAATTCTTTCTTCTTCCCCAAAGATGATACCAGATGCCTGGAGTACAGATGACCCAGGAGGAAACGGCGGATTGAAGTGTGCTGATTCATTCACCGCTTCTTCAAAAGCAAAGGTATCTCATATCATCAAGGTCAAAAGCAAAAGTATCTCATATCATGCTCTTTCCCTGTCTTTTTCTTTGTCCTTGTTCTTACTCGCATGGCAAAGTGAAAGAAGCAATCAGCTGGCACTTGGAGTCAGTCTTCTGTTCTGGAGCCAACTGCCTAGAATCTATTCCTGATTGCTTACCTAGCGTTGCTCTCGAGTAGTCATCTTCAACGGTTGATACACTTCCAGAGAAGGGACCACTTCTGCGAAGATTGAACAAAGAAACAGATAAAAGGAGGAAGCTCAGACCTTCGGGGAAGACCAAAAGAATCCTGCTGCCCAGTTCAAGAGTAGCACAAAGGAAAATCAACGATGGGCGGAAACCAGTTCAAGAGTAAGCCTGTGGAATCACAAAGATCAATGCCTCAATGCAATTACCAAGGAGAAGATGGAATTTACACTCTATAACCAGATTTGCGTCCCTAAACTCTTCTCTTTGTTAGTTACATTCTGCCATGTTTAGTATGTTTAGTGCTGTTTGTGTGTTTACTTATGTTTTGTGTGAATCTATGCTTAAAACATTGAGGACAATGTTTGATTTAAGTGTGGGGGGGTAACTAAGTATATTTGATGCAAATTCGTGGGATTTTATCACCCATAACTTCAAATGTTGTTCCTTGCTGTTTTAAGGTGTTTTTAAGTTGTTTTAGAGTGTTTTAGTATGTTTTGTTTTTATAACTCCGAAAATCACATAAAAATTTGAAAAACATGTTTTAAAAAGCCTAAAAAGAGTGTTTTGAGTCGTTTTTATGTGTTTATGTCTTAGGGTACCTTCCAACACAATGACATGGATTTGGTTTGTAATTGCATGACGGTTAAAAAGAGTTATAAACATAGAGAAAAGTTTGATTTACTCTTGGTATATGCTTGGTTATGGTTATAATGTATGACTTCACATGCAATCATAAAAGAAAAATTCGTTTTTGTGACATGCTTGAAGGAAGGAACTCAAACAAACACTACAACCCTGTGAGACTCGAGCCATTACCTTCTTTGGAGAGTATATTCTGTGATTCTTTGTTTTCTAAAGTTGTTGCATGATCTCATTATTCCTTGCTTGGTTGCTACTTAGAATGCAATTGTATCATGATAGAACTAAATGCTAGAACTTATATCCATTTCATTCAAAGCATGACATTGAATTGCATAACATATATCAAGATAAAGTTGTGTAGTTGCCACCATAGCCAAATAGCCTTAGTTCTAATAGGAGCATATTTAGGCGACTTACTTTGCTTGTTCTCGTGCATTTATGTTGTGTTTACTTAGTTATTTTAGTGTTTAAGGCCACTTTTGTGTATTTTCAGATTATAAGGCCAAAGTGTGCAAGAAGATGCAAATTGGAGTCTTTTGGAGCGAAAGAGGAGTGAATAAGTTGAAGACTTGAAGAAACGACGAATTCCTACTCCAACGATGAATTCTTACCAAAACGAGGAATCCTACTCAAACAAGGTTTCCTATTTGATATAGGAAAGTTAACCCTAAGTTTCCCATTTTGGTAACCTTTCCTAAACTTAAACGTCCGTATTTTCTAGCCACTTTGTAGGCCTTGTATGCACTTTAGTACACAAGACTAAGGCCTTAGCCCAATTCCCTTCCCTTGCCGTGCAAGGGGGGGTAGTTTTGTCTTATTTTATGCACCTTTTTCCTAACCCTAGAGATTTCATTCATACTTCCCATTCACACTAATCAAAAGCCGCACCTAATTTTTAGTCTACACAATTCGCAGCCACCATCTACCCTTCTCTCCAATTCCCTCCTTCAATCCGTGCATCCATACACTAAAACATTGATTCTTCCCATAAGCCGTGCCCCCCCCCCCCCCATTAGCCATTCACCATAATAAAGTATTCTATCATTTACCCTAAAAAACCAAACAAAAGTTTCAACCCGTGGCCACCATCCCATTTTATTTTTCTTACCTTTGCCGTGGCCCCCATTTATCATGCACCAAAAAATCCCATACATGTTACACTTGCATACAAGATTGATTCTCAGTTGGTCTTTCGATAAATTATGAAACTCAACGCCCCGGGTTAATTAGGTCCGCTTAAATTAACCGTCAAGTTCTCCTTAAGTTAATGAATTGGATGGGTTAGCGCAACGCAATTCACCACATTCTCCAAAAGTCCTTTACGTGAAAAGCACAATAAAGATACAATCAAAGATCATTAAGCATTATGAAAACTATAAGTGTTGACGAGGCATTCGTTACTATGGAATACGCATGAAACTTATGCCAAGAATTCGTTTAACGCGATTGTTTATAAGCAACCTCCACTACTTGTGAATATAAGTTCATAACGATTAGGTGAAATTCACTTATATTCTAGCGTCATATTTATGCATGAAAATTAAGCGCGCATTCTTAATAAACATTCATAAATAAGTTATCAATCAAACGGTTAAACAAATTGAAATCAAAACTTATGAAATTCCAACGAAAGGTAATCAATTCATATGCAAGCATAAACATTTATTTCGAATCACCCCCTAGCTAAAGGGGGTTTAGTTCCTCATAACTTTGAAATCAAAGAAACACCTAAACATTCCAACAACTCAAACTTGAATTGTATGAACGTTTAGGCACTCTTCTCTTCCATTCCTCATACGTACAAAACAAAGAGAATTAAAATGAAACATTGAAATCAAAGAAACACCTAAACATTCCAACAACTCAAACTTGAATTGTATGAACGTTTAGGCACTCTTCTCTTCCTCGTTGTTGTAGTACAAGGTCTAAGGTGAGGTTGTGTTGAATGGATTTGGGGAATTATGGAAATGGATGAGGAGTGGTGTTTGGATTATAAGGGAGAGATGGGAAGCTCACGGCTAGGGAATAATGGAAGTGTTTGAGGGGTGTTGTGTTGTGAAAAAAATGTCCATGAATGAATGAATGCAAGGGTATTTATAGGAGTAGTGGAGGGAACATATGGCTATGTCATTTGTAGGTGAAGTAGGTGGATGTTGTAGGTGAAGTAGGTGGATGTTGTAGGTGAAGTGGATGTTGTAGGTGAAGTAGGTGGATGTTGTAGGTGAAGTAGGTGGATGTTGTAGGTGAAGTGGATGTTGTAGGTGAAGTAGGTGGATGATATGTTAAGTGATAAGTGATAAGTGATATGATATGTGGTTATGATATGATAAGTGGTTAAGTGGTGATGATAAGTGATAAGTGATTAAGTGATATGATATGTGGTGATGATAAGTGATAAGTGCATGTGGGTTAACTAATGAAGGAAATGCATGTGCAATGACAATGTGTTAGAATGGATGTGTGTTATGCATGGCATGATTGGGATTAGGAAAGGTTTAAATGTCCTAAAACTAAAGAGAACAAGGTTCCAACACTTTGGCTCCAATTAGGTCTTCAATTTCGTCCAACACTTTGGCTTCAAGCATAAGCTATCCGTCCTTAGCCCAAAAGTGCTCCAAAAGTCTCCAAAATGCATCTTTTTGCTCCTTTAGCCCTTTGGACCTACAAACACACGAAAATAGCTTAAAGTACTAAAATAACTAAAGAAACATAACGTAAATGCACGAGAACAAGCCATTTAAGTCGCATGAATATGCTCCTATCAAATACCCCCACACTTATCTTTTGCTAGTCCTCGAGCAAAACAGAAAGAAAAACAAAACAAAACCAAACGAAACAAAACAAGTAAAACACAACCTAAACCTTCCAACAACCGTCTTAGGGATTTCCAAAGCACATGACAAGTTAAAAATCATCATTCCCACAGATTTTTGCCATCATTACACTTAAGTACATTCTTAATCATAGTCACCACATACTAGTTCACAATTAAGCATTTAAAACACATTTCGAATGTAGTAACATGCCTTAGAGAAATTGCTCAAATCCTTACAAGATATGCACTCGTTTTTCACACAGATTTTCTGACTACACACCCTACACTAGTTATATGTGAGAAGATTGATGTAAACATGTAGACGAACACTCACATATGTTATAACAAGCAAAGCATTTTCTGGATTTACGATAATGACATGAATATGATCTCATGAATGGAATGCTACTACTTAGAATGAGAACCAGTGATTCCATAAGCTCATATCAATTTCAAACTCCACATTATTGAACACATAACGATCAAGATAGAAGTCAAAGGGGTGTAACGGGGCTAAAGGTATTTGGCTAACAAAGAAGGTATATGGAAAACAAAGGTTCTTAAAGAAATAGCGAGCAAAGCATTTGAATTAACGTAGAATTCACTTTTGAATGAAAACTCAACTTTTGAACAACAAGGGGGAACAAGCTCTTTTTTTTTTTTTTTCTTTCTTTTTTTTCTCTTCTTTTCTGTTTTTCTTTTTCATATGTTTTTCACAATTTTTTTTTTTCTTTTCTTTTGACTCTCAAAACATACAAACTTAAGAACAAACTTTTACTCCCCCACACTCATTTTCTTGCAAAATGTACTCAAAAGGAATTCATTTAAGTCATGCTCACTATCTTTTAAGAACAAGGGTACGGATGGTCCTAATCTAGGCTAGGTAAGGGGTGATATGGTTAGCAAAGAAAATAGGTTAAACGAGGCTCAACGGTGTTAAGACTTACAATATATACGAAATATGGGAAGTAAGGCTATTTGGCTATGGTGGCAACTACACAACTTCATCTTGATATATGTTATGCAACTCAACATCATGCTTTGAATGAAACGGATATAAGTTCTAGCATTTAGTTCTATCATGATACAATTGCATTCTAAGTAGCAACCAAGCAAGGAATAATGAGATCATTCAACAACTTTAGAAAACAAAGAATCACAGAAAATAACTCTCCAAAGAAGGTAATGGCTCGAGTCTCACAGGGTTGTAGCGTTTGTTTGAGTTCCTTCCTTCAAGCATGTTACAAAAACGAATTTTTCTTTTATGATTGCATGTGAAGTCATACATTATAACCATAACTAAGCATAAACCAAGAGTAAATCAAACTTTTCTCTATGTTTATAACTCTTTTTAACAGTCATGCAATTACAAACCAAATCCTTATCATTGTGTTGGAAGGTACCCTAAGACACAAACTCACAAAAACGACTCAAAACACTCTTTTTAGGCTTTTCAAAACAATTTTTCAAATTTTTATGTGCTTTTCGGAGTTATAAAAACAAAACATACTAAAACACTCTAAAACAACTTAAAAACACCTTAAAACAGCAAGGAACAACATTTGAAGTTATGGGTGATAAAATCCCACGAATTTGCATTAACAACATTAGTTACCCCCCCACACTTAAATCAAACATTGTCCTCAATGTTTTAAGCATAGATTCACACAAAACATAAGTAAACACACAAACAACAACTAAACATACTAAACATGGCAGAATGTAATTAACAAAGAGAAGAGTTTAGGGACGCAAATCTGGTTATGGAGTGTAAATTCCCTCTTCTCTTTGTTGATTGCATTGAGGCTTGATCTTGATGATTCCACAGGCTTACTCTCGAACTGGTTTCCGCCCATCATTGATTTTCCTTTGTGCTACTTCTTGAACTGGACAGCAGGATGGTTCTTTTGGTCTCCCCCGAAGGTCTGAGCTTACCCTTTTGGTCTGTTTCTTTGTTCAATCTTTCCAATTCGTATTGAAAAGGGTTGGAGGATAACTCAGCCTATGTTTGTCTCCACATGCTTCAATGTATCATTTTCACTTGCCTTACTCGCTCTCCTTTGCAGAAGTGGTCCCTTCTCCGGAAGTGTATCAACCGTTGAAGATGACTACTCGAGAGCAACGCTAGGTAAGCAATCAAGAATAGATTCCAGGCAGTTGGCTCCAGATCGGAAGATTGACTCCAAGTGCCGGCTGATTGCTTCTTTTACTTTGCCATGCGAGTAAGAACAAGGACAAAGAAAAAGACAGGGAAAGAGCATGATATGAGATACTTTTGCTTTTGACCTTGATGATATGAGATACCTTTGCTTTGAAGAAGCGGTGAATGAATCAGCACATGCTTCAATCCGCCGTTTCCTCCTGGGTCATATGTACTCCAGGCATCTGGTATCATCTTTGGGGAAGAAGAAAGAATTGAGTATTTTGAAAGGCTTTGCTGGGAGTGCGCCCTCAGAGGTGAGGGAGAGTTGGGCATTTTCTTCAGGTTTGCCCTGCCATAAAAGACGAAGGTCGACATATATAGAGATAATATCAAGTGGTGGTACTTTTTACCCTTGTCGACAAACGTTTTGATCCCGCAATTCCGGCTTTTTGAAATAGTGGCGCCTCTTCGATCTTTGAATACGCCTCTTCGATTTCTGAGCAGGCGCCCCTTCGATTTCTGAACGACGCCCCTTCTCTTTCTGAACGACACGTGGTAGTGCAGATGCGGCTCCTTTTGACAAAGCTGCACGCGTTTTCTGAAAAGCAGAGAAAGCGTCGCCGAACTTTGCGCTTGTCGGCTAAAGACGTGTAGTTGCGATGATGGCCTCCACGTGTTTTCAGCTTTGTCAGAAATCTTTTGACAAAGTTGAACGCGTTTTCTGAAAAGCCGAGGGAGCGTCGCCTAACTTACGCCGGAAAATCCGGCTCTTTGAATCGGTGGACGCGTCGCCTTGGCATTTTATAGAGCTATCGATCACTGCCAACATACACACTCTAAAGATTTCCCATTCCTGAAACTCGACTCCGGCCCTTTGTGAATTTTTTAACTCCATCCACCCCTTCTCTTTGAACACTTTTGAAAAAAATGGCAAACTCATCGAACCTTAGCTTAGATTTGAGTCTCAGCAGCGATCCGGTTGCGCCCCGTCAAGGTAATGTATGGCGCCCTTCTTTTTTATCTTCTAACGGTCCTCTTTCAAGTGAAGACTCTGTGATGCAGGACGCCACAACAGCTACAATAGTAGCTAAAAACCTCCTCACTCCAAAAGATAGTAGGCTGCTGTCAGGACGGTCCGATGAGTTGGCCGTTCAAGAGTCCCTCGCACTTAGTGTTCAGTGTGCGAGCTCTGTGTCCAACATGGGCCTACGCCTGCTTGCTCGTTCCCGCCAAGTGGAATCGTTGATGGCAGAGGTGGAAAGTCTTAAGCAGGAAATCAAACAGCTTAAGTACGAGAATAGAAGTTTGCATGTGCTTGCAAATAACTATTCGGCGGGCATGAAGAGGAAGCTTGATGAGCTGCAAGAATCTGAGGGTCGAATTCACAGTGACCGTCAAAGGCTTGCGTCTTATCTCCAGAGGCACCTTTTTCCTGGGTCATCCAGCGCTTGGCCAAGTATTGAGGCCTGGAATGCTCTAGCTCCGATGCCTCCCGCTCCGATGCCTTCCGCTTCGATGCCTCCCGCTTCTATGCCTCCCGCTTCTGCGCCTTCCGCTTCTGCGCCTCGTAGTGGGACTTCACGCAAACAACCTTTGTGAAGCTCCACCTTTCTCCATGTTTAGTATCTTTCTTTTTTTCTTTTTCTCTTTTTTTTTTTTTTTTTTTTTTTTTTTTTTTTAACATAAATAAAATCAAACGGCATGGAATTGGTCCTTGAATGGAAGGTGATACTTGAAGTGAACCGGCATTGGTTTGAATTCTAGTGTAAGTGCCTGATTAAAAAAAATAGCAAGTTAGTATAAAATCTAATGGAATTTGGAAAAAAATACTTACTTGTTTTGTCCGACAAGAACTCAATGACAAATACCACTCCTTTGAAAGTTTCAGGGATATTGGACTTGGCCAGATTGCAAGTGATGGTTATTACTTGTCCAATGTCATCAAATTTAACTTTTTTGGATTTTGTGGTTTCAAGAACGTCCTCTTTGATGGATTCATGACATTCCCTACTTGTCACCTTTGGAAGGGCTTCCAAGATGTCTTTTTCACCTTCTTCTTCCTTGGAAGTCATGAATCTGCAAGGAATAGGGTTAAAAATAATGAAATTTGGAACAACCATACCTGTATTAGATGGCATAGGAGCAATAGGAGCCTCCGGTAAAGGTGTTTCCACCCTTTCCGTGGGTTGGGTGTATTCCTCTTCCTTGTGATTTGATTTTGATGGTTGAGGGTCCGTTCCAACCTCCTTGTCACTGCTCAACATGATTTCCTTGGCAGTTTCAAATTCTCCCTTCTGATTTGCAATGGTTGAACTAGGGAGTTCGCCTTGGTCGCAAAATTGTCCTTCGAACTCCGCTATCTGCCCAATTTGCTTTTCCAGAGTAGTAAGTAATTGAAAAATCGTATCATTATCATTTGAATTACCTACATTACTTTGGGCAGGTTGTGGTGGCTGCATAGGCGTTGAATAGAACTCCTCATACGGCTGCCAATATCCTTCTTGTTGAGCCTCATTGTCTTGATTTTGTAAGCCCTGCACCAAACAAATTAATTCATCAAGCTTTTGGTTATAATTTATTGATGAACTTAAATTTGGTTGGGCATATTGAATATGAGGTTGTGGTGGCTGCCAATATCCTTCTTGTTGAACATGTTGAGGTTCCCACCACATAGAGTTTGAATGATCACTCCAATCCGAATTGTAAGTATTGGAAAACACGTTATTTCTTGATTGAAGATCAAATATATCAACACTTTGCATTTGAGACCTTTCCATGAGCTGTGACAAAAGAGAAGCATTATCCAGTGCCATGTTGTTCTTCTCTAGTATTTGAATTCAACAAACAAAACACAAATCATAAAAACTAAAACTAAAATACATAACAGAAACAAACAATCCAAGAGATTAGCAAATTTGCTAATCCCCGGCAACGGCGCCAAAATTTGATGCGAGATTTATACGCGCACAAATTAAACCCTCTTTTCGTCAAATTGTAGTATATGTATAAGTAGGGATCGTTCTGGACCGGGGATTAGGAGGGATTGTTAATCACTTGGATTTGACTCAAAAACGTAAAAACGTAATATAAAACACTAAACTAGACTCAAAGAATGTAAAACTAAACTTTAAAACACTAAAACAAACCAAAGACTCAAAATGCTTTAAAACATAAACTAAATTGATTTCTAACTAATTTGACATTAAAGTAAAGGGGGATTTAAGTTTATACGAAATTAAATTAAATGAACAAATTAAAACAGAATGTAAATATGAAATTGATGAAATGGAATGAATGGATGATAGAATAGCTAAGGGGTTCATCTCCATACATGTTACACTTGCATACAAGATTGATTCTCAGTTGGTCTTTCGATAAATTATGAAACTCAACGCCCCGGGTTAATTAGGTCCGCTTAAATTAACCGTCAAGTTCTCCTTAAGTTAATGAATTGGATGGGTTAGCGCAACGCAATTCACCACATTCTCCAAAAGTCCTTTACGTGAAAAGCACAATAAAGATACAATCAAAGATCATTAAGCATTATGAAAACTATAAGTGTTGACGAGGCATTCGTTACTATGGAATACGCATGAAACTTATGCCAAGAATTCGTTTAACGCGATTGTTTATAAGCAACCTCCACTACTTGTGAATATAAGTTCATAACGATTAGGTGAAATTCACTTATATTCTAGCGTCATATTTATGCATGAAAATTAAGCGCGCATTCTTAATAAACATTCATAAATAAGTTATCAATCAAACGGTTAAACAAATTGAAATCAAAACTTATGAAATTCCAACGAAAGGTAATCAATTCATATGCAAGCATAAACATTTATTTCGAATCACCCCCTAGCTAAAGGGGGTTTAGTTCCTCATAACTTTGAAATCAAAGAAACACCTAAACATTCCAACAACTCAAACTTGAATTGTATGAACGTTTAGGCACTCTTCTCTTCCATTCCTCATACGTACAAAACAAAGAGAATTAAAATGAAACATTGAAATCAAAGAAACACCTAAACATTCCAACAACTCAAACTTGAATTGTATGAACGTTTAGGCACTCTTCTCTTCCTCGTTGTTGTAGTACAAGGTCTAAGGTGAGGTTGTGTTGAATGGATTTGGGGAATTATGGAAATGGATGAGGAGTGGTGTTTGGATTATAAGGGAGAGATGGGAAGCTCACGGCTAGGGAATAATGGAAGTGTTTGAGGGGTGTTGTGTTGTGAAAAAAATGTCCATGA
This sequence comes from Pyrus communis, assembly GCF_963583255.1. NCBI lineage: Eukaryota > Viridiplantae > Streptophyta > Magnoliopsida > Rosales > Rosaceae > Pyrus > Pyrus communis. The sequence continues at coordinate 12,632,835 of NC_084807.1, forward strand.
ATGAATGAATGCAAGGGTATTTATAGGAGTAGTGGAGGGAACATATGGCTATGTCATTTGTAGGTGAAGTAGGTGGATGTTGTAGGTGAAGTAGGTGGATGTTGTAGGTGAAGTGGATGTTGTAGGTGAAGTAGGTGGATGTTGTAGGTGAAGTAGGTGGATGTTGTAGGTGAAGTGGATGTTGTAGGTGAAGTAGGTGTGATAGGAGCATATTTACGCACCTTAGTTTAGCTTGTTCTTGTGCATTTATAGTGTTTTTCCTTAGTAAAGTAGTCTTTTAAGCTAGTTTTATGTATTTTCAGGTTTTAAGGGCAAAGTATGCAAAAGGATGCATTTTGGAGCCTTTTGGAGCAAATTAGAGCTTGGAATGGACATCATATGCTTGGGGCCAAGAGGATGGACGAAATTGAAGACTTGAAGATGATGATTCCTACTTGAGCAAGGGTTCCTAGTTGAAATAGGAAAGTCCCTAATGGAAGATGGTTTCCTAGTTGAATTAGGATTCCTAGTTAAAATGGGTTTCCTAGTTGAATTAGGATTCCTAGAAGAACAAAGTTTCCTACTCAAACAAGGTTTCCTACTTGAAGTAGGAAAGGCAAAGTCCAAATGGCCTCAAGTGAAGCAACAAAGAAGTTTTCCAAGTCCAAGAAGGAAAAGGAGTCCAAGATGAAGAAGAAATGATGAAGACAAGGTTTCCTAATCCTAATAGGCAAAGTTTCCAAGTGCAATGAGGAGTCCTTATCCATTTAGGGCACCTTATCCATTTAGGACACCTTATCCTAATCCTATAGGGATGCCATGCACTTTACCTTATCTTGGAGGGTTTCTAGAAGCCTTAGATGCCCTATCCTATCTTTGCCGTGGGTTTTATCCAAATCCCCTTAGTTTTTAGGCTTTCTAGAAGCCCTAACATTATCCCTACAAAGGTGCCACACCCTTATCCCTTTTTCCCTACAAATTTGGCCCTTAAAACATGTTTCTAGGAACCTTATCTTATCTCCTACAAAGGTGGCGCCCCAAATCCTTCTAGAAAGCTGATTTCCCTTGCCTTGCAAGGCATTCTAGAAGCCTTATCACCTTATCTCCTTACCTGCCGCACCTAGGAAGCATTATCCCTTTCTATTTCTGATTTCTAAGCCTATTTCCTTGTGGATTTGGGTTATTCAAGTCCATATCTGATTACCCTAGGGTTTTAAGTGCCTATATATACTCATATTAGCCCCTAGATCAGATGACCACCTCTCATACACATTCATTAATTCCAGAAATTCGTCCAAACACCTTTCTCCTTAGTTTTAAGCTTTGCCGCACCATCCCCTTCTCCTAAACACTACTACATCCCTCCATAACCATGCATCCATACACCTAAGGCCCTAAACCTGTCCCTAGACCTTTGCCGCACCAAGGAGGAGGAGAAGGAAGCTCGGAAGTTCATGCAATTCAAGTTCGCGTCGCTGGAATTTCTAGGTGTTTCTTTTCCTTTGAATTCAATGTTTAATCTTATTTCTCTTTGTCTTGTACGTATGAGGAACTAAACCCCCCTTTGGCTAGGGGGGGATTCGAAACCATGAACATGCTTGCTATATGATTTGATTACCTCTAATTGTGTTTCATAAGTTGTGAATTCAATTTACTTATCTATTTGAATTAAACTGATTTGTGTGTGTTGGTTGAGAGTGCACGCTTAATTATCATGCGTAATTCTAATGCTAGGATATAAGGAAGTTTCACCTAATCGTTACAAACTTATATTCACAAGTAGTAAAAGTTGATGATCTCAATTGCGTTAAGTAAATTCTTGGCATAAGTTTCATGCAATCATAGTAACAAGTGCTTCGTCAATGCTTATGGTTTTCAAAGAACTTAATGATTCTTGCTTGTATCTCTATTATGCAATTCATATAGGGAACTTGTGGGGAATACTTTGGGTTGTCGTATGCAATCATCCAATTCAATAACGTTAGGAAAATCTGAGGGTTAATTAGTGCAATTCACGGTTAATCTGGGGCGTTGAGAATTCAGTGGTTTATTGAAAAGCAATTAGAGATCGTTTTGTGTGCAAGTATGGCATGTGTGGAGATGAACCCCTTAGCTAGCCTTCATTCCATTCATTAAATCCAAATTCGTTTAAAAATCTGTTCGTTTTACAAAGTTTAAGTTTTGTTTTCAAATTCGTCAAAACCTCAAACCCCCTTTACTTTAGTGTCCAATTTAGTTAGAAAGTGTCTTAGTTTGTGTTTCTAAGTGTTTTGAATCAATTTATTACCCAATTTCGTCCAAAGTAGTCAAAGTGCTCAAAACTGCCCAGATTGTGTTTTTAAGGCAGTTTTGAGTGTTTTGGTGCTGTTTTGAGTCTTTTGGTTTGTTTTGGTGATTTAAAGTTTAGTTTTGCATTCCTTGAGTCTAGTATAGTGTTTTATATTGTGTTTTCACGTTTTTGAGTCAAATCCAAGTGATTAATAATCCCTCCTAATCCCCGGTCCAGAACGATCCCTACTTACATTCTTCACTACAATTGATAAAAAGAGGGTTTAATTTGTGTGCGTATAATTCTCGCATCAAATTTTGGCGCCGTTGCCGGGGATTAGCAACTTTGCTAATCCCTTGGATTGTTATTTTCGTTTTTCTTATTAGATCAGATTCTTATGTTATTTTGTTTCTTGTTTTAGGTACTTGTTTATGACTCGGAGTTCTAATCCGGTTCACGAACATATTTTAGATTTTGACGACGATTTTGAGCGTGAGTTGAGACGTAAGAGGAAGAACCCGGAACCTAGTGAATCAAGTGCAAGTTCCGTGTCCGTTTCTGAATTTGAAGAAGAAGTGGAAGACATGGCAGCGGACAACCGAACAATCAAGGAGCTTTCCGCTTCGGGATTGGCCAATGCCGCACCCTTGTGCATCCAATACCCAAGGGCGGCTCAAGACAAGACTGCCGAGTTCGAATTGAAGTCAAGCCTATTACATCACATTCCAAAGTACCATCGGCTATCCATGGAAGATCCGAACAAGCATTTGAAGGAGTTTGAAGTCGTTTGCTCAAGCATGACTCCGGTGAACGTAGATGAGAGCATCTTGAAGATGAAGGCCTTTCCCTTTTCTCTCCAAGAGAAAGCGAAAGATTGGTTGTACGAATTGGCTCCCGGAACTGTCACATCATGGGAGAGCATGAAACGAGCTTACTTGGAGAAGTTTTTCCCAACTTCTCGAGTCATCCTCCTACGAAAAAGGATAAGTGGAATTCAACAAGATGAAGGTGAATCCTTTCCTACTTATTATGAACGTTTTAAATCTCTTGTTGCTTCATGTCCACAACATCAAATGAAGGAGGAACTACTTCTACAATACTTTTACGAGGGACTTCTACCTATTGAACGTCAAATGCTAGATGCCTCAGCGGGAGGAGCATTGGTGGACAAGACCCCCACGGCTGCAAAGACCTTGATTGCTAATCGAGCATTGAATGCTCAACAATACGAAGGCGTTGGACAGAGGAGTACCCTACGGCAACACCAAGTCAATGAGGTAAGTGCCATAACCGAACTTCAAAATCAAATGGCTAACCTTACTACGTTGCTTTCTCAGGTGGTGGAAGGTCCAAAAGTCAAAACCGTAGCTTCTTGTGGCGTATGCTCCATGCAAGGACACCCTACGGACAAGTGCCCACAATTAATCGAGAATGGAGGGTGGGAGACACTCAATGCCGTGGGATATGGCAACCAATACCAATCACGTGGTGATCCGTTCTCTAATACTTACAATCCCGGTTGGCGTGATCATCCGAATTTCAAATGGCGAGACCCCCAACAAGGTCAACAACAAAGCGGATTTAGGCAACAACCCCCGGGTTTCTATCAAAAGCCGTTGGCACCACCACAAGCCCAAGCACAACCTGCCCAAAGCAATGTAGGTAATTCAAGTGATAATGATAAGATTTTTCAATTACTTACTACTTTGACGCAGGAAGTCCAAACTCAAAACAAAGAGAGGCAAATCCAAGACAGGAGGGTGGACAACTTAGAAAAGCAAGTGGGACAAATTGCCGAGTTCATGGGGCAACTTCGTGAGCAAGGAAGGTTGCCTAGCTCAACGGTGGTCAATCCGAAAGGTGGATTCGAATCTGCAAAAGCTATACATTTGCGAAGTGGAAAGCAAGTCGGATCTGACCTCAAACCATCCAAATCACGTTCCAACGAGGAGGACGAGTTGAGAATTGAAGAGGAGGAGCAAAGGCCACTCACGGCCAAGGTGGAACCAAATGTGCCGCAAGTTCCAAGTGATCCCAAGTCGTCCAATTCATCCAATAAAGGTAAAAACGTGTCAAGTTCGGTTCCTACTAATGATTTTCCTGCGAATGTTCCTTTTCCTAGTAGGTTTAAGCAAACAAAGAAAGAAGAAGCGGAAAAGGACATCTTGGAGACGTTTCGGAAAGTTCAAGTCAATATCCCCCTTTTGGATGCAATAAAGCAAGTGCCCAAATACGCTAAGTTCTTGAAGGAATTGTGCACTACGAGGAAGAGGGCGTCACATAAAGAGGTAGTACGGGTAAGTGAAAACGTTTCCGCTGTTTTACAAAGGAAGTTACCACCAAAATGCAAGGATCCAGGTAGCTTTACAATTCCTTGTATTATTGGTCAAACTAAGTTTGAAAATGCTATGTTAGACTTAGGGGCTTCAATTAACGTCATGCCCTACTCTATTTATGCTTCAATGAACCTTGGTGAATTGAAAAATGATGGTGTGATTATTCAATTGGCCGATAGATCTAATGCCTATCCAAAGGGAGTTTTGGAAGATGTTTTAGTGCAGGTGAATAACTTGATATTCCCGGCGGATTTTTATGTGCTTGAAATGGACGATTCGGTTCATTCTCCACCCTTGCCACTCCTACTTGGAAGACCGTTCATGAAAACAGCCCAAACAAAGATTGATGTCGCCAAAGGAGCACTAACAATGGAGTTTGGTGGTGATATAATTAAATTCAATGTTTATGACTCCATTGAGAATCCTAATGATGTTCGTTCTTGTTTTGCCATTGGTACAATTAAGGATATAGGGCAGGAACAATCCACACCTATCAAGAAGGATGCATCAAGAACCACCATTGGAGAAGAACTTGGAGTGATTGCCCTGCAACCACCCAATATGGCCGAAAGTAGCCATGGTGACATTGTTGATAGGGCTGCCGATTTTGAGCCTTTGCCACAACATCCTAGTAAGTCTCCAATCCCAATTCCAATTCCCATTTCAACTAATAGGTTGTTACCTTCTTTGGTGCAGGTTCCAAATCGATTTCAAGGTGGTAGGAGCGTCTACATGAACTATAGGAACCAAAATACCACCATTAGGGAGGATCACTATCCCCTCCCATTCATAGAGCCATATTACGAAAGTGTTGAAGGGCAAGTTGTGGAGGACATCCCACTCCATGTCGTGGGCTCCAAGAGAGGATAAGAAGAATGTTCGTCTGGCTGTACGACGTTAAAGCAAGCGCTACTTGGGAGGCAACCCATGCATTCAACAAAGAAAAGACCGAGAAAGCACTCCAATTCCAGATTTGCGTTCCTAAACTCTTCTCTTTGTTGTTGATTTTGTTTCTGCCATGTTAGGTTGTTAGATGTTGTTTTGTTTGTTTGTTTGTTATTTGTGTGAGTCTATGCTTGAAACATTGAGGACAATGTTTGATTTAAGTGTGGGGGGGTAACCAAAGTGTTTTGATGCAAATTCGTAGGATTTTGTCACCCATAATTTCAAATGTTGTTTCTTGCAGTTTTTAGGTGTTTTTAGGCTGTTTTGGTGTGTTTTAGTATTTGCTGTTCTAAAAATCCGAAAATCCCAGAAAAAATTGAAAAAAAAATTGTTTTGAAAACCCGAAAAGAGTTGTTTTTAAGTTGTTTTTGTGTGTTTGTTTGTGTCTTAGGGTACCTTCCAACACAATGATGAGGATTCGGTTTGTAATTGCATGACTGTTAAAGAGAATGATTAACATGGATGAAAGTTTGATTTACTCTTTGTTTATGCTTGGTTGTGGTTATAACTTATGACTTCACATGTAATCAAAAAGAAAAAAAAAATTAGTTTTTGTAACATGCTTGAAGGAAGGAACTCAAACAAATGCTACAACCTTGTGAGACTTGAGCCTAAACGTTTATTTGGAGAGTTAAAATCTGTGCATTCTTGTTTTCTAAAGTCGTTGCATGATCTCATTATTCTTTGCTTGGTTACTACTTAGAAGGCGTTTCATCATTTAGTTCCAAATACTAGAACTCATGCCAATTTCATTCAAAACATGTTATTAAATTGCATAACACATATTCAAGATGAAGTTAGTAGCTACCACCATAGCCAAAAAGCCATCATTCCATGCATGTGTTTTTGTAGGTTTAACCCCGTTGAGCCTCGTTTAGCCCATGTTGTTTGTTAACCCACATTATCCTCACCTAGCCTAGATTAGGATTATCCATACCCTTGTTCTTAGAACGTAGTTAAGCATGACTCATGATGAATTCCTTTGGATCATGGTATTGCAGAAAGCTAAGTGTGGGGGGAGGATTCTTGATATGGGTATGTGCCAAAACTCATATTGAGGCACGGGTTAGGAGAAAAGAAAAAAAAAAAAAAAAAAAAAAAGAGAAAAATTCGTGCAAAATAGAAAGGAAAAAAGAAAAAGTTGTGAATAGTATGAAAAGGAGTTGGAAGAGCATAAAATGAGCTCTAAGTTGTTGGTTATTGAAGAAAGGGTCCAAAACGTTGCATTTGACCCTAAGTATGCACGTGTATTCCCCTTTGTGTTTAAAGTTATTTTCTGCACTCTAAAGTGAATTCTAATTATCAAGTTCATTGCTTTGCTTACTATTGTTTAAAGAACGTTTGTTTTATCCTTTACCTTTCTTTGTTAGCCAATACCCCTAGCCCCGTTACAACCCTTGACTTTAATCTTGAGTGTTATGTGTTTCAATTTGTGGAGTTTAAAATTGGTACGAGCATATGGTGTCACTGGTTCTCGCATCTAAGTAGTAACGTTCCATTCATGAGATCATATCTAAACATGTTATTAACTTCGGAAATTGCGTTCTTTGTCATACATATATGTGAGCATTCGTTTTTAAATTTACATCAATCTTCTCACATATAACTAGTATAGGGTGTGTAGTCAGAAAATCTGAGTGAAAATTGAGTGCATATCTTGTAAGGAATTGAGGAAATTCTCTAAGGCATGTTACTACATTCAAAATCATGTTTTAATTGGTCATTTGTGAACTAATGAGTAGTGACCATGATTAAGTAAATGCTTAAGCGTAAAGATGGCTAAAATCTGTGGGAATGATGATTTTTAACATGTCATGTGCATTGGAAATCCCTGAGGCGATTGTTGGAAGGTGTAGGTTGTGTTTTACTTGGTTTACTTCGTTTATTTACTTTGTTTCATTTTGTTTTGCTCGAGGACTAGCAAAAGCTAAGTGTGGGGGAATTTGATAGGAGCATATTTACGCACCTTAGTTTAGCTTGTTCTTGTGCATTTATAGTGTTTTTCCTTAGTAAAGTAGTCTTTTAAGCTAGTTTTATGTATTTTCAGGTTTTAAGGGCAAAGTATGCAAAAGGATGCATTTTGGAGCCTTTTGGAGCAAATTAGAGCTTGGAATGGACATCATATGCTTGGAGCCAAGAGGATGGACGAAATTGAAGACTTGAAGATGATGATTCCTACTTGAGCAAGGGTTCCTAGTTGAAGTAGGAAAGTCCCTAATGGAAGATGGTTTCCTAGTTGAATTAGGATTCCTAGTTAAAATGGGTTTCCTAGTTGAATTAGGATTCCTAGAAGAACAAAGTTTCCTACTCAAACAAGGTTTCCTACTTGAAGTAGGAAAGGCAAAGTCCAAATGGCCTCAAGTGAAGCAACAAAGAAGTTTTCCAAGTCCAAGAAGGAAAAGGAGTCCAAGATGAAGAAGAAATGATGAAGACAAGGTTTCCTAATCCTAATAGGCAAAGTTTCCAAGTGCAATGAGGAGTCCTTATCCATTTAGGGCACCTTATCCATTTAGGACACCTTATCCTAATCCTATAGGGATGCCATGCACTTTACCTTATCTTGGAGGGTTTCTAGAAGCCTTAGATGCCCTATCCTATCTTTGCCGTGGGTTTTATCCAAATCCCCTTAGTTTTTAGGCTTTCTAGAAGCCCTAACATTATCCCTACAAAGGTGCCGCACCCTTATCCCTTTTTCCCTACAAATTTGGCCCTTAAAACATGTTTCTAGGAACCTTATCTTATCTCCTACAAAGGTGGCGCCCCAAATCCTTCTAGAAAGCTGATTTCCCTTGCCTTGCAAGGCATTCTAGAAGCCTTATCACCTTATCTCCTTACCTGCCGCACCTAGGAAGCATTATCCCTTTCTATTTCTGATTTCTAAGCCTATTTCCTTGTGGATTTGGGTTATTCAAGTCCATATCTGATTACCCTAGGGTTTTAAGTGCCTATATATACTCATATTAGCCCCTAGATCAGATGACCACCTCTCATACACATTCATTAATTCCAGAAATTCGTCCAAACACCTTTCTCCTTAGTTTTAAGCTTTGCCGCACCATCCCCTTCTCCTAAACACTACTACATCCCTCCATAACCATGCATCCATACACCTAAGGCCCTAAACCTGTCCCTAGACCTTTGCCGCACCAAGGAGGAGGAGAAGGAAGCTCGGAAGTTCATGCAATTCAAGTTCGCGTCGCTGGAATTTCTAGGTGTTTCTTTTCCTTTGAATTCAATGTTTAATCTTATTTCTCTTTGTCTTGTACGTATGAGGAACTAAACCCCCCTTTGGCTAGGGGGGGATTCGAAACCATGAACATGCTTGCTATATGATTTGATTACCTCTAATTGTGTTTCATAAGTTGTGAATTCAATTTACTTATCTATTTGAATTAAACTGATTTGTGTGTGTTGGTTGAGAGTGCACGCTTAATTATCATGCGTAATTCTAATGCTAGGATATAAGGAAGTTTCACCTAATCGTTACAAACTTATATTCACAAGTAGTAAAAGTTGATGATCTCAATTGCGTTAAGTAAATTCTTGGCATAAGTTTCATGCAATCATAGTAACAAGTGCTTCGTCAATGCTTATGGTTTTCAAAGAACTTAATGATTCTTGCTTGTATCTCTATTATGCAATTCATGTAGGGAACTTGTGGGGAATACTTTGGGTTGTCGTATGCAATCATCCAATTCAATAACGTTAGGAAAATCTGAGGGTTAATTAGTGCAATTCACGGTTAATCTGGGGCGTTGAGAATTCAGTGGTTTATTGAAAAGCAATTAGAGATCGTTTTGTGTGCAAGTATGGCATGTGTGGAGATGAACCCCTTAGCTAGCCTTCATTCCATTCATTAAATCCAAATTCGTTTAAAAATCTGTTCGTTTTACAAAGTTTAAGTTTTGTTTTCAAATTCGTCAAAACCTCAAACCCCCTTTACTTTAGTGTCCAATTTAGTTAGAAAGTGTCTTAGTTTGTGTTTCTAAGTGTTTTGAATCAATTTATTACCCAATTTCGTCCAAAGTAGTCAAAGTGCTCAAAACTGCCCAGATTGTGTTTTTAAGGCAGTTTTGAGTGTTTTGGTGCTGTTTTGAGTCTTTTGGTTTGTTTTGGTGATTTAAAGTTTAGTTTTGCATTCCTTGAGTCTAGTATAGTGTTTTATATTGTGTTTTTACGTTTTTGAGTCAAATCCAAGTGATTAATAATCCCTCTTAATCCCCGGTCCAGAACGATCCCTACTTACATTCTTCACTACAATTGATAAAAAGAGGGTTTAATTTGTGTGCGTATAATTCTCGCATCAAGGTGGATGATATGTTAAGTGATAAGTGATAAGTGATATGATATGTGGTTATGATATGATAAGTGGTTAAGTGGTGATGATAAGTGATAAGTGATTAAGTGATATGATATGTGGTGATGATAAGTGATAAGTGCATGTGGGTTAACTAATGAAGGAAATGCATGTGCAATGACAATGTGTTAGAATGGATGTGTGTTATGCATGGCATGATTGGGATTAGGAAAGGTTTAAATGTCCTAAAACTAAAGAGAACAAGGTTCCAACACTTTGGCTCCAATTAGGTCTTCAATTTCGTCCAACACTTTGGCTTCAAGCATAAGCTATCCGTCCTTAGCCCAAAAGTGCTCCAAAAGTCTCCAAAATGCATCTTTTTGCTCCTTTAGCCCTTTGGACCTACAAACACACGAAAATAGCTTAAAGTACTAAAATAACTAAAGAAACATAACGTAAATGCACGAGAACAAGCCATTTAAGTCGCATGAATATGCTCCTATCAGTGTGTCAACCGTTGAAGATGACTACTCGAGAGCAACGCTAGGTAAGCAATCAGGAATGGATTCCAGGCAGTCGGTTCCAGAACAGAAGACTGACTCCAAGTGCCTTTGATTGCTTTCATTTTACTTTGCCATGCGAGTAATAACAAGGACAAAGGAAAGGACAGGGAAAGAGCATGATATGAGATACTTTTGCTTTAGACCTTGATGATATGAGATACCTTTGCTTTTGAAGAAACGGCGAATGAAGCAGCACATGTATTTGTTGTGGTTGTCTCCACATGCTTCGATCGACCGTTTCCTTCTGCCTCATTTGTACTCCAGGTTTCTGGTATCTTCTTTGGGGGAGAAAAAATTGAGTATTTCAAGAGGCTTTGCTGGGAGTGCGCCCTCAGAGGTGAGGGAGAGTTGGGCATTTTCTTCAGGTTTGCCTTGCCATAAAAGACGAAGGTCGACATATATAGAGATAATATCAAGTGGTGGTACTGTTCTTTTACCCTTGTCGACAAACGTCTCTTCAATTTCTGAGCAAACGGCTCTTCGATTTCTGAACGGACGCCCCTTCGATTTCTGCACAAGCGCCCCTTCGCTTCCTGAACGACACGTGGTAGTGCGGATGCGGCTCTGTCAGAGCTCTTTTGACAAAGTCGCACTCGTTTTCTGAAAAGCAGAGAAAGCGTCGCCGAAATTTACTCTTGTCGGCAAAAGTGTAGCTGCGATGATGACCTCCACGTGAACTTTTGACAAAGTTGAACGCGTTTTCTGAAAAGCAGAGAAAGCGTCGCCGAACTTCTGCGGGAAATTCCGGCTTTTTGAATCGGTGGACGCGTCGCCTTGGCTTTTTTTTATAGAGCTATTGATCACCACAACAAACACACTCTGAAGATTTCCCATTCTTGAAAATCGACTCCGGCCTTTTGAAATTTAACTCCATCCCTTCTCTTTGAACACTTTTGAAAAATGGCAAACTCATCGAACCTTAGCTTGGAATTGAGCCTTAGCAGTGATACGGGCGCGCCGCGTCAAGGTAACGTATGGCACCCTTCTTTCTTATCTTCTAACGGTCCTCTCACAGGTGAAGACTCCGTGATGCAGGACGCCACAACAGCTACAATAGTAGCTAGGAACCTCCTCACTCCAAAAGATAGTAGGCTGCTGTCAGGACGGTCCGATGAGTTGGCCGTTCAAGAGTCCCTCGCACTTAGTGTTCAGTGTGCGAGTTCTGTGTCCAACATGGGCCAACGCCTGCTTGCCCGCTCCCGTCAGGTGGAATCATTGATGGCAGAGGTAGAAAGTCTTAAGCAAGAGATTCAGCAGCTTAAGTACGAGAATAGAAGTTTGCATGTGCTTGCAAATAACTATTCGTCGAGCATGAAGAGGAAGCTTGATGAACTGCAAGAGACTGAAGGTCGGATTCAAAGCGACCGTCAAAGGTTTTCTGCTTATCTCCAGAGGCACCTTTTTCCTGGGTCATCCAGCGCTTGGCCAAGTATTGAGGCCTGGAATGCTCTATCTTCGATGCCTCCCGCTCTGATGCCTTCCGCTTCGATGCCTTCCGCTTCGATGCCTTCCGCTCCTACGCCTTCCGCTTCAAGAGTATTGCCACGTAGTGGGGCTTCAAGCAAACAACCTCTGTGAAGGCTACATCTGCTTTATTTTTCTTTTTATCTCTATTTTTTTTTTTTTTTTTTTTTTTCAAATCAAACGGCATGGAATTGGTCTTTGAATGGGCGGTGATACTTGAAATGATCCGGTAATAGTTTAAATTCTAGAGTGGATGCCTGAATCGTTAACGACATATTAGTATAAAGAAAATTGAAATTCGGGGAGGCGTCTTACCTTTGTGTTCCGACAAGAACTTAAGAATAAACACCCCTTCGAAAGTTATGACTTGTCCCGTGTCATAAAATCCAACTTCCTTGGGAATTGTGGTTGCAAATATGTCCTCTTTGATGCCTTCATGAAATTCCCTATTTTGCACCTTTGGAAGGGGTTCCAAGATGTCTTTTTCACCTTCTTCTTCCTTGGAAGTCATGAATCTGCAAGGAATAGGGATATTTGTTGGAACGGGGTTAAAAATAATGAAATTTGGAACAACCATACCTGAATTAGATGGCATAGGAGCAATAGGTGCCTCCGGTAAAGGTGTTTCCACCCTTTCCGTGGGTTGGGTGTATTCCTCTTCCTTGTGATTTGATTTTGATGGTTGAGGGTCCGTTCCAACCTCTTTGTCACTTCTCAACATGATTTCCTTGGCAGTTTCAAATTCTCCCTTCGGATTTGCAATGGTTGAACTAGGGAGTTCGCCTTGGTCTCGAAACTGTCCTACGAACTCCGCGATCTGCCCAATTTGCATTTCCAAGTGGTCCAACCTTTTGTCTTGATTTTGGCCCTCCTTGACTTGATTTTGTGAGCCCTGCACCAAACAAATTAATTCATTAAGCTTTTGATTATAATCTATTGACGAACTTGAGTTTGGTTGGGCATATTGAATATGAGGTGGTTGCCAATATCCTTCTTGTTGAACATTTTGAGGTTCCCACCACATAGAAGTTGAATGATCACTCCAATCCGAATTGTAAGTATTGGAAAACATGTTATTCCTTGATTGAAGATCAAATATATCAATGCTTTGCATTTGGGACCTTTCCATGAGCTGTGACAAAAGAGAAGCATTATCAAGTGCCATGTTATGCTTCTCTAGTACTTGAATTCAATAAACAAAACACAAATCACAAACTAAAACTAAAATATATAACAGAAACGAAAACTAACACTAATAAGAAAACGAAAATAACAATCCAAAGGATTAGCAAAGTTGCTAATCCCCGGCAACGGCGCCAAAATTTGATGCGAGATTTATACGCACACAAATTAAACCCTCTTTTCATCAAATTGTAGTATATGTATAAGTAGGGATCGTTCTAGACCGGGGATTAGGAGGGATTGTTAACCACTTGGATTTGACTCAAAAACGTAAAATAACAATATGAAATACTAACTTAGACTCAAAGAATGCAAAACTAAGCTTTAAAACACTAAGACAAACCAAAAGACTCAAAACAACACAAACACACTCAAATCTGCCTAAAAACCACTTTCTGGGCAGATTTGAGCACAAACACAAATTTGGACGAATTTATGTAATAACTTGACTCAAGAACGTAAAAACACAATATAAAACACTAAACTAACTCAAAGAATGTAAAACTAAACACTTAAAACATTAAAACAAACCAAATGACTCAAACATCACCCAAAACACTCAAAACTGCCTTAAAATCACTTTCTGGGCAGTTTTGAGCACTTTGGTGAATTTGGACGAAATTGGGAAATAAATTGAATCAAAACACTTAGAAACATAAACTAAGACACTTTCTAACTAAATTGGACAATAAAGTAAAGGGGGATTGAGGTTTATACGAAATTAAATTAAATTGCACAGATTGTAAATTAAAGCAAAATGTAAATGTGAATGTGTGATAGAATTGAATGGAATTGAAATGAATGAATGCTAGCTAAGGGGTTCATCTTCACATATGTTACACTTGCATAATAAAATGATTTCCAATTGCATTTCAATAAACCATGAAACTCAACACCCCGGGTTAACCGGATGGGTTAGCGCATACAACAATTCAAAACATTCCCCACAAGTCCTCAACATGAATGCATAGAAGAGATACAAGCAAGAATCATTACGCTCTATGAAAATTATAAGTGTTGACGAGGCATTCGTTACTATGGATTGCATGAAACTTATGCCAAGAATTCATTTAACGCGATTGTTTATAAGCAACCTCCACTACTTGTGAATATAAGTTCATAACGATTAGGTGAAACTCACTTATATTCTAGCGTCATATTCATGCATGAAAATTAAGTGTGCACTCTCAATGAACATACATAAATAAGTTATCAATCAAACAGTTAAACGAATTGAATCCACAACTTATGAAACGCAATTAGAAGTATTCAAATCAAAATGCAAGCATAAACATATATTTGAATCACCCCCTAACCAAGGGGGGTTTAGTTCCTCATAACTTTGAAATCAAAGAAACACCTAAACATTCCAACAACTCAAACTTGAATTGTATGAACGTTTAGGCACTCTTCTCTTCCATTCCTCATACGTACAAAACAAAGAGTATTGAAATTAAACTTTGAAATCAAAGAAACACCTAAACATTCCAACAACTCAAAATTGAATTGTATGAACGTTTAGGCACTCTTATCTTCCTCTTCGTTGTAGCACAAGGTCTAAGGATAGTTTGATGGTGTGAATGGTTTGGGGAGTGGTGTTTGGATTAATAGGGAAGGCAAGGAGTGTTTTTGGGCAGAAAATATGAAGGATGGTGAAGTATGGCTGTGTTAGAGAGAGGGAATGAATTTCTGGCGTGAATGAATGTGTATGGAAGAGTGTATTGTGTTGTGAATGGAATGAATGAATTGTGGCTGCAATGGATGCTTATTTATAGGTGAAATGGGGGGAACATGACAGCTAGGAACTTGGTGGAAATCTGGAATGGTGATGGGAGATGCATGTGGCTGATTTATGCATGTGATTAAAGGGTGGAAATGCATGTGCAATGAATATGTGGCTGCATGTGCAAGGGGACAATCTGGAAATGAAGGTGAATGTGCTGATTTGTGGTGCAATGATGAAAGGGAAAGTGCATGTGCAGAAATGATAAAGGGGGAAACGCATGTGGCTGCAATGGTAAAGGATGGGAGTGCATGTGCAATGTTTTAATGAATTGGGAAAGCATGTGCAAAATGGGAATGCATGTGGCTGCAAGGTGTGAATGATTATGAGTATGATAAGTGATAAGTGTATGGTTATGATAAGTGATAAGTGTATGGTTATGATAAGTGATAAGTGGTTATGATAAGTGATATGATATGTGGTGATGATAAGTGATAAGTGGTAAATGTATGATATGTGGTGATGATAAGTAATGGGAAAGCATGTGGATTAGGTTGTGAAAGCATGTGAATGCATGTGTTGATGAATGGGATTGTGGAGATGCACGGCATAAGGGAATTGGAAAGGTTTAAATGTCCTAAAACTAATGGGAACAAGGTTCCAACACTTTGGTCTTCAATTAGGTCTTCAATTTCGTCCAACACTTTGGCTCCAAGCATAAGCTATCCATCCTTAGCCCAAAAGTGCTCCAAAAGTCTCCAAAATGCATCTTTTTGCTCCTTTAGCCCTTTGGACCTACAAACACACGAAAATAGCTTAAAGTACTAAAATAACTAAAGAAACATAACGTAAATGCACGAGAACAAGCCATTTAAGTCGCATGAATATGCTCCTATCAAAAAATCACTTTCTGGGCAGTTTTGAGCACTTTGGTGAATTTGGACGAATTTGTGTAACAAATTGAATCAAAACTCTTATAAACACAAACTAAGACACTTTCTAACTAAATTAGACAATAAAGTAAAGGGGGATTGAGTTTTGGACGAAATTAAATTAAATGTACAGATTCAAATTAAAACAGATAGTAAAGATGAATTTGATGGAATTGAATGGATGGGAAGCTAGCTAAGGAGTTCATCTCCACACATGTTATACTTGCATAATAAAATGATTTCCAATTGCATTTCAATAAACCATGATGCTCAACACCCCAAGTTAACCGTGATACACTAATTAACCTTCAAATCTTCCTAACGTTATTGAATTGGATGATGCATGCGACAATTCAAAACATTCCCCACAAGTCCTCAACATGAATGCATAGAAGAGGTACAAGCAAGAATCATTACGCTCTATGAAAATTATAAGTGTTGACGAGGCATTCGTTACTATGATTGCATGAAACTTATGCCAGGAATTCGTTTAACGCGATTGTTTATAAGCAACCTCCACTACTTGTGAATATAAGTTCGTAACTATTAGGTGAAACTCACTTATATTCTAGCGTCATATTCATGCATGAAAATTAAGCGTGCACTCTCAATAAACATACATAAATAAGTTATCAATCAAACGGTTAAACAAATTGAATCACAACTTATGAAACGCAATTAGAAGTAATCAAATCAAAATGCAAGCATAAACATATATTTCGAATCACCCCCTAGCCAAGGGGGGTTTAGTTCTTCATAACTTTGAAATCAAAGAAACACCTAAACATTCCAACAACTCAAACTTGAATTGTATGAACGTTTAGGCACTCTTCTCTTCCTCTTCGTTGTAGCACAAGGTCTAAGGATAGTTTGATGGTGTGAATGGTTTGGGGAGTGGTGTTTGGATTAATAGGGAAGGCAAGGAGTGTTTTTGGGCAGAAAATATGAAGGATGGTGAAGTATGGCTGTGTTAGAGAGAGGGAATGAATTTCTGGCGTGAATGAATGTGTATGGAAGAGTGTATTGTGTTGTGAATGGAATGAATGAATTGTGGCTGCAATGGATGCTTATTTATAGGTGAAATGGGGGGAACATGACAGCTAGGAACTTGGTGGAAATCTGGAATGGTGATGGGAGATGCATGTGGCTGATTTATGCATGTGATTAAAGGGTGGAAATGCATGTGCAATGAATATGTGGCTGCATGTGCAAGGGGACAATCTGGAAATGAAGGTGAATGTGCTGATTTGTGGTGCAATGATGAAAGGGAAAGTGCATGTGCAGAAATGATAAAGGGGGAAATGCATGTGGCTGCAATGGTAAAGGATGGGAGTGCATGTGCAATGTTTTAATGAATTGGGAAAGCATGTGCAAAAGGGGAATGCATGTGGCTGCAAGGTGTGAATGATTATGAGTATGATAAGTGATAAGTGTATGGTTATGATAAGTGATAAGTGTATGGTTATGATAAGTGATAAGTGGTTATGATAAGTGATATGATATGTGGTGATGATAAGTGATAAGTGGTAAATGTATGATATGTGGTGATGATAAGTAATGGGAAAGCATGTGGATTAGGTTGTGAAAGCATGTGAATGCATGTGTTGATGAATGGGATTGTGGAGATGCACGGCATAAGGGAATTGGAAAGGTTTAAATGTCCTAAAACTAATGGGAACAAGGTTCCAACACTTTGGTCTTCAATTAGGTCTTCAATTTCGTCCAACACTTTGGCTCCAAGCATAAGCTATCCATCCTTAGCCCAAAAGTGCTCCAAAAGTCTCCAAAATGCATCTTTTTGCTCCTTTAGCCCTTTGGACCTACAAACACACGAAAATAGCTTAAAGTACTAAAATAACTAAAGAAACATAACGTAAATGCACGAGAACAAGCCATTTAAGGCGCATGAATATGCTCCTATCAATGGGAGAGTGCAAATGCCATTGGATTTCCGAGCCACAATCAACCAAGGAATGATCCATATTCCAACACATACAATCCGGGTTGGAGAGACCATCCAAACTTCAAGTGGAGGGAACCTCAACAACCTCAACAACAAGGAGGCTTTAGACAACAACCCCCGGGGTTCTACACCAAGCCATTTGGCCCCAATCCAAACCAAGCACAACCTGCCCAAAACAATCAAGGTACGTCGTTGGGCAATGAAACACTTCTTAAGTTACTTACCAATTTGTCTCAGGGGCAAGAGGATCAAACCAAAGCCGATGCAAAACCAAGACAAAAGGGTGGATCACTTGGAGAAATAAATTGGGCAGATTGCGGAATTTGTAGGACAATTCCGAGACAAAGGCAAGCTCCCTAGCTCAACCATTGTCAATCCAAGGGGAGGGTGCGAATCTGCCAAGGCAATCATGTTGAGAAGTGGTAAGGAGGTCGGAACCACCTCAAGGCCATCCAAAACAAGTCAAGAAGAGGACATGTTGCTGCAAGAAGAGGAGAAACAAGCAAAGAAGGCCACGGCAAGGGTGAAAGAAACTTTGCCGCAGCCCCCTATTGTGCCAAAACCGTCCAACACGCCTAAGGTAAGTCCAAATTCGACTTTGTCAAGTTCTATTCCACTAAACGTGCCTTTTCCTCACAGATTTTTGCAAACAAAGAAGGAGGAGCATGAGAAGGACATTCTTGAGACGTTTAGGAAAGTTCAAGTCAATATCCCGCTCCTAGATGCCATAAAGCAAGTACCCAAATACGCTAAGTTCTTAAAGGAATTGTGCACTACAAGGAAGAGGGCGTCACATAAAGAGGTAGTAAGGGTAAGTGAGAACGTTTCCGCTGTTTTACAAAGAAAGTTACCACCAAAGTGCAAAGATCCAGGTAGCTTTACAATCCCTTGTATTATTGGTCAAACTAAGTTCGAACATGCTATGTTAGACTTAGGAGCTTCAATTAACGTCATGCCATACTCTATTTATGCTTCAATGAACCTTGGCGAATTGAAAAATGATGGTGTGGTTATTCAGTTGGCCGATAGATCTAATGCCTATCCAAAGGGCGTATTGGAAGATGTCTTAGTGCAGGTGAATGATTTGATCTTCCCGGCGGATTTCTATGTCCTTGAAATGGAGGAAACCACCCATGCTCCATCCTTGCCGATTCTTCTTGGGAGGCCATTCATGAAGACGGCCCGAACTAAGATAGACGTGTTTAAAGGCACTTTAACAATGGAATTCGATGGGGAAGTGATTGATTTTAATATTTCTGAAACTATGAGATTTCCTAATGATGATCACTCATGTTTCTCTATTGATATTCTTGATTTTTTGGCGCAGGCACACCTTGATCAATTACATGGCGATGTACTTGAAACAGTCATTACAAATGGCATCGAAATGAAGGATCACATGGATGTCACCATAACAAACCACGGCACACAATTGAACACCCATGCCGTGGCCTTTGATGAAGATGTAATTGAGACCGTGGCAGCCCTAGAGTCATTGCCACGGCTCCAAGGTAAGTTCCCTAGTTCAATTTCAATCCCAATTTCGACTGATAAGTTGCTTCCTTCTATAGAACAACCACCTACACTCGAGCTCAAACCGTTGCCAAATCACTTGAAGTATGTGTTTTTGGGCGAGCAAGACACATTGCCCGTCATTATAGCTTCATCACTCACGGCACAAGAGGAGGAGAAGTTGGTGAGGGTTCTCAAAGAGCACAAGACGGCAATAGGGTGGACTTTGGCCGACATCAAGGGTATAAGTCCTACCACGTGCATGCATCGAATTCTCATGGAAGAAGGCGCCAAACCATCAAGGGAAGCCCAACGTCGACTCAACCCACCAATGATGGAAGTAGTGAAGAAGGAAATCATCAAGTTACTAGATTGTGGCGTCATCTATCCCATCTCGGATAGTTGTTGGGTTTCACCGGTCCAAGTGGTTCCCAAAAAGTCCGGAGTCACTGTGGTGAAGAATGAAGAAGATGAACTTGTGCCTACACGCATTCAAACCGGTTGGAGGGTGTGCATTGACTATAGGAAGCTAAATGCCGCAACAAGGAAAGATCACTTCCCTTTACCATTCATTGATCAAATGCTTGAAAGGTTAGCCGGTCATTCTTTTTATTGCTTTCTTGATGGTTATTCGGGTTACAATCAAATTGTCATAGCGCCGGATGATCAAGAAAAGACCACCTTTACTTGTCCATTTGATACTTTTGCATATCGTCGTATGCCATTTGGTTTATGCAATGCACCGGCCACTTTCCAACGATGCATGGTAAGTATCTTCTCTGATTATGTTGAAAAGATAATTGAAGTATTTATGGACGATTTTAGTGTGTTTGGAGACTCATTTGATGCTTGTTTGCATAATCTCACTTTAATCTTGAAAAGATGCATGGAAACTAACCTTGTTTTGAATTGGGAAAAATGTCATTTTATGGTTAAACAAGGTATAGTTTTGGGTCATATCATCTCTGAAAAAGGAATTGAAGTTGATAAGTCTAAAATAGATCTTATACGTCACTTACCCTCTCCTACTTCGGTTAGAGAGGTCCGTTCTTTTCTTGGCCATGCAGGATTCTATAGACGATTTATCAAGGATTTTTCTAAAATTGCACAACCACTATGCCGTCTCCTACAAAAAGAAGTGGCGTTTGAATTCACTAAGGAGTGCACGGCATCATTCAACCAACTCAAGGAGTTGTTGACCACGGCACCCATTATTGTTCCCCCGGATTGGAGCCTCCCGTTCGAGCTTATGTGTGATGCGTCCGACTATGCTTTAGGAGCAGTTGTAGGACAAAGAAAGGACAAGAGGCCGCATGTCATCTACTACGCCTCACGGACGTTGAATGATGCTCAACTTAATTATTCCACAACCGAAAAAGAACTCTTGGCTATTGTATTTGCATTAGATAAGTTTAGATCATATCTTCTTGGTACTAAAGTAATTGTTTTCACTGACCATGCAGCCTTGAAGTATCTTCTCACCAAAAAGGAGGCTAAGCCAAGACTCATTCGTTGGATGCTCCTACTTCAAGAGTTCGATCTTGAAATCCGAGACAAGAAAGGGTGTGAAAACGTGGTGGCTGACCACCTAAGTAGAATGGTGCGTGAGGAAGAGTCCACCCCCATTTTAGAAACGTTTCCGGACGAGCAACTTCTGTCCATTGAGGTAAGAACCCCTTGGTATGCCGATTTGGTCAATTTCTTGGTGTCTAAGCAAGTTCCTAGTACCCTAAACAAGTTCCAACGTGATAAACTTGTTCATGATGCACGTTTTTATGTTTGGGATGATCCATATTTATGGAAATTCTGCCCAGATCAGATTGTGCGTAGATGTGTGCCCGAATCTGAATTTAATTCCATTCTTACGTTCTGCCATACTTATGCATGTGGGGGACATTTTGGCACCCAAAGGACAGCCCTAAAGGTGTTACAATCTGGATTTTATTGGCCTAATCTCTTTAAAAATGCTAAAATGTTTTGTTTAACATGCGATAAGTGTCAAAGAACAGGTAACATAGGGCCTAAGGACCAAATGCCGCAACAATCTCTCTCATTTGTGGAAATTTTTGATGTTTGGGGTATTGATTTCATGGGCCCCTTCCCTCCATCTTTTGGTTTCACTTATATCTTGCTAGCTGTCGATTATGTTTCCAAATGGGTGGAAGCCAAAGCCACCCGTACTAACGATTCTAAGGTTGTTGCAGATTTTGTGAAATCTAATATTTTTGCTAGGTTTGGGATGCCACGAGTTTTAATAAGTGATGGGGGTTCTCACTTTCGTAACCGCACCATTGAAGCTTTGCTCAAGAAGTACAACGTTACTCATAAGGTTTCCACACCTTATCACCCTCAAACTAATGGGCAATCGGAGGTTTCAAATAGGGAGATCAAACAAGTCCTAGAGAAAACCGTGGGACCCTCAAGAAGAGATTGGAGTTTGCGCTTGGACGATGCATTGTGGGCCTATCGTACGGCTTACAAAACTCCCCTTGGCATGTCACCTTTTCGGCTTATATATGGTAAGCCATGTCATTTGCCCGTTGAGTTAGAGCACAAGGCACATTGGGCTGTGAAAACCTTCAATTTGGACATAGACGCTGCTGGAGTTCATAGGAAGCTCCAATTAGATGAACTTGAGGAGATTAGGAACGAGGCTTACGAGAATGCTCGCATCTACAAGGACAAAACGAAGGCTTATCATGATAAGATGCTTCGTACCAAAACGTTCTCCAAGGGGCAGAAAGTGTTGCTTTTTGATTCAAGACTTCGGTTATTCCCTGGTAAGTTACGTTCCAAATGGATTGGACCTCTTGTTGTTACTAATGTTTTTCCTCATGGTGCAGTCCAAGTCCAAAGCTTAAAAAGTGGCCACGAGTTCAAGGTGAACGGACATAGATTGAAGCCATACTATGAGAACTTTGTGGAGCATGTTGTGGAAGAACTTCCCTTGGGTGTCGTGGGCTCCAATCTGGAGTGATTTGGGTTATTCGTCCGGCTGTACGACGTTAAAGCAAGCGCTACTTGGGAGGCAACCCATGCATTTAACAAAAGAAGACCTAGAATGCACTCCAATTCCAGATTTGCGTTCCTAAACTCTTCTCTTTGTTGCTATTTCGTTTCTGCCATGTTAGGTTGTTTAGTTGCTTTTTGTGTGTTTACTTATGATTTGTGTGAATCTAAGCTTAAAACATTGAGGACAATGTTTGATTTAAGTGTGGGGGAGTAACTAAGTTTATTTAATGCAAATTCGTGGGATTTTATCACCCATTACTTAAAATGTTGTTCCTTGCTGTTTTAAGGTGTTTTTAAGTTGTTTTAGAGTGTTTTAGTATGTTTTGTTTTTATAACTCCGAAAATCACATAAAAATTTGAAAAACATGTTTTAAAAAGCCTAAAAAGAGTGTTTTGAGTCGTTTTTGTGTGTTTGTGTTTTAGGGTACCTTCCAACACAATGATGAGGATTTGGTTTTAAATTACATGACTATTATAGAATGTTGTAAACATGGCTGGAAGATGATTTATGCTTTGGTTTATGCTTGGTTATGGTTATAGCTTATGAATTCACATGTAATTACAAAGAGAAAATCTTTTTTTTTTTGTAACATGCTTGAACGAAGGAACTTAAACTAAAGCTACATCCTTGTGAGACTTGAGCCTATAACGTTCTTTGGAGAGTATAAATCTGTGATTTCTTGTTTTCTAAAGTCGTTGCATGATCTCATCATTCTTTGCTTGGTTGCTACTTGGAATGCATTTCATTATAGTTCCAAATACTAGAACTCATGCCCAATTCATTCAAAGCAGGATATTGATTGCATAACATACAATAAGATGAAGTTGTTAGCCAAAAAGCCTATCCCTTTTCACATGTATTGTAGGATTACCCCTTTTGAGCATTTTCAAGCTTATTTTCTTTGTTAAACCACATTATCCTCACCTAGCTTAGATTAGGACTTTCCATACCCTTGTTCTTAAAGGATAGTGAAGCATGACTTAGAATGAACTCCTTTTGATCAATATATTGCAGAAAACGAGTGTGGGGGAAGATAATAGGGCACGGCAAAGAAGAAAATAAAAGAAAAAAAAAATGGTGAAAAGAAAGAAAAAGAGTTGAAAAAGAAGTAAGAATGATCTCACAAGTGTTGGTTATTGAAGGAAGGGTCCAAAAGAGTGAATTTGACCCTAATTGTGCATGAATCTTCCCTTGTGTTTAAAAGTTGATTTCTGCCATTAAAAGTGAGTTTAAGTGTCAATCTCATTACTTTGCTTCCTATTGCTTTAAGAACCTTTGTTTGTCCTTTGCTTTTCCTTGTTAGCCATTACCCTTAGCCCCGTTACAACCCTCAACTTCTATCTTGATGTTATGTATTCAATATGTGGAGTTTGAATTTGGTATGAGCATATGGAATCACTGGTTCTCGTTCTAAGTAGTAGCATTCCATTCATGAGATCATATTCATGTCATTGTCGTAAATCCAGAAAATGCTTTCTTTGATATAACATATGTGAGTGTTAGAATTCATATTTACATCAATCTTCTCACATATACCTAGTGTAGGGTGTGAAGTTAGAAAATCTGTGTGAAACTAGAGTGCATTCTAGTAAGGAATTGAGGAAATTCTCTAAGGCATGTTACTACATTCCAAATGTGTTTTAATTGATTAAATGCGAACTAGTGAATGGTAACTATGATTAAGTGTTTGTTGAAGTGTAAAGAAAGCTAAATGTTGTGGGAATGATGTTCTATATTGTGTCATGTTCGTTTGAAATCCCTGAGATACATGTTGGAAGGTTTAGATTGTGTTTTGTTTTGTTTTTGGTTTCTTTTGTTTTGTTTTGCTCGAGGACTAGCAAAAGCTAAGTGTGGGGGAATTTGATAGGAGCATATTTAGGCGACTTACTTAGCTTGTTTTCGTGCATTTATATTGTTAATTCATAGTTGTTTTAGTTGTTTAAGCCATTTTCGTGTGTTTTTAGGTTCATATGGCTAAGGAAGCAAAAAGATGCATTTTGGAGCATTTTGGAGCAAAATTGGACTTGGAATGGATAGCTTATGTTTGGAGCAAAAGGAAGGGCTTTGTGACCTGATTTGCAAGCTGTGAAAACAAGAAAAAAACGCTCAAAACACATGCCATATGTGGAAATACCATTTACATCAGATTTGAGCCATTTAACTTACCTTAAATACTTACCTTGTTTGTCATCCTCTCAGCCATATTTTAAAGTAATGAAAACCTGATTTGGAGGTGGAAAATGAGGAAACAAAGTTCAAAACAAATGCCATTCTCTTTGAATCAGATTCTAGCCTTTTATACACACTTCATTCCAGCCACTCCACATGCATTTCCAACCCACATGCACCTTTAATCATTCAACCATGCAGCCACACATTCACCCACATGCATTTCCACCCACATGCTCTCCCAATTCATCATTGCAGCCACATATCCATCCCACTTCATCATTTCAGTCACCAAAACACCCACATGCATTCCTAATCACCCTTCCACACAACTTGCCTTCATTCATTCAGAAAATACATCCCTTGCCGTGGCTTTCCACCATTCCACACCATCATTTCAGCACATGCACTTCCCCCTTTCTTTAATCCAAAACACCCACATGCAATTCCCACTCCAGATTTTCAGCCATCCCAATTCATCATTGCACATCAACATATTTCAGCACACTCCACATGCATTTCCACAATCACATTCACTTCATCATTGCACCACAAATCAGCCACACATTCACCCACATGCACCCTTTCATTTCTGTCAAAGCACATGCACTCTCACCCTTTAATCACATGCACAAATCAGCCACATGCATCTCCCATCACCATTTCAGATTTCCACCAAGTTCCTAGCTGTCATGTTCCCCCCATTTCACCTATAAATAAGCATCCATTGCATTCATTCTCATTAACTCTTCCATATTCAGAAAACCATCTCATATACACATCCATTCACGCCAGAAATTCATGCTCTCTCTCTAACACAGCCATACTTCACCATTCTTCATATTTTCTGCCCAAAAACACTCCTTGCCTTCCCCTACATCCATCCCTACCCTAAACACATCATTCTACATCATCCATAACCCCCAAAACTCACCAAAACCCCTTGTGCTGCAGCAACTAAAGGAGAAGAGGCCTAAACGTTCATACAATTCAAGATTGAGTTGTTGGGATTTTTAGGTGTTCTTCGTTCTTGTTTTCAATGTTTACCTTGTTATTACTATCTAAGTTTGTTGTAATCATGAGTGGCTAAACCCCTAATTAGTTAGGGGAAAATTTGAAGCCATGAACATGTTTGAAATATGAATTGATTTCTTCCAATTGTGATTTGTTACGTTATTATTGCAATTCAATTATCATGTTTATTAAAAACTTGTTTTTGTATGTTGATTAGGGATGCATACTTAGTCTTCATGCATAAACTCGATGCTAGTTTATAAACGAGTTTCACCTAATCGTCACAAGTTTATAAACATGAGTAGTGAAGGTTGTTAGTCACAACCGCGTTAATTGAATTCTTGGCAAGAGTATCATGCATTCATAGTTACAATTGCCTCGTCAACACTTATAATTCTCATAGAGCATAATGATCTCTCATTGTATCTCTTCTATGCATTCATGTTGAGAACCATTGGAGAATGATTTGAATTGTCGCATGCATCATCCAATTCAATAACATAAGGAAAATTTGAGAGTTAATTAGTGCATCACGGTTAACTTGGGGTGTTGAGCATCATAGATAATGAAAAGCAATTGGAGAATCGATTCATATATAAATGTGTCATGTGTGGAGAATGGACCTCTAACTAATCCATCCATCATCTTGTTTCTCAATCCGTTTATACAATCTGCCTAGTTTATTAACTTGTTTTATTTAATTTAATTTCGTCAAAACCTTAATCCCCCTTTACTTTAGTGTCCAACTTAGTTAGAAAGTGTCTTAGTTTGTGTTTTTAAGTGTTTTGATTCAATTTGTTACACAAATTCGTCCAAATTCACCAAAGTGTCCAAAACTGCCCAGAAAGTGTTTTTAAGGCAGTTTTGAGTGTTTTGGGTGATGTTTGAGTCTTTTGGTAAAGTGTTTTAAAGTTTAGTTTTGCATTCTTTGAGTCTAGTAAGTGTTTTATATTGTGTTCTTACGTTTTTGAGTCAATTTCACATTGATTAGCATCCCTAGTTAATCCCCGGTCTAGAACGATCCCTATTTGCTCATTTACTACAATTGTCATCCATAGGGTTTAATTTGTGTGTTTAACTATTTTCGCACCACCCCCATTGATTATTGACCCTAATAAACCTTTTCTCCATCACAGCCGTAACCATCCAACTCTAATTCAATCATCCACATCCTTGCAGCCACCTTTACATCCAGATTCAATAATCATTCCAGCCGCACTTCCTCCCCACCAATTTCAGCACCCATCCAACACATCTGCACCTTTCCTCCACCCTTACAGCCACATTCTCACCCACTCTCTCCCTATATAAACCACACACACTTCATTCATTTGTCATTCATTCACTCCCCATTCAATTCACATCTCATTTTATACACAACACACCACAAACACATTCCATTCTTCCATTGCCGTGAGTCCCACTTCAATTTCCTGCATCTTTTCTTCCATCTCCAACCACTCCTCATTCCATTCCACATACACCTAAAGCCTAAACATCTCCTTAGACCTTGTGCTACAACAACGAGGAAGAAAAGAGTGCCTAAACGTTCATACAATTCAAGTTTGAGTTGTTGGAATGTTTGGGTGTTTCTTTGATTTCAAAGTTATAATTTAATTCTCTTTGTTTTGTACGTATGAGGAATGGAAGATAAGAGTGCCTAAACGTTCATACAATTCAAGTTTGAGTTGTTAGAATGTTTAGGTGTTTCTTTGATTTCAAAGTTATGAGGAACTAAACCCCCTTTAGCTAGGGGGTGATTCGAAACTATGTTTATATTTGCAATATGAATTGATTAACTTTCGTTGGAATTTCATAAGTTGTGGATTCAATTTGTTTAACCATTTGATTGATAACTTATTTATGAATGTTTATTAAGAATGCGCGCTTAATTTTCATGCATAAATATGACGCTAGAATATAAGTGAATTTCACCTAATCGTTATGAACTTATATTCACAAGTAGTGGAGGTTGCTTATAAACAATCGTGTTAAACGAATTCTTGGCATAAGTTTCATGCGTATTCCATAGTAACGAATGCCTCGTCAATGTTTATGATTTCCGTTGAACTTAATGATCTTTGTTGAATGTCTCTATCATGCGTATTCCATAGTTAGGGACTTTGATTAAGAATAATTTGGTTGTAATGCGTATTCCATTCAATCCAACGAATCTAGGGAAATCTGAAAGTTAATTTAAGCGGACCTAATTAACTTGGAGCAATGAGTTTCACAACTTATCGAAAGACCAACTGAGAATCAATTTTGTATGCAAGTGTAACATGTGTGGAGAAGAACCCCTTGGCTATTCCATCATCCATATTTTCATCACATTCATATTTACATTTTGCCTTTAATTATATTCTGTCCATTTAATTTAATATCGTCCAAACACATTTCCCCCATATTTCGTTGAGTCTTAATCATTCGTATTTGTTTTATTTTTGTATCTTTAAGCTTTTGGAGTCATAAACAATTTCAAATTCGTCTAAATCAAGTTCTAGTTTCTATTTGAGTCAATTTGATTGTTTTAGGCAGTTTGAGTTTTTCAAAGCCATTCTGAGTCATAGTAGTCTTGTTAAGAGTATTTACATTTAGTTTTTGTGTTTTCAAGTCAATTCAAATTAGATTAGCACCCCTAGTTAATCCCCGGTTAGAACGATCCCTACTTACATCATTACTACAATTGTCACAAATAGGGTTTAGTTTGTGTGCGTATAAATTATCGCATCAAATTTTGGCGCCGTTGCCGGGGATTGGCAAAGTTGCTAATCCCTTGTCTTGAGTCTTGTTTAAATTGTTCAGTTCTGTTTTGTTTTAATTTGTTTTGCACCGTGTGTGTGTGTTTTATTTTCTTACTTGTGTGCAGGTACTAGTTTATGACCCGTAGCTCACAACCTGTTCGTGAGCATATCTCCGACTTTGACGGTGATTTCGAGAGGACTTTGAGAAGGAACAAGAAATTGCAAGAGTCTAATCCTCCTAGTCCCGAACCTGAAGTAGAAGAGGAAGCCACGGATTGGGTTAAAGAGGAAGTACCAACCATGGCCGTGGACAATCGAACCATTAAAGAGCTTTCTGCCTCAGGTTTGGCCAATGCAGCCCCTCTTTGCATTCAATACCCCGCGACTGCCCAAGACAAGACCGATGAATTCGAATTGAAGTCAAGCTTGTTGCACCACATTCCGAAGTACCATGGGCTTTCCATGGAAGATCCCAACAAGCATCTCAAGGAGTTCGAGGTTGTTTGTTCGAGCATGACCCCCGTCAATGTGGATGGGAGTATATTGAAGATGAAGGCCTTTCCATTTTCACTTATGGACAAGGCCAAAGATTGGCTCTACGAACTAGCCCCGGGAACTGTGACTTCGTGGGAGAGTATGAAGCGTGCTTTCTTGGAGAAATTCTTCCCTACTTCGAGAGTGATTCTCCTACGGAAGAAAATTAGTGGTATTCAACAGAATCATGGTGAGACATTCCCGGCTTATTATGAGCGCTTCAAGGGCCTTGTAGCTTCATGTCCTCAACATCAAATGAAGGAGGAACTTCTCCTTCAATATTTCTATGAGGGCCTCCTTCCTATCGAACGTCAAATGCTTGATGCATCAGCGGGAGGAGCATTGGTGGACAAAACACCAAGGGATGCCAAGATTCTCATAGCCAACCGAGCGCTCAACGCTCAACAATATGAAGGAGTGGGCCAAAGGGAAGCCCTACGGCAACAAAGTGTAAATGAGGTGAGTGCTATTTCTGAAATTCAATCACAACTTGCTAATCTTACTTCTCTTGTTTCTCAGGTTGTGATTGGTCCAAAAGCACAAGAACACCAAGTTTGTGGCGTGTGCTCAATTCAAGGGCATCCATCCGACAAGTGCCCTCAACTAATCGAGAATGGTGGGTGGGAATCTGCCAATGCAATTGGTTTCCAAGGACAAAATCAAAACAACCCATACTCGAACACTTACAATGTCGGATGGAGGGACCATCCAAACTTCAAATGGAGGGAGCCACAACAAGCTGCCCAACAAGGAGGATTTAGGCCAAACCCCTCTGGTTTTTATTCCAAGCCGTATGCACCCCAACAACCCCAACAACCTTCGGCATCATCTCATTCAGGTACGTCCTTGGAAAGTGATCAAGCTATGCAATTACTAACCTCTATTTCGCAGGGATTGCAAAATCAAAACAACCGGATAGCAAATAACGAGAAGGAGATGATGGATATGAAGAAACAAATAGGGCAGATTGATGCGAGATTTATACGCGCATAAATTAAACCCTCTTTTTGACAATTGTAGTATAAGTAG